>NC_135581.1:8859166-9162196 GCF_965152235.1 Eretmochelys imbricata | reverse complement strand
GAAGGTGTTCACTCCATACCTGGATAACTCTGCTGGCTTTTGTAAAGAGGGTAGGGGGACTCAGCCATGGCTCTTCCTTGCCCCTGCCTCTCCCTGCAACCTTTTGGGTAGCTAGTAAAGGTGGCCATGCTAGCAGGGTCTATGCTGCCCAATGGAACCATACTTAGTCCCTGCACAGGGGTGCAAGTGGCAGGAGGAGGCTTCTTGTACCCTCTCCCCCCTTCTGTGCACCTACTGGTGGCTGGGCACAGTCTGGCCCTTTAGGTTTTTATGGCACTGGAAAATAAAAGCAGCAACAACTAGAAAAAAAATTTTTCCCTGCCCCTAGGGGCTCTGGGCCAAGTTACTTTCTCAGATCTACAGGGTATCCCCTTTTGGCTTCATTCTCACTCACAGCCTGTCCGTCAATGGGATTTGCGCACACATCATTCTAGGTGCAGATTTGCAGCTGAATGTGGCCTCTCTTCTCCCATCTCCTTTTCCAGTTCTTTGTCTCCTCCTCCTCATTCCACTCAGATTGGGGCAGGGGCCATCTTTCATTACATGTGCACAATGCTGCCCTGACCCCTGACTGGGGGCTACTGCAATGGAAATTATAAAAAATAAATTCCTTTCCTCCATTCCTCCCTCTCCATTTCCTTTCTAATTCATAACAACATAAGAACAGCCATACTGGATCAGACTAAAGGTCCACTTGGCCCAGTATCCTGTCTTCTGACTGGTCAGTGCCAGGTGCCCCAGAGAGAATGAACAGAACAGGTTATCATCGAGTGATCCATCCCCCAGTACCCATTCCCAACTTCTGGCAAACAGAGGCTAGGGACACCCTCCCTGCCCATCCCAGCTAATAGTCATGGATGGACCTATCCTTCATGAATTTATCTAGTTCTTTTTTGAACCCTCTTATAGTCTTGGCCTTCACAACATCCTCTGGCAAGGAGTTCCACAGATCGATTGTGCATTGTGTGAAAAAATACTTCCTTTTGTTTATTTTAAACCTGCTGCCTATTAATTTTATTTGGTGGCCCCTAGTTCTTGTGTTATGAGGAGTAAATAACACTTCCTTATTTATTTTCTCCACACCAGTCATGATTTTATAGACCTCTCTCATATCCCCCCCTTAGTTGTCTCTTTTCCAAGCTGAAAAGTCCCAGTCTTATTAATCTCTCCTCATATGGCAGCCGTTCCATACCCCTAATAATTTTTGTTGCCCTTCCCTGAACCTTTTCCAATTCCAATATATCTTTTTTGAGATGAGGAGACCACATCTGCACGCAGTATTCAAGATGTGGGCGTACCATGGGTTTATATAGAGGCAATATGATATTTTCTGTCTTATCATCTATCCCTTTCCTAATGGTTCCTAACATTCTGTTCACTTTTTTGAACCGCTGCGCATTGAGTGGATGTTTTCAGAGAACTATCCACAATGACTCCAAGATCTCTTTCTGGAGTGGTCACAGCTAATTTAGACCCCATCATTTTATATGTATAGTTAGGATTACGTTTTCCAATCTGCATTACTTTGCATTTATCAGCATTGAAAATTCCTTCCTAACTGGGTCATTCCTTCTCTTGTAGGGGAAAGTCTCTTTTGCTTGGCTTCACTACCAGCTGCAGCACCCCCCCTCTTCCCTTCCTGTTTTGTGTCTCCGCCTTCCCCCACCCCTCTACACTTTAATTCTAGTCTCTCTTTTCTCTTTCACAAAGATTGCCCCTCCTCTTTCCTTGGGCCAAAATCCTTGGCCCCAGCTTGCAGCTCACCTGACTGGGGTTCTCAGGAATACTCACCACGGAGGTTGCAGAGCTGCTCAGCAGTCCTGCAGGTCCTGAATCCTCTCCTCTGCAGGGAGCATTGGCTGAAGGATCCACATAGTGATAGATTCACCAACTGTTCCACTGCACCCAGTACAGCAGTGCACAGGGAACCCTACAGAGCTGGGTTCCAGAATGCACTGGCTGGGCACCTCCCTGGACCACCTCTACAAATCCTGCCTCCACACCCACTGCACTGAAACTGGACAGGTCCCACTGCATCTAGAAGCCACCACACCCGAGTGTCCAATTTTTCTTCTTGGGGGTATATTCTTCCTTCATTCAACACATGGGATTCTGGCTAATGCTAATGGGATTTCCTCATGGAGAATGACAGCAGAATATGCCCCCATGTGTCCTATCTCCTTGCTTTCCCCTTCCCCATGGCTAGTTGTTAGTAATTAACCATCCAATGCACAGCATGCAACACTGATCACATCATTCCACTGAGCTGTAACAGACTGACTTTCCTCTGCGTTACATTTTAGGCAAGATGTTGAGCTCATTTCCACAATCTGATGCTTTGCTTGAAGTGGTGAAGATCAGGGGCTCTCACTCAACAGGGCTATTGCTTTCTTAACATACATTTCCATAAGTACAAAACCCTTCCCTTGCTGACAGTCCTTGTGTAAAGGAGGAATGGATGAACATTAGGGCACTAAAGAACTCTAGAACATTTGGAAAAGTTCCTTTGTCTCACGAAACCTCTAAAATGAAATGAACAAAACAGCAACCTATCTTCACTGCTTTGGCTGGAATGTCAGCCAAAGCACGACAAAACAGAGTGATCCTTTAAATCAATGGCCAAAACGGAGTCATTCCAATGGAATCTCACACTCAGCCCATTTGGCCCCCCCAAGATGAATTTCCCACGCAATGCTTTTCTACTCACTCCTTTTTCTAATGGGTGTTCCACTCATATTCTGCCGCAGGCGAATAGGGCTCTCAGAACTGGATAGTGTGGTAAGGACACATGATAAGAACTTAGAGAGAGAAACAAGAGTCCATATTCCTACACTGCAATACAAGAGAGAGACACACACCCCCCTCCACTCCCCGGCATGGCCCAAATCAGCTGATTCTGGCTTGCAGGGGCAGGTCAGGCCAGGCTGCAGGGCTAAAATTGCAGTACAGACATTTGGGTTTTTTCAGATGCCACAATTCACTCTCTCTTTTTCACATGCGTGTGGATTAATGAACTGCAGAAGAGGGTTGATGGCAGATTGTTAGAATTTTCTTGCTTTTTTTGTTAATTGTAGTCTCTCTCACTCACACACACACGTCAAGTAGCTCAGTAAGAACCAGAGCATACAATTCTGAGGATTTTTTCCTCACCTCTCAGCTCTGCGTTTTGCTGGTCAATTCATATCTCCACGCTGATCCCTAACACTATTTTTAAATGTATCTTATGATGTTAATGGAAGACTGCCTTGCTGAAGAAAGATAAGGCAGTTGCCTATGAGTCAGACTTTCTTCGTGATTTTGGCTTTTGCCAGAACACATGGGCATTGAGGGTTAATTAGTCTTTGTAAGGTGCATTGGGATAGGAGGTACTATACAAGTGCACAGTCATTATTAGTATTTAGATACCAGAGTAATGGGAGCATTATAAATGTATAGGTTAGTCGATAGCGGGACCGCAGATGATAACTTTTTTGGTCTGAAAATGTCAGCTCATCTAAACAAACGGTTTGCAGGAAAGAGTCAGTTTTGACCCGTGTTGCGGTTTCAAAAAATGTTTGGAAAAAATTTTTTTTGAAGAAAACATCCGGTTTCCACATTTTCAAAATGAAAACATGCACGGTTTTGGGTCGAAGCAACTTTTTGTTTCAAACTTGAAGTAAAAAAATAAATTAAAGGTCAAAATTGAAATGAACCATTTCAAGGCTATTGAAACAAAATGTTTTGATTGACCGGATATGGTTTTTTAAAATTTTTTAGTCATGAACATTTGAGATTTCAACTTTTTATCTAAGTTTGGGATGGGAAAAGCATTCAGCCTCTTGAAAATTCTTGCAGGATGGGAAAATGCTTCACGGCTAGCTCGAATAGCTAGCTCCTTATTTAAATCAACTTTCATGAATAAATGCACACAGTATATTTCATTTTCAAGTGGACAGTGTCTAAATATCCAAGCAACATAAAGTATCACATGACTGAGTCATAGGTGTTTTAAGTAAATGAGTCTGTCAGCTAACTTAATAGCTTTGGCAAGTGATGCAGGAAACTATTTTGAGGGGTGGCCATGCAGTCGAAAATGGCAGCGCCCACAGAGTGCGCAGAGAAGTCGCCTTGAACAGACTTCTCTCTAATCTACTCGAAATCTAATTTATCAACCTTTCTTAAATACATCGAGACTTTTGCATTATCAGCAACGAAATACATCCCTCTACCACTCGGGCCATGCCTATACTGCAGGGACTATTGTAGCACAACTGTGGGTGTGGTAATTATGCCCGCATAACCCCGTAGTGTAGACGCAGCCTACAGCAACAGAAGGGGTTTTCTGTCATTGTAGGAACCACCACCTCCCCGAGCGATGGTAGCTACATCAAAGGAGGCATTCTTCCATCAACTTAGTTGCATCTACACTAGCACAGCTACACCTGTCAGGGGTGTGAATTTTCACACGCTTGAGCACCGTAGCTATGCCAACCTCATTTTTAAGCATAGACCAGACCCTTTTCATTAGGTAATTCTGTAGCAAAGGCTGCACCTTGAACAATAGACTGGGAAATAGCTGTGCGTACTTAAAAGCTCATCCCATTATCAGAGGCTCGTTTGAAACCAATTCACTGTTTTATGGCTCCTCTTAAAAATGCAGCCAGCGCAATAGGAAAAGTTCTGTGATTGTGGTTTTTGGGTTTTTTTCAGTGCAAGTCATTCAGTAAATAACTGAAGGCAATTCAAAGCCAATTTAAGATTCTAATGAAATGATCCTAGTGTGTTTTCAAACCTCGCCACTCGTGGGCATTGGCCGCGTGCACAGAATCACGGCACTATTTCTGCTCTTCCCAGAGCTTCAAGCAGCAGGTGTTGCAGGTGAGGGCTGATGTTCACTGGCAAAGCTGTGTGAGGGCCCAGGCAACGGAATGGAAGGTCAGGGCTTAGATGTGCTGGCAGGGCAGTGTGAATGGTCAGGAGATAGCAGATATTGCAGGTCAAGCAATCACAAGATCTGCACACACCATGCCCATCTCTAACTGGAGAGATTAGGCCCAGCTGTTAACATCACTCTTTGCTGCAGTACGTGCTGATTACACCAAAGGGCTACAGTGTAGCTACAATTACTCACTGCATCAGACTGGGGTTTTATAGCACTTACCTCTCATTTCTACTCTGCTGCCTTTCCAACATGCTATTTCAGGGCAGCTTCGCTAACTAAACTACTGTATATCCACTAGGTGGGGCTCCGGGATCAAGAAAATCAATCAGTTGGCAAGGTCTCCAGTTGAATGGATGTCTGTGTTACCTGGTGTTCTCTGCCTTCCTTCCAAAGACAAGCCCCTTCTGCTGCAGCCACCAGCATCCCGGGGATCAGCCTTCAGGAGGCCCAGCAGATCCTCAACATCTCCAAGCCCAGCCCCGAGGAAATTCAGAAGAACTATGATCACTCATTCAAGATGAATGATAAGTCAGTGGGGGGATTGTTTTACCTGCAGTCTAAGGTGGTGAGAGCCAAGGAGCGGCTGCATGAAGAGCTTCGAATCGAGGTCCAGAGACAGAGTGAAAGAGAACAGGGGCAGAAGCCAGAGATGTAACTACTCCCCGTGCCCTCTTCTCAGCCCCTCTAAATTATAGCCAGCCAATAAATCCCCTCACTGCAAAAAAAAAAAAAGATAAGCCCCTAAATGGAGATAGAGTGGCGAGGGTAAAGCAACATGCTTGTGTAAACATATAGGGCTGGACAAACCTCCCTTCAAGGATGCACATTGAAGGTTTATCCTTTTCACTTTAAATCCACATTTGCAAGTTGGTCTGGGTGTTGGAACGGGCTCGGGGTTCATTGTGACAATGGGGCTCTGGGTACAAGAGTATGGTTATGAGAGTCTAGATATAGGATATAGAGGTCTGAATAGAGGTATGTGTATTATATTTGAATCGTACATTTCATCTGAGAAGATCAAAGAAGTCAACCAACATTAATGAATTTAACCTCACAACAAGTATGTACATGTTGTTATTCCCGTTTTAAAGATGGAGAAATCGAGGCCCAGAGAAGTTACATGACTTGCCACAGATCACATAGGGGGACAATAGCACAGATGAGAATAGAACCAAAATCCCCTAACTCCCAGCCCTGTGCTTTAGCCACATGCTAACACTTCTTCCCTGCAAGGGTCAGGTCTGTGTATGTGGGCATGCATGGGTGAGTGTGGGGTCTGGGTCTGGAAGCACGAGCAGATGGGGTGTGAGTTGGGTAGATAAATAAGGGTATGAAGAAGCAGGGATGGGGGTAACCCACAGCAGTGCAATGTAGATAACTAACAAGCAGAAACCAGGAAATCAGACCACAAATGCAAAGCCCTGAATGTTTGGTGGGAGGGATGAGCTCAGTATACACTCCTCACTCTTTCCTTTTCGGGTTGTATGAGGGGGAGCTCAGAGTCCAAACTGTATCTGGTGGCTGGGATCAATCTCTGTTATGAACTGAACTAAAACCCCCGCTTCAAACACACCCAGATTTCTGAATCTGAACTCTACAGCTCTAGTAATATAAAAGCCATGTGCTTTCTCCCAGCCCACCTATTCCAACTGCCAGTTACTTTCAAGATTCCCGCCCCCCTCCACCCTATGTTGGTGCACAGAGGAGTGAGGAACACAGAAGTATCTTGTGTGTTGTGGGATCCAAACTTTCCCGAAGTTCAGGGGTGTTTGGATCCGGTTATTATGGCCAGAGAAACAAATGTAACCCACACACCTCCTGGGTGTGGTGTTCTGTCCCATCTAATGACACCGAGACCACTTAGAGAGAGAAATGAATGAGTCTGCTCTACAGCCTTAGCTAACAGGCATATGGCTTTTAGCTCATGCACTAAGCACCAAAGGCCCCAGGTTCGATCCCACCCACCGAAGACCAGCATCTGTTGGTGTTACACAAGGACAGCCAGGATAATCAGGTCCATAGAGAAAGCTGCATGAAGTACAAACTCTTATCTATTAACACCATATGCTGTCACAATACTATGGTACAGTCAATTAATTTGATCTGACTGATAGCAGCTATATAGGTCTAGAGGAGGTAGGCAGGCAGAACACAAGAAATACACTGAAGGAATTAAATCAAGGTCCAGTGATCATGTTGCTGGGAAATGGATATTCTTCATCTCTCCCCACAATCTGACACATGCCTGTTACTGAATGAGCCAAGTCCAATTATGTGTTGTGTGGCTTTGATCCTTAAGACCCATCGTCAGTCACAAAGCACATTTATTAAATATTATTGGTAAGACGCTAGCAGCCAGAGGCCCCAGCTGAAGCTCAGGGCTCCATTGCATTAGGTGCTGTACAAACACACTGAATGAAAGTTCCAGCCCCCAAAAGCTCATCAGTTAACAGACATAAACAGGTGAATGAAACAAACGAGTGGGTAGAGGGGGGTTGGGATGACAAAAATCATACAATCATAGACTATCAGGGTTGGAAGGGACCTCAGAAAGTCATCTAGTCCAATCCCCTTGCTCAAAGCAGGACCAATCCCTAATTTTTGCCCCCGATCCCTAAATGGCCCCCTCAAGGATTGAACTCACAACCCTGGGTCTAGCAGGCCAATGCTCAAACCACTGAGCTATCCCTCCCCCCATAGGACATATTAGCACAGAGTGGCTGTGTGTACAGTCCAGTGTAATCGATCAATAGCAGTGATCACAATACAGTAGATTCTACTTATTAGCTACCTCTTGTGCCCAGCAAAAAGTTGCCCTCATCTGGAATAAGGGGAAGGCAGATTTGTAGGGCTGCAGCCAGGGAAAGAAGCACTGGGACATGCCTTCCCTGGTTGCAATCCCGCAAATCTGCCTGCGGCCAGGGACCTGCTGCCCACACAGGAGTTAATAAGCTGGGGCGCATGCGTCCCTGCCTAAAGGGGGAACCTCTGGTGGAGTCCCAATGCTGAAGCTGGGAGGGGAGATTGCAGGCAGGGGACTGCAGCAGCCCGGATGCTGGGGCATTCCATGGGGACCAGGGCACGGGGTGCTCGCGGAGCTGCATGGTACCTCTCCCTGTGCTCTCAGGGCTGCATCCTGCCTTGGCAACACAAGGCTAAGACCAGGGAAGGAAGCACTGGGACGAGGCAAGGCTCGGCCCTTGGTGCCAGGGCAGGGTGCAGCCCTGACAGCACAGGGAGTGGTATGTGCAGCTCCATGGGCTGCTCAGAAATTGATGAAATTATGGACAGAGAAACATTGCATTTGGTGCCAACGTGAACGTTTACCGCTCTAGGATACTAACAGTGTTACTCTGTGGTCTGGAAGCAGCTGCATGAAAGGAAACAGACTTCAGAAGGCTGGAGGCAGAGGAGATGAGCATTCTTAAATGATGGCAGGTGTAGAGTGGAATGATTTTCAGACAAATGAAGAAGTTAGGGGTAGAGTAGGATGGGAAGTCAGAGTATGGGATTGGCTGCGATCAAAAAGATTACGACAGTAGGGACACCAGAGAAGACAAGCAGCTAATAGGATGCCACAGAAAATAATGCAGACACTACCAAGGTCAGTCCGACCTAGAAGCCAGCCACCAACTAGATGGCAGGCCATCATACGCAGGGACATAACCAGGCTCGGCTTCAAGGAGGAACAAGCCCGGGGCAGGAAGGAATGGTGATGCTGTACGGCTTCTTGTGTCTGCAAGATGCTTCGGGATGAAAGATATACACACACATACACAATCAGCCTTAGTATTTGCTTGTATTTTCCTTGGTAGAAACCGGAATGCCTAGCTGTTGCAATGAAATGGATAGACAGACAGGTAAATGGAGTGTTTATACCCAATACTAAGATAAGCAGGTGAGGGATTAACTATGGGCCTGTTAGAGTGTTTCCTAATATTTGGCTCCCGGAGACTTTATTTTTTACTCCGCACCTGGTACAGCGGGATGAAACAAACAATCCAAATTGAGAAAAATTAGCCTGATTAGAAAAGATCAGGAGCAAAGGAACTGAAATTACTGGCGACAAATGAGATAGTTCTTGGGGCTGGATTCGGAGTTTCTTTTCTGAAATATTGGACTAATATTTGGCAGGGGCAAAGCAACAAAAAGCTTGAAGTGTCCTCTTTAGGGTTCATGTTTCTGTGCTGATCCAATCTGCGCGCTCATCTCCCCATCATCAGCCACACCTGATTCCACTGAGATGAAGTGGGGTGGAACCAGAGGACACCCGCCTCAAAGCTTTGGAAGTTCAGCTTGGATAAGCACCCCAAGCCTGGCTCTGCATCTGTAACTTTTGGGTCTGCAAAACTGGTCTGAAAACACAGGCAGAGCAGCTTTCTGTGCAAAGAACTCCATATACAAAGCTGAACGGAAGAAACCATTTGTAGCACACGACAGTGAGTTTTATTGGCCCTACAAAATCCAGGAACTGTGTTACATAATCTCAAGCACCATGTACTGGCATCTCATCTATTGACTGTTTGTATGGATATGATTTTTGTCACAGTAAAGTTAGGCAAAGTTCACAGAGCCGTCATGGTAAAAATGTATAACATCAGGGCATGCTCACGGCAAGGCTGAAGCCCAAGCCCCACCATGCTGGGCTGAAACCAAAACCCGAGCGGGGCTGAAGTTGAATCTAAAGCAGTCTTGGACATCTGTTAAAACCACAGAATCCGTGACCTCCATGACAAAATCATACGCTTAATTCTTTGTTTGCAGTGGTGCTGTAGACATGATGGTCCCAGGATATGAGAGACACAAGGTGGGTGTGGTAATATTTTCACACCAACATCCCTCACCGTGACAGCATTGCTGCCCGCCTCAGATATCTGCAAGACAATGAACACCACTCATATCCACCCCAAGCACATCACCAACCTCATCCGTTTCATCCTCACCCAGAACAACTTTACATCCAACAGCAAACCCTTCGTCCAAACCTTGGGAACAGCCATGGGTACTAGGCTGACTCCCCAATATCCCAACCTCTCCAGGGGCCAGCTTGAGGAAGAATTTCTGGAAAAAATGCAAGATGAAACCGACGCTGTACATGAGATACATCAATGACATATTCATCCTCTGGACAGACAACCTAAACTCACTCAGAAGTTTCCACAACATTTTCAACCACTACCACCCACCCATCCAATTCTTTCTAGCACATTCTCACGCCAGCACCAATTTCCTGGACACCATAAACAGCTTCAACAATGGAAACCTACAGACAACTGTATACAAGAAACCCACAGATCACCACACCTACCTTCACAGATCCAGTAACCACCCCAAACGCACCAAGATATCTGTTATCTACAGCCAGGCACTCAGGTACCACAGAATATGCACAGAAAGTCCAGGATACACACTTTAAGGCACTAAAGACCATTGCTAAACAAGGACACTGCACCAGTCAACAGGCCACCCAAATGCCCTGAGAGAACCTGCTTCAATACAGGGGAAAAAACGCACTGATCACATACCCCTAGTTGTCACCTACTAAACCATACCGGAACCCATACGGGTATCATCAAGCAATTACAATCCATACTTGATGGGGATCACATCCTGAAATAAATCTTTCCTAAACCCCCTCTTCTGGCCTTCAAACAAACCCCCAACCTGCCCAAGGGTATCATCAGAAGCCAACTTCCCAGAGACCAGGTTATACCAATTCATGTTAGCCAACATACAGGTACCTCTTGAAACTGGAATGCCCTAGAACAATGGGTCCCAAATTATTTCATGCCAAGACCCTCTTTCGGCTCACTTATGTTACCAGAGAGGGGGTGGAGTTGCAGAGAGAGCCTGCCCCGCACTCACCCCACAGCAGCAGCTCTGGCCCCTGGCACACAGGATCACACTGCAGCACCTGACGGAGGAGGGTGACCGTGCTAAATTTGAGTGAGTGGTGGTGTGATCCCATATGCCAGAGGCCAGACCACAATGCCCAGAGTGGGGGGGGCCAAAGCCAGCCAGCCCCAGGGACAGAAGCCACTTCAACTAGGACATATTCTGGCATTCTTGCATTTTGCTCCCCCCCCCCACTTTTTGTCCATATCTTGCAACCTCCTGGTATCTTTTTGTGACACCCCCCTGGAAATGCTGCCTTAAGCATTCCTTGTGCCTGGACTCGTGATGGCTAGAGCCCACTGGAGGCAGGAAATGGAGGTATTTAGTAGCCCCGCAGATAGGCATGTCCCAGCCATGTTTACATCCCTCCTAACCCATTTTGCTTTGGCCTGTTATGCTCATGGCCCGCTCACAGAGAAGTCAGATAAAAACAGAAAATACTCTTGCTGGAAGGTCACAACATAACACGACTTTATTTCTTGGAATCCAGAACCCTAACACACAAGAACCGAAAAGAGAGTGCGAGGGGCCCCCAAATTAAGTGGCCTTGCAGCCTGGTGCACAGGGTCCCAGCGCAACTCAGGTCTGGCCCAGCCGCCCCACCGTTGGTCTCCAGGGGGCAGACAGGCCATATCTGGTCACTTGAAATATTGGAAGGGATGCAATTAAAGTGATCGCTTGTAATGTAAGCTTGCACTACATCACGTGGCCAACCATGGTTAGACCCGCCCCACCTCTGAGGCTTGGCTATCAGGGTTGTGTCTCACTTTCCTTGTGGGCCTTTGGGTCTGGGCCTGCTGCAGGGCAGAGTGTACCCATCACCTTTGGGTCCCTCCTGCAGTATTTGGTTTCCTCTTTCCCCTTGGCTCTGGCCCAGGGTCTGTGCTGGTTGACAGTGTTTAGTCTCCCACTCCCTTGGGTCTGCTCCGGCCAGCAGTCTGCACTCTGGGCCTTGATTGGTCATTAGCCCAACAAAGAGCCCTTGCCACAGAACCTTTGGATCATTGAGGGGATTAGGAGAAGAAGCATCGGTGCCCCTCTTCTTCTCCCTCTGGGGCCTGTCTGTGCCTCCCCAAGACCAGAAGAGCGTAGGGGCCAGATTGTCAGTGAAACATCCCATTAGATACCAGAGTGGAGGGAAGTGCTCAGCTGGTGCCAAGGGAGACATAAAAGCTCCCAGCACGTGGGCCACTGGTTGTGCATTTTCACTCCTCTCCACACCCCCTTGCAAATCCAGCGGAGGAAGGAGAGAACAGCAAAGAGCAGGAGAAGAGCTTTTCACAGGAGAATGCCCAGAAAACAAGATGCTGCCCAAGGCAATTGACAGAGCAATAGTCTATTCTCAATAAATCATGCCCACGCATAGACGACACGGGGGGCTGAGGGGGGGCATGCGGGTCAAGTGCCACATAGATTAATGCTTGGCCTGCCAGCGGCAGTGCAGGGAGGGAGAGGGGCTCAGTCCTTCTCCCGCTGCGCCTGCCCCCTGGCACTCCTGCCCCTGTACTGGGCCCAGCGGGGAGTGGAGGGGGCAGGACCAGCTGCTTCTCACGCCAGCCACTCCGGGTCGCTGCTCTGTGCAGCGCGGTGGCTGCCTGAGAGAGCCTGGCTGGGGAGGTGGCCAGGCCCGGCTGCCAGGCACAGGGGCCGAGTGAGCCAAAGTCTCCCCTCCCCCGCAGCACATTTCCAGCCAATTCAGCCCCTGTCCCTGGCAGCCAGTGCAGGTGGAGTGCAGCCCGCCACCCCCCCAGCCAGGCTCTCTCAGGCAGCCGCTGCGCTGCTGGAGTGGCCAGCTTCAGCCACATGAGAAGCGGCTCTGTCCCGCTCCCGCCCCAGCTGCCAGGGAGAGGGGCTGAACATTGCGGGGGGTGGGAGGCGCAGCAGGAGAAGGACAGAGCCCCCCCTGCAGGTAACTCCGGTGGGGCGGCAGAACGTGGCAGCCCCGGGATGGGCTCAGGCCGGGGCCCGCTAGGCAGAGGAGACACATGGGGCAGTCACATGTCCTCCCCTTTAGATTGTGCCCCCCCAGAGTCATCTACATGCACAGACCACACTGCTCTGTGTGCTGGTGGAGGCAAGGGGATTCGAAGACTCACCAAGAGGGTCTGACAGAGTTTACATTAAAAGAAATCCAAAGCCAGCTACTGTCTCTGTCAGCTGAGCTGAGCAGAGGAGACTAATCCACAAAAGCTGTTTAATCCAACAGTGGCATTTAATCTTCCAGAGAGAAAGACATGGTTTATGTCATCACACTCTGACTGGCAGATGTGACACTTGCAGGCAACATTGCCTTGCATGGGCTTCAGCTCTTTTAGAGCTATAGAGTTGTGGTTTCACTCCGAAAAGTAACTCGGACCGGTATTCTGGGGCTCCGTGTTTATTATTCTTCATTGACTCCAGCTCAAGCTGTGATTTGTTTACAAGGAGGAAGAGATTTGCTCCCTCTTAACAGCCAACCTTGCTAATGCAGCCTGGGATCTGAGGGTCAAGCTGGGTTCTTTCCATCTCATGCAGCATCACATGTAATAAGAGTTCCACAGGACAATTCGGGCCCTCAATTCGGCAACTCCACTGCCATTTGACTGTGTCCTTTTTGATGTCTGTGCAACCTCTAAGGGCTTGCCAAAAGGGTAACTCACTAGAGCTCACTGAGTATCCTGTTGATGATGCACAAGAAGGAATAGATGCTGGCTTCTCCTCTCTGTGCTGGCTGTTGTTCTGTGGCAGAACATGGTCAGTTCCACACAATGAATTCCCACCAATGAAGGCCTCTTCTGCAGTGCTCATGTCCGTCCATCTATCCATCCATCTCTGCAGGACACGCTATCCAGGCCACTTCTCTCCTGTTTCTGCTTCATGATTTTATAACCAGTGATTTAAACAGCAGGACTGCTTTTTCACTGGGAAACCCTGGATAGACTCAAGAGAAAAAAAAATCCTCCTTAGCCACGTTTGTTGTGCCATGTTACACTGGCATCAGGAGCAGGGGAACAGTTTAACAGCTGAGGAGTTTCAGTTTGCGATGGTTAATTTGCCATTATGAATAGTCTCCCTACAGGCAAAGGGCAGAGGTGAGTGTACATGGTGAATTTCAGGCTGAATCAAAAACACTAGAAACCCAGGGTAGCTCCTCCAGGGGCAGGGACCAAAGATGTCCACTTAAGGGTGGATTTTTTTTTTTTTTTGGCCTTCATCTGGATAATTTCCCAGCAACTAAAGAGTTATTGCATTGGCTTCAAGATCTGCATCCTAGTGCTGATCACGGATGCTCTCTTTGTTATGATAGGGTTGTGAGCGTTAGTTTCCCCATTTTACAAACAGGGATCGAGTGCTTACCCACCTTGCCGGGCTGTTGCAAGGCTTCCTTTGTTACAAAGCACTTTGAAGAATTCCCCTAAATGAGCACTGAAGGGCAAAGCAACCCTGTTCACTGCTAATCAGAGCTGCCGAGATGCTCCAGTTGGAGCAGGAATAAAACCTAAATGTACCCCAAAAATCAGGGCAGGCAGGCCCGGTGCTCTGGCGTGGACCGCTCTGGACTGCCCCCTACCTGTCTCTGCGGGAAGGACGCATCCTGCAGAATCTCCTAATGGTACTTCAAAGACTCCTGTCACAATGGTACCTAAGCATCTCACAGCAGTTCAGCTTCAATGAGCCTGTCCACAGAAGATTATAATCACATCGGCGCCTTTCAGTGGGCATTCTTTTCACCCTTACTTCCCGTTCCCCTCCTTGCGAAGGCGCCTAGAGGATTCAAGTGAGGATTATCGCCTTTCTATAAGGCTTTTGAAGCAACCTATACATAGTAATAGAGAATGTTATCACTGCTACATAATTCTATAGGCTGCATCAAAAACCCTGTAGAAAAGCACTTGAGGTCCTATTGTCTATTAAATCCTCTCGGGGTTTTTTTTTGTTTTGTTTTGTTTTTTTGGAGTGATTTCTATATCTCCCCAGTGGTTTCATTCCTGTTCAATTCAATGGGACTGTTCCAGGAGGGTTTCTCTTGATGGTTCTCCTGTTTTCCCCTCCGATCCGCCCCATCCATACTTTGTACCACCGTCTGCTCAACAAAATGCGAGCAGACCTGACCATATAAGGCTGAGAGCGCTCCTTTCTGCCAATAGGGATCCGGGATCTTTGGGGGTGTCATCTTTCGGTGGCATCTCGTTTTCATGCCTCCGTTAAACATCCATCCCGAGAGTCGAGGCTCCTGTATATCTCTTGCTGCTGGGGAACACAGCTCATGCTGGATCAAACACCGAGGACACAGAGTGGTTGCTCTTACATTGTAGCTGTGGCTGCAGGGGTCTAACATAGCTTGCATCTTCAGCATGCCCATTGCTTGCTCCAAGGGATATTTATTTGCTTGGGTGCTATTAGGAGGGGCTGTTGCTAAAAAGCCTTGGCTCAGCTGACTGGTGTGGTGGGGTTGCTCAGATAGACCCCATCCTTGCCCCTGGAGGAGAACCAACAGTCAGGCCTGGTGGGGGCAGTTCAGGGGAAGAGCCATGGTCATTCCTGGCTCTTCCCCTGAGCAGATGGAAACCCCTATACATGAGCATTACACTTTATTCTAGGTGGCTAGCTCCCCGCTCTGGGCAGTGAGCTACTATGCAGTGACAATACTTCCCCCTAGGTGGCTTTATGCCATGGCAGAGGGGGCATGGGTAGGAAAACAGCCATGCTGGGGCTGGTGGGGAAGGCCTGACAGGCGTGTGCCTGGCCAAAGACCCACAGGAGTTTGCCCCGTTGCTGTACGTGCCAGTCTCCCATGAATACGCGCCGTTCTGCTCTGCAGCCAGCCATACATCGAGCTGGGACCAAGGCCCGGGCATACAGGTGTCTGCCGAGAGGCTGCTCTTTATGGCCTGGCCCCAGTCACATGACACAGGCCAGGGCTTCACTGACTGGGCCACACTCAAGTCCAGTGGCTGCCGTTACAGGAACAATGCAGCAGAACAGAGGGGCCTGGGAACAATGGCTCTGCCCGCGGGAACGTGAGGGTTTAGCCTGTGATTTAAGCTGCCCGGTTGCAGCAGAGAAGGATTACAGGAGCTTTGCCAGGGCTCAGTGATTCATACTCCAGCCTTTGGCTGACGGGGATGTGGGCCGAAACGAGGAAAAGGGTTTCACAAATGCGGCTTTGAACATCAGCCCTCCCTAGCAGCAGGGACCAGCAGCCCATGTTGTCCCCATCAGGCCCAACTAAGCTACACCAGCACTAGCCACATGCCAGGATTCATCCCTCATTCAGCAGAGGCAGCCCCTTCTGCTGAGGCCAGAGCCACTGCCAACGAGACAGGTGGGGAATCAAGCCCCGGAAAGATTTCAAAGAACGCCGTTCCATGGCACTGGGGGGAAAAAAATCAATGCCAACCCCTCAGCCGGAAGGTCAACCCCGCAGAGGGCAGTGCACCTTGGACACCTGCAGAACGGGGTGGGCAGCGCTCGCTGAAGGCTCCGCCTCTCTCTCGCCACCCAGCCACGCTGTGAATTGTAGCTGGGTATTTCCGCACAGGGTTGGATGTGTCATGCTCATTCAAAGAGAAAGCCTTGAGTGTGTTAGTGAGAGCTGCAAGCGGGCACATGGAGCTAGAATTCCACTGAGGCAGGGCAGAGAGGGACAGCCGAGAGCTGGTACGAGCCACAAATGCTGACAAACCCAACACGTCCCGTGTGCCTTCCCCCACCCTATTCACAGGGCAAGTTCATCCTGGAAAGGGCTTGTCCTCTTTGCAGAAACGAATCTGTCCAGCCAACCAGTTGATTTCCCCTGCCCCAAGAGGCTCAGATTCATAAATTATACAAGGATTAGTTATTTTTTTCCTTCTTTCCTTTGGAACTTCCTTCCCCTCCAGAGTCCGTAACTTCCCCGGCTGTTAACTTTCAGAGTATAATGCGCAGCCCACAAGAAGAATGGTGTGGGGAAGGGGTTAGGGTACTAGCCCCCCACCACAGGCAAGCCAGGTTCAATTGCCGGTTCTGCTACAGCCTCTGTGTGACCAGGCCCAGATGAAAGAATTTTGGGGTGCTGTGTACTACGGAAATTGGCCCCCCTCATCTTCCTTCGATTGGATAGCCAACGTGAGATAAAAGACAATAACCACCTGAGGCAAAAATTCAGCGTCCCACCTCCCCCCCCACTCGCCCCCTAGCACAGATGTTCTTCGCTATGGGGCTCAGTGCGAGCCTGATGGTTTAGTGGTTATGGTAGAAGCGTGCGGGCCAAGTGCCAGATGACAGCACCACTCATTCAGGTTTGGCCCAGCCACCCCTCCGTCCCGGCAGGGGGATGCGTGTGGGCGAGATTGGAGTGAGTGGCATTGTGACCTGGTGCCACTCAGGGCTTTGTTGCCACTACTGTTGTTTCTTTTTCTGGTGATGGGGGCCCTCCTGAGGTGGGGACCCCGTGCCAGGGCACCGAGCGCACGTTGGTTAATCTGGACATGAGTGAGACATGGGGCAAGTCACTTAGTTGCTCTGTGCCTCAGTTTCCCCATGTGTACAATGGGATAATAGCACTGCCCTGTCTCACAGGGGTATTGCGAGGATAAATATACTGACAACTGTGTGGTGCTCAGATACTTGGATAAGGGGGCCATGTAGATACCTAAGAGAGGTAGAGTTTTGCTATGTGGTTTGATTTGATCTGAGGGGTCTATTTATTCATATATTTTTAAAGGTCGTCAAGGGTGACTAGAGCATGGGACAGCTGCACTTTGACTGGAGAGCAGTAAGCATCCAGAGCCATAAAAAACAACAGGTTCATAGCACTGGCAGCTAAATCCCCTCTTTCCCCACCGATCGGGGGACAGGGTGAGCAGTGCTAGCTTCCCCACATGTGTGTGCCTCAATCCTGAGCAGGCAGGACCAGCTCTAGGGGGCAGGATAGGTCCTTCTTCATGGCCCATTTATGGCCCTTTGCGGAGTCCATCGAGAAGGGGGCCAGTGGTGACCGTGGTGTCGGCCCCGGAGCGAGCAGAGAGCTCAGCACCGGTTAGCGCACCTAGAGCCATGGATAGGCCTGGCAAAAGAATAAATCAAACAACAAGCCCAAGCTCATGCCAGGGGGTTCAGTTCAGCCCTGTGGCAGACAGATGGAACAGACCCAAAGAGCCCCAGTTGGTGGACAAAGCTGGCTCTCCTCCAGTAATGAACAAACACCAGAGCGCCTGAGCCCGAGGAAGGTTAATTGCCTAGGAGAGTGGTTCTCCACCAATTTACCATTGTGGGCCGCATATGCGGTTCTCTGCATTACGTGGGCCGCATCCACGCGATAGATATACTGCCTGGATGGCCCTGAGGAGGTCACACGGGCCGCAGCTGTGTGCTGATTGGGCTGCAAGCACCCAGCGGGCCGCAGTCGAGAACCACTGGCCTAGAGCACACGACAACGGCACATTGCAGTCAGCGGCACGTTCTGACTGCTGCACAATAACTGAAACTTGAGCCTATTAACTCACCGCAGGAGAAATTCCCTCCGGCCACAGCCCCTTGTCCGAGCGCATCCTGCAGGCTGAAGCGGTGAAATCCCAGGAGAAGGGAAGAGCCTCAGGGCTATTGAGATGCCTCTGCTTCAGGGAGCCTGGCAGCAGCAGAAGCTGCAGACCTTTCTACGGAAGAAGCAGGGCCTCCACTCAGTGCATGGCAAAGCTACTTTGCAATACGCTTTGTGCACAGACCGGCCACCCACTTGGGAGACCGGGCAGGGCATTTGCTGTTAGAAAGAATGTAAAGCTTCTCCTCCTGGGCCTGCCGTCGGTTACAGCTGCGGATACGGAGCCCGGCTGCTACTTTGGGGTGGAGCCCACTGGCCAGAACGTGTCAACGTGCTTCTTGCTGGCTTCCAAGCACGGGATGAGCCCGCAAGGAGACGGTGTTCAGAAAAGTCTATGCATGGAAAATCCAGCTGCTGGCAGATGGTTCCACCTTTGACTTCGATTGCGAGCTCTTCGGGGCAGGGGACTGTCTGTCTCTTTGTTCAGCGTTTGCACAGCACCTAGTGCAATGGGGCCTGGGCTGGGATTGGAGCTCCTGGGTGATACGCTCAAACCAGTAATAATTTCCTATCCAGCAGCCCTGAGCTTGGTCAGGAATTCTGAGTGGGGAGGGAGGGGGACCTGCAGGTGGGTCACCAGAGGCTGCCTGCTGGATTACACCTCACCCAGTGAGAAGGAAAAGCAAAACCTTGTGGGAGTTGGGGCAGGGGAGTAATAGCTCCCTCCCCATCCCCCACTTCCTACAGCTGCTGGTCTCTTCTCCTGCACTCCCAGAGTAGCCAGCTCCCCAGCCCTCCTTCCCGCCCCTCCCTGGTGTGCAGACCAAGTGTTGCACCAGGATAAGTCAATGCTGCAGTCTGGATAGACCAACCTGGGCTAGTGGGGCCCAAGCTAGCACACTAAAGATAGCCATCCAACTGGACATCACAGCTTGGCTTCTCACACCTAGGGAGTCAGGTGGGCTTGCAGCTGCAGTGTAGACATCCCCCGAGGCTGCTCCTGCTGTGGGGCTGGAGATGAGAAACAACCAGCAGCAACCCCCTGTCCAAAAGCACAAGCCTTGCCCAGCACCTGCCCTGGGCACCCTTCCCACCCGCAGTGCCCTCTCCCAGCACCAGCCATACCCTGAGCAGTACCTAAGCAAAGTCTGGGATTTTGCACCATGACCCCACGCTCACAATCCTTGGAAACTACAAGAAACCCTGGGTGGCTTGGAGCGCCTGGGGGAAAAGCTGAGATCCATCTGCTGCAGATTCAAACCAGGCCCCTTGAAGTTCAGCTCCAACACTGAGAAGTGACGAAAACTGGGACCTCCTAACACAGCAGCTCTGTGCAAATCCTGGCAGAGCTGGGCTCACGACAACGATATCCTGTCAGAAAATGCCGATTGGCTGAAAGCAAAACGTTTTGTGGAAATGTGTCGATGTCAACAAAATTTCATCGGGGGGGAAATGTTTTAAAAATGATCGATACGGTCTAAGCTCTCCATTTTGAGATTTTCAGAACGTTTTTGATTTTTCATTTCAAAACAACTTTTGATTTAGAATTTTTTTTAAAAAATTATCTTGTAAATGTGGCCTGACACTTTGACAAGAACGTTGGAAATTGGAACAAAATGTTTCAATCGACCCAAGATTAACTTTATTTTCCAGAATTTTGTTTTATGGGAAATTTCCATCCCCCCCGCCGTTCTAACTGGAAATCTCGTTTGAGTGTTGCAGATTTTCCTGCAAAACAGAAAGTCTGGTTCTCCCCCAGCTCCTAGCCAGAGTCACAACTATCAACTCCAGAGACCGCAGCAGCCTTACACCCGTTTAGAGCCACTACAGCCAGAGGAGAGGAGCTGGGTTCTGTGCCTTCTCATGCAACATCAGCAGACTTGCTTGCTAAGTTCTGGTAAGTTACAGCTTTGTAATGGAGTTGGCACAGATTCCACCAAGGACCTGATACAGTCTGCACCACCTTTCCCTGGCAACAGTGTATGAGAAGGTTACAGCACGGACACAGCTTCTACCTCTGAAGGCCAGCTAAAAGAAAATCCTGCCCCCAGCAGTTTTGTCTCCAAAAAGGGAAAAGTGCTACAGACTCCAGGAAGTCGACTAAGGGCTTTGCTATTGCTATTGATTTTAAGTGGAAGGTGCTCGGATACTACAGAGATGGGTGTAGTATATGAGAGAGAGAATCAGTCTTGCTTGGCTGTCAGATCTCAGAGTGGCAACGAAGGAAAAACAAATCTTTTTACCTTTAAAGTGACTCTGTTTGGTCTGGAATTACCGACACCAGATGGAGATGCAATGGTGCCATTTTTACTGTCACTCCTCAGAGCAGAGCTGCACTTTAAATCAGTACCCAGGATGTCTTGTAAACCAACCTGCCACTGTGGCTTTGACAATTGTAATATTTATTACGTAGCTGACCAGTGACTAAGGAATTTCTGGGGTTCTCTTCCATCCTTACATAGATGCCACACTCAGTGAGGGCAACGTACCTTTTAGGGATCCCTGATATAATATAGTAAGTGCGAGGCACTCACTGAGACAATGGCCAAAGCATGGTTGTATCGGATGGCCTCAGCCTGTATGTAGGATGTGGCTGAAAGATTCATGCCGTAATCAATACACGTGGGAGAAATGCAGTTCTTACCAGTGCTAATGTGGAGCAACAGCAGCACTATTTCAGTGTCAGGGACTTGCTGCAGGGGGAGGGGGTTCTCTTCGTTCGGGCGGACTCCCCCAGGATGCCCCAGACCGTCTCGCCAGAGTTGGGAGCCCCAGTATCCTGCCAAAATACAAACTGGGATAACGACACACCATGTGCTTAAACAGCCGCGGCAATTAGACCCAGCATTATTATTTTGCACTTCCTCTCCTAAACAATTACATGCTGTTGCTGTGTGCTGCTAAGCAGCCGATGCATTCCACCCCAGAGGTGACTCCATCACAAAGGAAGGGGATCTTCATCTAATCTGTTCTGGCAATCTTTTGTTATAAAATGCACTGTGGAAATGTAAGTGATCACACTTTGTTCATGCCACTGTTAGCTAGGGTTATGCCATTCCTTTTCTTCTGATTTTTATGGCCCTCCTATTACAGGAATGAGGCATTAGACATAATTTCCTTTTGGTCTTTTCATGCTTCTCTGCTCACTTTTCCTGGAATACATGTTCCAGCTGCAGGTTCTATACCTCTCCATCCTGAGAGGCAGCAGATTTAAAAATAGCCCCCCACCATGCCCAAATCAAATGAGGGTATGTGCATCTTGCACAGCGGAATTAGCCTCTCAGCGCCCCCCTGAAGCACAAAGGAAGAGCTGTGCAAAATTAAAATTACAGTGCAAGAGCCTAGAAAGAAAGGAGCAAAGATCTCCATGTAGAAATACATTTCAAGAGGCAGAGCCCAACACCCAGTGCTGCTAAGGGAGCAGGAGGTGCCGGGTGTGTGCATGCATCCGTGTGGGAAGAATGTGTCAACGCTGGTTTTACCTCCTCTCCTCTGTTCCAAAAAGGGACAAATCCCACCTCTTGGGGGGCTGTCAGAGCAGCAGATCCCACGTCTCTCCAGCTCCAGCTCTTGGAAAATGCATGGATTTACCAGCATGGGGAGAGAGAGGTGTCTGCTGGAACAGATCATCCCAGCTCTGCTCTCAGCCCAGAGCCTAATACCCACCTCATTGAGGACTGGCAGGGACCCCTCAGTGGTCCAGCCTTATCTTTGTTAACAGCAGCTAAGATCTGCCTTGGAATTAAACCAACACTGCTTCCGATTTACATTCTAGCATCTGCAAGGAGAGCAGATCACCCTCACATCTCTCTCTCCCTCTCTGTCTCTGGGAGGCTATCAGCTCCTATTGCACAGCACTCGGGCCACTGTTTATCTGTCATTTTACATGCCAGGGAACTTTGGACAGGTCAGGAGAAGAGCAACTCTTGCTCGCAGCTTCAGTTCAATTGCTGACAACTTAAAAGCCCCCAGGGTCACAAGGACCACTTAGAAGGCAATCAGAGTAAATAAATGCCTGAATTTTCAGGGGAAGGAAAACAGCTTGGACAGGCAGCTGCATCAGGATTATTTCCAGGAGAGCGATCGCTTCCCCATCTATCTGCCAGCTACAGCTTTAATATACATTAGGGGTTTTAGCCTTTGGACTTGAAGACGGCTGTCTGCAGATAACGGACTCCTATCTTCACTTCCATCTGTGGTCCTTGAAGGCTGTCTTCTGCAGGATGAAACATAACGCTGAGGGAGAGTGGCAATTGTTTTTTTAGAGGCTGTAAATTTGTGGGCACCGGCAAAAAATCAGAATGATACTGTCATAGTGACAGGGACCTTTGTATCTAATGCAGCCCTGTCTGCTCAGCTGTATGGAATCTGTCTGCACGTCTGACGACAGCGTCTCAACACGACATCTTCACAGTTAAGTGCATCTATTATTATGCTCTGGGGCTGGAAAAATCCATAATCGCAGAGCGATGGAGCTGGGTCAATGCACTTCTGTGCCCTGCCACCCTAAGAACGCCATGGATCATGCCAATGCCACGTTTGAAGTCCTCGCTGACACCAGTGATGTCTTGGTCACCTCCTTCCTGGGGTGCATCCTGGCCGTGATGCGCCTGGTGGGCACAGTTGACAACATCTACACGTTGGTGGTCGTGAATCTCTCCATGACGTTCACTGGCTCGATGTACATTTATATTGTCAACCTGGCGCTGGCAGATCTCCTGTACCTGTCGACCATCCCTTTCGTGGTCTGCACATATTTCGTGAAGGACTGGTACTTTGGAGATGTGGGTTGCAGGGTCTTGTTCTGCCTGGACCTCCTCACCATGCACACCAGCATCTTCATCCTCACCATCATGAGTACCGAAAGGTGTAGTCAAGGTGTAGCTGTAGTCAAGCCATTAGACACTATTGGGAGATCCAGAGACTACCGGAGGGCTGTCACCTGCCTGATGTCCTTTCTTCTTGCCTTCCCAACCATGATCTTCATAGACCTCAGGCCGAGCGACCAGGGCGGGGTGACCAAGCGCATGTGCCACCCCACTTGGCAGATGGAGACCTACAAAGTGTACCTCACCATCCTTTTTAACACCCGCATCCTGGCCCCTGGGCTTGTCATCGGCTACTTATACATTAAGTTGGCCAGGACATACTAGAGATCTCAGACTGCTGTTTTCACCACCAGGGAAATGAACCGGTGCACCCTGTACATGATATTGAGCATCGTCCTCACCTGCTGGGCTTGTTTCATACCTTTCTGGCTCTGGCAGCTGCTCAGCATCTACTACTACAAGCCAGAGAATCGCAACACCACCACGGTCTACATCAATTTCATCGTGACCTGCCTGGCCTACAGCAACAGCTGCATTAACCCTTTCCTTTACACGCTGCTCTCCAGGAATTACAAAGAGTACCTGAGGAGTCGCCAGAAGAACTGCATCAACCTCTCCAAGATAAAGCCCAAGAGGCACTCCTCGAGGAGGTCCATGGTCTCTGGAAGCCACGCATACACAGAATCCATAGCCATCGCTCAGATCACAGGGCTCACTAATGAGGATGTCTGCACTCTGTGAAAGGTGAGTCGGTGTGAAGGGGAAGGGAATTATTTAATGGTTCATGCTCATGGGTTTTATTTACGTTTGGTACCACCTGTGTGGCACAGCTGCACCAGAAATTACATTCAAATGTAACACACTAGGTATGAGCAACATATTCCCCTCTGGTGGCCGATCCACATAGAGGATAAGAGCCTACTACAGCTACCAGCTAACCAAGTTACTTATTGGGAACATGGTAGAAGCCCAGGCTTTGGAGCTGAAAGTCCTGAGTTCTAGCCATGTTGCCCCCACATGGTGCTGGTAGGTCATTACACATGTAGACGATCATTACAGTAGCAGCTCTGGTCTACATTATGTTTATGTAACACTCATTTCGAGTCGGTGTGGCAAGGAAAAGAAGGCTACATGGCACAAGCACTATGCCTCAGTTTTCTGGCATCCAGCACCAGATAAAGGCTTTAAGGATCGCTTAATACTTGGCAGTCACTGCTTCTCCACATTAAGAGAGAGCCTTTAAATCTAATGTAATTGAATGGAAAACACAGATGCTGCTTCCCCCCCCCCATAGAACCAGTTAATTTCATTTGTGTTTGCATTTTAATCAACATCTTTCCCTTGAAGAGCCCAGTGTGTTAGAGCTGATAGGATGTTAATAAACAATGACGATGTCACCACAATAAAGAGGTAAAACAATAGCTCCCAGCCAAGAGAGGCAGAATCTCTGACCATTGGAAGAACGAGGTTCCCAGCTTCTCTTTTTTGGGGAGTATCTCAGATTATCATTAAAACCCAGTCTCACTGTGACCGTTGAAGTTCCATTGAAAATTATTTTAGATTTACTAGTTAAATGATCTACAGGCAAAACGCAAGGCTCTGAACTGAATTGATCCTTTCAGTTCTGTGCCATCGTGCTTTCGGGATTGTTTTGGACGCGTTGCTTTTGACAGCTATCGAACGACTGCTAAATCCAGACCCAGAAGGCTGTGACTTTCCCTCGTCACACCCACACAACAGAAGTTAACTTTCAAGGACAGAGTCAATTCTACTGTGCATTTTAGTGCCCTGGCGGACCTGACAGGCTGGATGTGGTTCTAAGGCCTGGCCTATGTTACATCAGCTTACCGTTTCCCACCATTGCTACCACCGCTGTATGGGTCTGCCAGTGGAAGGGCGCTAGTCTAGGCAGGCTGACAGCATTTTAACCACCACAGTGACTAAGCCTGCTCCGAGCAAGTCTCCACAACAGTGGCAGCTGGGAGTCTGTCTACACGGACACTCTCCCAAGCGCTATGACTGGTGGGACTTCGCTGCGGGTAGCAGTGGTGGGAAATTCGGGGGAAGTCAGTCTAACATAGGCATGGTGTTTGCACAAGCAGAAACATAGTTTCCCTAGGCCACAAGGGGCCTTGAAAGGCCTGGCCTAGATTAGGGAATTTTAGTGACAAATGGCTTCTCTTGCTAACACCTACTGGGAGCCCTAATGTAGACACTCCCCTGGCTCCAGTGTGCGTTCATTAACATGTTCCACCAATTGTCCTTCTCTGGAGGCAGCCCCCTCTGGAGGCCTGGAGGAGTCCCTCTGCGCTGGCTAGATGGTGCTTGCTGCTGCCCTCAGCGAGGCAGCGGGGCTCCCAGACCGCCATGTCTGAGCCCTTTGGGGCAACTGCTTTTGGCCTGACCCGTGTCTGAGGCCACCAGGCTTCTGTCTTACTGAATGCGTCCTTGCCCTGCGCGCAATTCTTTGTAGGCCAGTAAAGATAATTAAAAACCAGCTCTGGAAAAATAGCTGCAACCTGCAGAGATGATCCTGATCCAGGTAAGGTGTGGAGGGGGACAGGCTGCTGGCCTGAGCTTCGCACTGCATCACTTGACTGGCTCGTGCTCTCACAGCCATGGATGCTCTCCCCCATCCCTCTCCTCACACATCCACTGACTCTTCCCGCTCGTCTAGCCCCCCCACCTCTTCTCCCAGCCCCTAACCTCTCCGCCAACAGGTGCCCACTCCAGCTTTCACCCCCACCCACTCTCAGAGTTATATCCACTTCTGCCCACCCACACAGGCACATCCACTCGCTTGGCCCACCCGGTCGCTCTCTTCCTGCGACCCTACCGCCCTCCACACACCTCCAGCCTCGTGTGCACTCCCTCACAGAGTCACCTTCCAGGCCCGTTCTGGTCTGACCCAAGACAATCGGGCCCAAGTGGAACAGTTATTTCCCCATAAGATCCTCGCCACTTGTTCTGTTGCAGGAATGCTCAGACCTCAGGGGTTCAGGAGCCAAATTAGCGACCCAAATGAGCCACAGTGGTGTGAATTCATTATCTCATTTACTGCAGTGCTATAGATTCAGATTTAAACAGTCTGGCGGGGAGAGATTTAGTTTATATACATATATAGTATTCTCACAGCAAAATGACTGGCCAAGTATTATTATGTTATCAACTACAGGTGGTTAATAAGCTAGTAAAAGCGTCCTGATTGATTAATAATTAAGTCAAAAGTTGTGTTAGTATCATCCGCTGCTAAGAGCCACAGGAGACGCATTAAAAAGCCACTTGCAGCTCTCAAACCTCAGTCTGAGTATCACTGTGCTCGTGTCCCCTTCCCTCTCTCTAGGGTCCGTGGGGAAGAGCTGTGTCCCTATCAACTCACCCCCCAAGAATGTCTTCTGTCGCTGGGCTCTCCTTGGGAGACAGAGGCGGGGGAGGAACAACGGTGCCAAACCTCCTGCTGTCACTTGCACCTATGCACCTGCCCCTGTTCTACTGGTTCCTGCCCCAACAGTGATGGTTGCCATCTAACTGAGCTTCTTCTGTTATTAGGTCCCCCTCAGCCTGCTACTTGGGCACCATCATGAAATTAAAATGAACACAATTAACATTTTCCCTAGGCAGGCAACAAACTGACTCTGCTGTAGATTATACCTGCTGGCTGACTGACAGCACCCAATGGTAACACCCCAGGAAGGAGAAGCTGGCTGGACAATGGCGCATCGTGAACTGTACCCTACAGGTGACCAAGCTCAGCAGAGAAGGTTAAGCCCTGGGACCTCACAGCAAGAGAGCGCTGGAGGTTGTAATCACTGTGACAGGGCGCGTGGGGAGAATACGTGGTGGACGAAGGGCTGTGCACGGCACAGATGCTGTCGGTGGACCCCAGGGAACTCTTCTCCCAACAGAAGGGCTGAAGTTAAAACGCCGGACAAGCCCAGGAGGCGGGTGGGTGACCGGCTGCAGGCTGTAGTGCGGACGCAACCAGGCTCCCTGGTCTCCACTCCCCTGCAACATCAGAGTGAGGAATGGCTGTGGCCCAGCCCGCCCAGCTCTGCTGCATTCCTCTCTCACCACGCACAGGGCACCACGAGGTGGGCACTCAAGCCCATTGATTGCTAGCCCCCCTCCGCCCCCCGCGCCAGACGTTGCATTTCTATTATTGGGTGCAAAGGTTTCATCAGTAAAATAAAAATTCGTGGAAAGAGAAGGAGACAGTTTTCTCTGCACAGAGGGGAAGCTCTCGGTTGGGCCAGAGCTGAGAGCAGGTCCCTTTAAATGGTGTGGGTGGGAGCAGTTTACGAGGCTTGGCCCAGAGGGGGATGCGGGGGGGGGGGGGGGGGAGTGGGCCAAGCCGTGTGGGCACTGCCAGGAAATGGAAAAGGGAGGGTCCCACTCAGAGGTGGACTAAGATCTCCTGGGGCCCTGGCATCGGAACTGTGGCCCCACCCCAGCCCTTCCGCCTGCAGTCCCACCTCCATTCCACCCCTTCTGCCTGTGGGCCCTGCCCGTGGCCCCACCCCATTCCACCCCTTCCCCTGTGACCCCACCCCTGTTCCACCCACAGCCCTGCCGCTTTCTGCCCCGAGACCAGAGATGCTGTGCTCTGCTGCGACCCCGGGGCTGCGGTAGGAAGCAAGAGCTCCTCTAGCCCCAGGGCTACGGTGGGGAAAGGTTTTTCCGGGGGTCGCAAATTGGCTGGGGTCCCTGAGCACAGGCCCCATTGGCCCGTGTGGTAATCCGCCACTGGTCCCACTTTAGAAATGGGGAAATTTAACCTACGAGTCAAGATATACATCCGCCAGTCCCTCCCTCCCAAGGGCTGGTCAGGCCCAGAGGTCCTAGGTTGGAAGCCATACTCCAGCCATTGTTCTACTGTAGACATGAGTTCTCAGGGCCACTGGGAGTGGGAATTTGTCACCGTATTTAATGGGCTCTGTATACAAAACACAGTGGGCCCAGGCCCACAGTCCTCGCTCAGGCAAAACTACCAGTGCCATCACCTCTCCACACACACAGAGGCTCTGACCCACTCCCCTCACACAAGAACACGTTCCCAGAGTCACTGCCATGCCGGGGGGCTGTGAGTCACAGACAAACGTGGAACACGATCACCGTCCTGCAGGGACAGGCTGGTGGGGGGATTTGGAGATTGGTGAGTGGATCTGGAGTCTTTCACCAGTGGGTCAGTGGCCCAGATCTAATCCAGGTCAGCAGGGATCTAAAGTTGCTACCACTTTATTGCTATCTGAAGGACACCATGCAGGAAACTACAGCTCAGTGAATGGCTGCCAGTCACTCACCCGCTGGGCCCAGAGAGGTTAGCAAATACACAGCATGACTAATGGCTTCTTCCATGCCAGGATCCTATAGCACTTTACAAAGAGTGGCCCCTTTGCACTGGGGAGGTGTCACGCCCATGCGTGACAGCAGGGAAGTACTATCCCCATTTTACAGATGAGGGCACAGGCTGATTAAGTGCCCTTGCAGGGAAAACTTTAGCAGAGCCGGGAACTGGACCCAGGACTCCTTACTCCCAGCTACAAGACAACCCTTCCCCTCCATAGCACCACTCAGTCAGCTGCAAGCTTGGTGCCCGAAGGGCAGGAAGCAGCCCATCCATTTAACTAAAGTCTCTCTGGTTGCATAGATTTGCTGTGATGCTTGGAAGCCACAAAATCAGCCTCCTCACTGGTTTTAGTCCACACTGCAGAGGACTGTCCCAATTTCATATCTAGGCGTTTCATTGAGGTGCTCTTTACTCCCTCTTCAGGTCCATCACACAGCAAGTGGCAATGAGTTTCAGATCCCGCTCCGCAGACTCGGGTTCACGCTCTGGCACTAAGAAGAGCTGTGCAGGCTAGAGAGGGGGGTGAGCTCCAGTCTGAATCACAGCGTCTACACTGCTGGTTTTAGTGCCGTGGCGCGAGCCTGGGTCTGTCGAGCTGGGCTTTGAGCCTCGCTGCCGCAGGCTGGGTAGATGTACCTTCCAGATCAGTAACGAAGACGTACAATCAGAACGGACCCCACGCTGGTCCCTGCGGTGCTCAGGAGGCAATTGCCCCGCCCAATGCGCTGCGAGCCACAGCTACCCTAGCGCTTTGGATCCGAGGCCACAGGCCAGCTTTTCTGTGCAAGCCCTGATTGGATCTTTAAATACGATTCTGTGAGACTGTATCTGAAGCTTTACTGAGATCCCAATCTGCTGCACCACCTGCGGGCCCTTTGGCCCGGCATTTTGTAACCCTTCAGAACAAAAAAACCAGTCAGGCTGGTCTGGCTGGATTTCTTCTCTCTAAACCCCCGGTGGTGCCTCTTTAGGCACCTGTTTCCATAGTGACTTTTCCTCCCCCTCTCTTATCTTTGTTCGTCCACGCTCCATTTTTACATCCACCTATTACCTCCCTGCTCGGCTGCAGCGGCCTCGCACTCTGTGGAGCAGGCCTTTGATTCCTGTGCGGGGAGCAGAAAGCCAGTTGCCCTCACACTGCGCACAATCAGCTCTCCACTGGGCTGTAGCTGCAAGCACAAGTACAGAGGCCCCGTGGGCCCATCCCGCCCAAAATCTCTCACAGGATTGCTACCAAGCTTGGAAACTCAGAACACTTTCACTCACCTAGATGCATTAAGTACAAAGTATCAAAGTACGTCCTGACCTTTAGAAAAAGAAACCCTAGGCATTTGGGAAGCTGTTGATAGGACATCATCCAACATTTCTAGAGTATCTTTTCAGTCTGAAGGATCTCAAAGAGCTTCACAAGCTGCCCCTACACAAACCACTGCCCCCACTACCTAAATGTTACCACCTCTGGTGAGGAAGGCAGCATCATGTCTCCCTTTAGTGGCCAGCTCAAGCAAGGCTAAAAGCCTGCTGCGTAGAAATGCCCTTTTTGAATTCACGCTGATACCACAGTGAAGAGTGGAGTGGAGTGGAGAACCTGTGTAGAAGAGAAGGGGAGGAGAGGACTCCTTTAGCTCTAGTGGTGGGTGCTTGTGTTTTTGGTGCTAACGGGTACAGGTCCAGTGTTCACCAATCCCTGTGGTGTCAGTACAGACATTGCCAGCAGTCAGTAACACATGCAAAGCAACACAGCCCTGTAGTTTAGGACAGGAAGTGAAAGCCATCTCCAATTAATCTAACACCCAGGAGTGGTGAGGGGGAGGGAGAATAAATCATATCCACAAAGTTTGGGGGGAAAGTCCACCTCCTGGAGGGGACAGGATTGCTAGGGAGAAGCGAGCAGTGCATCAGGAGAGACCTCAGCAGCAACTTGTGTGTGAGCTCCCACCAGCTGCATCCTCCAAGTCTCCACCAGCTACACAATTAATTAATGGACAGCGATGACGGGGCTTGATTCAAATCAGGTCAGGATCCCGCAGCCTTACAAAGAGAAGCCAGGCTGCAATTCCTGCTAGCCTCACCTTGGGCATGGCCGCTTGCCCATCGCTTCCCTGAATTGGTGGGGCAATGGGCTGTTACTGTCTTTCCCCTCCCACTGAGGCCTTAAATCATTTCCTAACACCGAGGTAAAGTTGCCGGGGCAAAGGGTGGAATCCCCAGGAGGGGCGTTGCAGCCATGACAATTCCAGGACACGCGGTACCAGAACGAAATGTTCCACTCACCCCAGGGAAGATGAAGGGATCGTGGCTGAATGATCCTTTCCAGCATGGTGAATCTCGTAATGGCATCTCTAAACGGACACGTTATCCCAGGATGAGTTCTTGGCATAGAAAAGAAGGCTGAGCACCAGACGAGAGCCCTAAATGACTGAAGGACACTGCTAACAAAATGGGCTGATCCTGACCAATATCTCTCGGAGTTCGTCGGCTCTCCATTTCACTTGTCCCTTGCTGTCTTTGCTAGGTTTATGTGGAGTGGGCCTTTGGGCAAGGCCTTTAGAACACAGGACGTGACAGGCCAGAGCAGCCGCTTGGTGCCCCAAGTCTGTTATGATGTGTTCTCCAGTAACGCCTAGGAACCCAATCACTGATCAGTGCTAAGGTCTATACAAGCACATCATGAAAAGACTGCATCCATACCCCGAAGAGCTTGCAATCTAAGCATAAGGTGAGACAATGGGTGGATGCAGACAGACAGGAAGCACAAGGTAAGAACAAGAGGATACTGGGGCGCAGGACAAAGGCCCCCAGCACACCACTGGCTGAACCACTCTTGAGGTTTTTGTAGGCATACCCCGCTTTTGGCAGGGACCCAATAGCTATTGCTCCCGAGAAAGGCAACTCTGCTCCTGCACATGCCCAAAGAAAGGGCCGTGTCTGGTCAGTGTTGTAATGCTGTGTTTGGGGTCAAAAAGTTCCCTCCTGAAGGCTTTGACGATCAGCATGAGATACAAACATTCTTGTCAAGAGGTATAACCAGGGCTGAAAGTAACCTAAGGGACTTACAGGTACTTTCCTGAGGGGGCATGGCCTCAACCAGAAGAGGCAGGGCCTTTAAATCAAGATTTAAAGGCCTCGGGGCTCTGGCTGGGAGCCCCAGGGCCTTTAAATCACCCTGGAGCTACCAGCTGCACAGGCGGCTGAGAGCCCCGGGGCTTGGGGCGAATTAAAGGGCCCAGGGCTCCAGCCGCTGTGGAGCTCTGGGCCCTTTAAATCACCACCCGAGCCTGGCTGCTGGAGCCCCGGGGTAGCGGCAGCAGGGTTCCAGAGGTGATTTAAAGGGCCAGAGGCTCTGGCCACTGCGGGGAGCTGCCGGAGCTCCGGCGGTGCTTTAAAGGGCCCAGGGCGCCCCGCAGAGGCCGCGGCCCTGGTCCCTTTAAATCCCCACCAGGGAAGCCGGTCCAGTATGCTGGACCGGACCAACTTACTTTTACCTCTGGGTATAACCACAAAACCACACTGCAATGGTCGTGTCCAGCCGCACGTGGTTGAGAAGGACCTAGAGTAGTGGTGGGTCTGCCCCTCCCTACATACCCTCATACTAGAGCTGGAGGATGTGTAGGGCACAGGCAGGGACCCACGGGCACTGCTGAGAAGATCTCTGATTGAGAGCACACAAGACTGAATTACAGCTTCCCAACGTGAAGGTCCAGTAGTGCCCCTGGGGAAGCACCAACCTCCTTTCAGGACCGGCACAAGAAGTCAAGGGGGAAAATGGGAGCGATGTGTCAATCAAGGCTCAGCAAGGAGGGGGCTCTGGCTAATGAAGATCCAGCGAGTCCACTCGTCAAGGAGTAGCATTGTTGGGTTTTTGAGCCCCGGGTGGTGAAGAAATAGCCTGGTGTCAAAACGAAGGAAAAGGGGTGGGGGAGGAAATGCTGTCCAAGGTGCTGAAAGGGAGCCCTATGAGCACGGCCATTGGAATGTATCAGAGTGATTTGTAAGGGTGGCTGTTATCCTCTTGTTGCAGATGGGGAAACTGAGGCACAGAAAAGTGAAACCACTTGCCCAATGCCATACAGCAAATTATTGGCAGAGCCAGCTTGCCCCCGTCTCAGCCTCCTGCCCTAACCACTAGCCCACAATACCATAATTTGCAGACGGGATGAACTGGGCACACTGGGTAGACTTCTACTATTGCATTCCTGACTTTTTGCCGTTTCCCTCTTGAATCCTCATGCCCAGAGTCATTCTCACCCTTCCTCCCCTGGGACCTTGGAAGTCAGGATGGCTTCGCTTCTGCATCTTCCCCATCATCGACACTGCCTGCTCTGGCAAAGGGCTACCACCTTAGGCCAGTCTCGGGGGCATTAAGCACAGAAAGGAAAGGAGCTGCTTGGTTTCCACATGCAATACAAACATAGCTCTCCTAGGCATTCTAGTGCCCCTCCCCTAGGCCTTCCCCAGTCTGTCTTCTGCACACTCCTGCCTCCTTTTCCTTCCTTCACAATGTCCCTCACATATGATGGCTACACATTTTCCCCTTGCTTTCTCATTGCCCTTCCCTCTTATCCTCCATCCCCTCTAATTTACATTGGCCCTCCCTGTCCCCGTCCCGCACAGTTCTGCTAAACTTTCTGGCCCTGATGTCTCCTCAAGCTGAAGCACATAAAGCATACCTTGAGTTCAGTGGACAAGCTAACTGTAAAGGCACCGGGCCCAGCAAAATCCACATGGATGCCCATCAAACCGACACTCTCAATGAACAACAACATGTAATTATTAGGAAGATCGTCCCCTTGAAAGCGGTTATTTAACGGCATTTCTTCACGTCATGGCCCATTAAGTCATAAATTAGTCCTCAGGAGGAGCCTGTCACACTGGGGTCAGCGGGTTGACACTGCTGCAGTAGAATTCGCTGAATCCTTGGCAGCCCTTCAAGAGAGGGGGAAATAAATCAGTAACTGGAGTTGAATAAAGACTGTTGGCTTCTTCCTCGGGCAGACTTGAATCCCGTCAAGAACCATTCAGACCTCACAGCTGCTACGGTCATGTTCTTTTCCTGTAATGAGTGGGCGTGCGTCTGCACTCTGGATCCAAACCTGGCAACCAGATCCGAGCATCCTCAGGCCTGGAGGAACTGCGCTGTGCCGCATGGACCTGACACTAACGACTGGGGCTCTCATCTCAACGACCTGCAGAAAACGTGCTGTCAACATTTGCACCAAAGGCCCCTTGAGTGATCATGCTGCTGCAAAACAAAAGAAAACAGAGGCCAAAATACTTCAATATGATGAAGTTCGGCGCAGGTCCACGTTCTCCGCACAGCACCCCTCCCCCTCAAAACCCGCTGAGCTCCTGAGCACACCCTGGGACCCCTTCATGTCCCCTCCTACCCACTCCATAGGTTCTATTCTGTAAGCAGCAGAAAGTTCAGAAAATAATTTCTCCCCATACATACATACCTCTGCTCGTATGCAGTGGGGGCCAACCAGTGGCAGTCTCTGCCAAGAGCAGCAGATTGTTGTGGGCTGACAATTTTTGATTGCCAAAAGCACAGCAATCATTAAGCCAACCTAATAACCCCTTTCAGGAGGTGAGCAGAGCCAAATAGGATGGCGGCCAAGCACTAGAAGGTTTCAGAAACCTTCATTTCCAGGGACACAGGGCCTAGCTTGTGTAGTTTGGCCTCTTACAGAGCTGCTTCTGTTTTTCAGACACATGTTAACACGCTCTATCTGAAGTGCCCTCCTAGGGATCACTGAGGCTGGAGGCAAGGAGCCAGTGCACAGGGAGTTACTAAGCAGACATATTAAGAGTTAACGTAACACTGACGGAATCGATGGAAGATGGAAAGAACTAAGAGCAGGAGCACTTGAAATTGACCACAGGGATTCATCTACTCTGCAAGGTCCTGGGAGAAGCTTGTGGTACCATCTCCATCATCTGGGTGAGTGATAGATCTTTCTGGTTCGGTGGAGAAGAAAAAGATCCTTTTCTCCTTTGCTTTCTCCCCGCCCCAAGCCCTGCATCATTTCTCAAGGTTTGATGCAGAGTGGCTCAACTGCATCTCAGTCCAACACATGCCTTGACCAGGAGCCAACAACAACACACATCAGTGCTAGCTCTAGGAGTTTTGGATCAGGTATTTTCAGAAATTAAGGCCAAAAGGTACCATTGTAATCATCTAGTCTGACCTGCTACATAGTAAAGGCCATAGAATTTAACCCAGGGATCCCTGTATCAAGCCCATAACTTCTGGTTGAGCAGACACACACCCTGGATTTAGAGATGTTGAGTGATGGAGAATCCACCAAATCCCTAGGTAAATTGTTCCAATGGTTAATCCCGTTCCTTAAAAATCTGCACCTCGTTTCTAGTCTGAATTTGTCTGGCTTCGGCTTCCAGACACTGGATCTTGTTATGCTAGATTAGAGAACCGTTGACAACCAGAAATTTTTCTCCATGTAGGTACTTACAGATTGTGATAATTGCCTTCTTAACTTTCAGAGTAACAGCCGTGTTAGTCTGTATTCGCAAAAAGAAAAGGAGTACTTGTGGCACCTTAGAAACTAACCAATTTATTTGAGCATGAGCTTTCGTGAGCTACAGCTCACTTCATGAAGTGAGCTGTAGCTCACGAAAGCTCATGCTCAAATAAATTGGTTAGTCTCTAAGGTGCCACAAGTACTCCTTTTCTTCTTAACTTTCTCTTTGATAAATCTTGATCTTTCTAAATAGATTCAACTTCTTTAGCTTTTCACTCGATGGCAAGTTTTACAGTCCATCTCGAAAGTTCACCTAAATAATTGCTTCCCCCATCTGTTCAGTCATGTGATCAAAATGCCCCTATGCTATCCCCGGGCACACCTGATTTTGCTGGAAGGCATAATCTCATTTCAGTGGAATCCTATCCTCACACGTAGCTTCAGCCATGCGTCTTCTCCACACCCAGGCTCAGCCCTCTCACTTGGGACTTGACCCCTAGAGAGGAGCTGGTAAAAGGAATGAAGACCACACCCACTCAGCACACAGCAGTAGGGCTGAGCCCTTATTCTCAGCATACAAAAGCGAAGATTAGTGACTAAACAGATTCAACAAGGGGATCTTGGAAGTGTTAAATTTCTTCCTATCATCTTATGTAATCGTGATGAAACCTGGCACAAGTGGGGTAAATGTAACCATGACAGACTTCCCATAATTTCTCTCTCTTCTCAAAGATTTCCTCATCAAAGGGCATCTGCCTGTAAAAGGAAAAAAAAAAAAAAAAAAAAAAAAAAAAAAAAAGACAGTCTTCAGCTCCCAATAGATAGGCCCTGGCTCGCAAGGGCAGCTGGTTCTGTTTAAATGAATCTTTCACCATCAATTAGAGGCTTTGACAGGGTTAGCAGCTGGGGGGTACATTTTGTCCTGACTCCTGTTTTAACAGCAAAGTGGCTGCTAATCAGTTTCAAATCTTCAGTAGATGCCAGTTCCTGGAAAGATTTAACCCTTTACCCAAGTAGCATGACCAGTAATTCACTAGGTAGTTCGATATAAACTTTGAGGTCTAATTTGTTGTGTAATTAAGTAGGAACCTTCAAGGATTCTACTTCTACTGCCACAACCGGTTGCTTTCCCAGAAACCTTTGGTGGTAAATCTTAAGGTATCTATACTCATCACTATAGCATCCATTTACATGAGGCAAGATTGACACCCAACGACTAGTAAATTAATTTCAAGTGTCCTGTCTAGGTTTGTGGTTGCTCCAAGCGCAGACAAATCAGCTTTTCTAAAAAGGTAGTTCCCCTGTGACCTGGGCCAGCTCCCCTTTGGAAAATACAACCCCCAAGAAATCGTTCAAGCTGGTTTTACTCTTTGTTGCTAAAACAAGCTAGGATTTGCAAAGGAACTTGAGTTAGACACCTAAATCCTATTCAATTTTCGTAAGAATGGGACACCGGATTCCCTCCGGTTTCTTTAAACATCCCAGCCACAAACGAACAGCTTGGAGAGAACCTTTTAAGGTAGCAGCCTGCATCCTGGATGCCTAGCTCCTAATTTTCCAAGAAGAGCCCTACAACTGGAGACCAGCAACTCAGTTTAGTTTCCAATCCCAACTCCTTGTGACTGTTCACTTATCTCCTTGCAAACCTCTTGTAAACCAGTGCTGCCAGATGAATGGAAGAAAACTGGTCCAAGCAGGGCTCAGAGAAGACATTCAATACACAAGCATTTTTTTGGACAATCCCCCTAGTAAATAACTGACAGCCAATGAGAGTCTAGAGAGACTAAGCACCATCACTAGTTGCCAGAACAATTAACCCTCCCCTTCCAGGTCATGCCGTAATTAGCAACCCACAACCATGAATACCTGGTAAAGCCACCCAAAATATGGCTCAGTTGTCGGGTGAACACCCCTAACTAGGTTCCACTAGCTAAGAAAACACTACCATGACCTTGGCACCTCTCTGCTCAACGCTGCAAGCCAAACTCCCCATTTAAGCACTGGGACCAGTGGACAGAGCTGCTTAGGGCACGTGGCTGCAGCACCTAATCCATCAGCAGCAGTGACAAGCTCTGGCACCTCTCTTGGAAGAAGTAAGTCTTGCAGCAGGGGTTGGCAGAGAAGCAGTAACACAACGTTTTACGGTGCTCTGATGTCGCCAGCGTGTTTCTGAACTGCTTCTGGCCTAACGAGGAGAGACATAACCGTGGGGCATCTGAGGGCAGGGAGAGTGAAAGGGGTAATAAATTAGGCATGTAAATAATGTGTAAAAACAACCAGGTACCTGATTAAAATTCTATTGGTTACACGGTTAAACATTTAACTGGGTGCAGGGGGTGCTGCAGCACTCCCACGTTTTAGGTGGGGTTCGACTGCCGGTGGCAGCCAGGACCATGGGTGGAGTTAAATTGTTAACAGAAACTGATAAGCATCAAGCTTATCGGTTAACCTTTTACAACTCAGAGATAATTCCACTAAGGTTAAGGTTAAGGAATGAGAAAGTGTAATTTACAAAAGGTAAAATGTATGGATTAAAGATGAGGTGGACTTTAAAGGGTGTTTTCTGTTTAGCTGATCTGATTGGCTGAGTTTTTCTGCAACTCAGCCATATAACACTCAAAGAGATTTCCATTTGGTAGATCTCAAAGCGCTTTTCAACAGTCAGTATAATGATCTCCATTTTACAGATGGGGTAACTGCAGAAGAGGGCTGGGTAAAAGGAAAATGAGAGAGGCAGGGGGTGTGGAATGAACTAAAGGGATAGGGAAGGGGGTAGCTGGGGATCAAAATATAAGATACATTTGTACAAATGTATTAAATAAGCTTACCAATCACCACCTATCCCACTGTTTGTATATTACAACTCTTCCCACCACCTTTTGTCTTGCTTTTTTAAACTAAGCTCTTTGGGGCAGAGACTGTTTTCCCGCGTGTTTGTACAGTGCATAGCACACCACAGGCAGCATCATAAATACATAAACAAGTGAGGTCATTAATGGGCAGATCCTTATCACCGGATGCTGTTTCCACCAGACTTGTCGAAAGAAGGCAGAGGAAATGGAAAACGTAATCCAAAAGATTTATTCCATCTGGACCTCCTGCATTTCTGTTTATAAGAGGGCAAGTTATTTGTCCGCTAATTATCCCTATATTTTCCTTTAGCAGAAACTTTACATTTTTCTGTCTCTACTAAAAGTTCAGAGAGTACAATATAGCCCTGTCATCTCAGTTGCTTTAAAGCAAAAAAATCCAAGACCCTCACTTCAAAAAAGTATCAATTAATTGACAGATGGCCACCTATTTATAGTGTCAGGAAGAAAAAAAAAATTCCAAAGCACTCTATGGGTTTGCATACCAAAAGAAGTCTATGGAGACCAGGAATTTTTTTTCCAAAGTATTTAATAAAGAAAACACAAGGTAGCACAAATGCTTGACAGAGCAGTGAAGAATTGATGGCTTTTTCTGTTCCAAACCATCAGCAAAAGTGGTTAAATCCCTACTAGTTGGTTGAAAAAGGAAAAACTTGGATTAAGGCCACAATCATTCACTCATTACATGTAGATTCACTTATTATACCATGAAACTGACTCAACAACAAACAGCAAAAACAGATGAATGATCCCAGTTTTGTAACAATATGCATCAAGATCAAACAAACCATAGCAAGAAAAGCTTTAGACAGGAAATGCTATGCCACAACACATGCCCCCGTATCAAGCCCAGAACACCCATATCCACCTTGGAAATACAGCCAAGCAGTAGTCTATGTCACTTCGGTAAAATAAGTTTCTCATTGCCAAAGCAAAACATTAGTAATATGAGACCACACTTGTCAGTTACTTTTAGCCAAGTACCATTAAAATGGAATATCTGTTTTTCCTGGGGGTAGAGATTTTGCAGAAAGGAAGGAAGCTGCAGAAGGAGCAGCAAAGATCATGACAAGCCAGAGGAGGGAAGCAAATTAGGACTGGTAAAAATGTCCCAACAAACTGTACAGCTTAAAAGATAACGAATGCTACCTGGGGAAGATTTTCATCTGAAGAACCCATGTGTTCTCAGTTAAATCTAACGGATTTCTTTGCTACCTTTCACAGCTTGTCTGCAGAGAATTAGACAACGCTGTGGTAAAAGAGTCTGGTCACCATTAGAGCGTCCATCATTGCTAGTGCTGCATTAGTGATTAACCAATGCTTTACATAGCTTTTGTAAAAACCGTTATAGATGCAGACTGTCAAACACCTTAGGTTCTACTGTAAGCTTTGCTAAATACTCAGTTTAGTTGCATTTCAAATCCATTTCTTTGTTGCCTTCCCTACTGTTCTACCATTCCCCAAATATGGACTGACTGACATCACTCCCTTAGTCACAATCATCACTTCTTATCCACAGTTTGAGAAACAAAATGGTAGATACCAAGAGTTTAAAGTTGTGAGTTTATTGCATATGTAACAAAAATGAACATGACCTCCTGGGTCCAGCCTACTATACAATCACTGTTTATTCCAGCTGGTTCCATAACCACATTAAATAGAACTAGTATTTCTTTAAATACTTTGATTTAGACATAAAATGAAACTTTAGTGTACAACTTTCACAAAATAAATCTGCAATAAAAACAGTGGGAAGAATAACAAGGATAGCAGCAATACTTAAACAAGACATTACAAAATAATAAATTAAAAATACATTATAAAGTGGTCAAGGAACAAAAATTAACAAATTAAAAACAGAATCACATATACTGTGTTTCGGGACCCCGCTGTGCGACACAGCAGTGACCCTGGGCACAGAGTGTGTGGTGGCGGGGTCTTTACTTTTATGAAATCTGCTAGATTTCAAAACCACCTTCCTTGACTTGAACTAAAAATGTACAGCTGAGCAAGCTTTGATTTCACCATCTCAACCAACAAGCAGCCTTTTAAAGCAGGGCTCTGTCAAACATAATGCCCAAGTTAACTCTAACATTCATAAAGCAGTCTCATTTCTTCCCAATTTAAAACACAAGCAGAGTGGTGGTCTCCTACATCCCTGAGTGTATAGGATCGGCTGATAAGCAATATCAGGGCAAGGACTGAAAGTCTGTACCACTGGAGCAGTTTCTAAATTTGCTTTTGGAATAGGTACAAGAAAGAATTCAGAAGATGTAACTTGCACTTTCCTCAGGTCTGCTCCAAAATGTATTTGTGTACAAGGCAGATGGGTGATAGTGAAATGTGAGCGGTAAACTTTTCTGTGTTATTCTTTGGGCAAGTCTGTAAACAACCAACCAGTTCAAACACTGGAAGTTGTTGCAGAGAACACGTTCCATCTTCTTCATGCTGGCAGACCACAAGGGAAAGAACATGCTTTAAAATTCTGGGTGTCAGAGGTGACAAGAACAGACTCAGTAAAAACCTCAGTCAGTCAATCAATGACTAAGTTTCCTCCAGCACCATCTCATCTCAACTTTCTGCTTGTCTTTCACAATTTCTTGGCCATGAAACCAGATGTGAAACCAGAATACTGAGTCTTAGGCAGAACCAAGCATTGTTTTAAACCCACACTTGCCTAGCTTGTTTATTTTCTCCATCCAGACAGTTTCAAGGCCTCCCTCACACATTCATGTACAGAATGATAAAATTAATGCTCCATCGTTACGGTAGTGGCACAAAATTGAAGACAACATAACGGGAGAGGTGGGAAAGCTGTTTCAAAGATTTATCGCTTAAGTAATTTAGAGGACAGTTCCCTCTCCTCACTGCTGCCAACATGGAGAAGGGACATTAGCACGGCTTTTAAATATACAAAAACATAGAATTTTACAAAACAGAAATCCTTGCCTATTTTGTGCAACCAACGAAGTGTTGATCTAAAAAGAGAGAAACTATCACATGCTAACTTGCTTGCTGACTTGCAGTTCTCCGGACTGAGAGCCCTCATCCTCACCTTGATTGGTTTTAGAGAGCCAGCTGTGCTTTTGTGTGAAGCTGGTGGGTTTATTTATTTATTTATTGTTAGCCCTTTCAGTGAAAAAAACCACAATGTGAGACAGCATATAATATTTTGGGGCAACAACCTGTTTTGGATTTTTCCTATCTGCCTATGGTATATTGCACATACAAATGCATTGAAAGGGTTAAATACATCCCATTGGCAGTGACTGATTTCATAGCCATTTTCAACAAGCCAGGACTAGTGGAATTACATTACCCAATACAAGACTGCACAGATGTGTGGCTGCAGAAAGTTGAATTTTTCCCTCTACTGCAAGTGTCACACAATTTCTCCTTCCATGCCCAATAACCCATAATGCAGAAACTGGTCCTTAAGTGCCACTAGATTCTAAAGACTCTACGTACAGCTGTCTGAACAGGTCTTTCTTACAAAATCCTGCCATGTGAGCTTCTCTAGCCAAACTGTGCAAATCTCTCAAAATTATACAATTTCATACTTGGAATGCAATTCTGATACCCCCAACATCAAATCACAAGACTTATGGTCAATGGAAAATAAAACAAAGGGGGAAGATTCCAGGATTTTGACAAGTATATAACTTTTTGTCCTATCACAGTTTAAAGCTATTATCAAATTCAATTAAAAAAGACAAAATAGAAATATTCCAGTAGACATTTTCTATGAACAATCTCTGACCCACAGCTGAATTCCAATGCACTATTCCATAAACATAACATCTGTTAAATGTTTCAGTAATGAATCTCTCTAAAAATCAGGCTTGCCAAAGAAAATCCTATACAAAGCAAGTCTGCTTTACTTATGTTTAGACATGTTTGATGGCTAACTTGCTCTTTATGAAGTCATGTTATTTTGTTAAAATACTGTCTTATCTTGGTGTGCAAACTGGAAGAAATGTTATTTGACCCAGGTACTTGATTTGCTTTCGTTTCCCATTGCACTGGGAATCCATTTTAGCAAATGAGTTAGAGTACCAACCTTGAACATTAGTTTCAGATAGTTGAAAAAAATGCCATATGTGGCACTCTGGAGTAATTTCCATCTCTATAGAACTTAAGATAAAACCTTCCAATAGCTTTACGTAAAGTTTAGACTTTATTCACTATATAGTTATCCTTTTACCTCCCCCTCAAAAACACCTTTCACAAGGCCAATGACTTAACAGAACTTTGTTCCATTAGCTTAGCTTTTAGCAATTTCCTCATAAAATCTTTTAGAATTTCAACTCACAAGTGTCTCTCAGATAAAACAGTGGCACAGAAATCACAGCTTTTTGGATTTATCTGATTTGAAAATTTTGTCTGTTTGCTTTCTCTTTACCAAGCTTCTTTGAAAAGTAGTTACATTTGGACAGACTATGGTAAGTGAATCTGCAGGAGAAATATTTTTCCCATGTGCAAAACAATTAAATTTCAACCAGGACATCCAAAAAGAAATAATATACACCACTTAAGCTGCCCTGGACTCCTTCATTTTTCTAGACGTGAGCCACTACTTTCACTGAGAGCTTCCTGCTAAGGCAGAACTTCAGTTACATGTGCATATGGAGTTTTATTTTCTGCTAGAAATTTGTTTTAACAGGTGTTTAAAACGTGCAATTCTGAATTCCAGTGCCAGTCAGATATTCAATAGCTGCTGGACTCTACAAGAGGCTCAAGCTTGCTTTAAGACAAAATAGCCAGGTACTCCTACCAGTTGCAAGTCCTCAGCAAACCAAGCTCAGATACTCAACTACAGATTGATACTCCTATAAAAAGACCACAGGTCATTGACCCTATCACAATATGTGTTACAAGTCTAGCAGAATATCTGGTGTAATCAAAGCCAAATGCTGAACTTGGCTGCATTTCATTTTATGGGGATGGAAGAAGAGGGTGGGGATTATTGTAACAAAGGGGAGAAAATGGCTGGGAACCACCACCAAAAGCCCCCTCCCCCCACCAACAAAGGAGGGGAAACAACCGCATCTCTCTAAGTTGTCTAGTGTTCCAATGCTTCAGACAGCTTAGCAGGAAGTTCACAGCAAGCTTCTTCTAGCTTTTGATCTGGTGGTCCATGAGCTAGTGTCTGTTTCCTTTGGTTGCCTCTTCACTCCACAGCAAATCCACATGTCTCTTCCACAGCTGTCAGTAGCTTCTCATAAAGCTTCTCATATGACTCATAAGGCGGAATGTCAATCCGGTTAAAGCTAGCCAAGATGAAAACAACAGTATGAACATTGCTGTATATGACCCAAAACATTTCACTTACAAAAACCTAGTTAACCCATGTTTAAAGATGTACTCTATAAAATGAACCGTGGTAGAGGTGAAAATTATTAGCTGTTTCAGTGACCAAATTAAACAAGATTAGGGCTTACTTAGCACCTTTTCCTGTAGTTCATGAACCTGCACATGGGAGATGTGAACTGGGGAAAAAGGAATTTTGTTAGCATTTGAGCTTGTTTAACTTCACTGTTCAGTGTTACCCTTTACCTAGTTTTTTTTAAAAAAAATATTGCCTCTAATATGGCTACACTTTTTAAAATAAAAATTTAGCTTTCACATGTGAAATGTTTGATAATTTTTTTTTGCTTAATAATAATGTATAATTCCAATGGTGGAATAAAGTTAAAAGCTTTCAATAACAATACAAACATTTCCATGCAATATTTGACCTGAAAACACTTGCAACATGTAAAAGGCACCAGGTTACCGTGCCTCTGGCTAGCGTCCAAAGCATTTTGAAGCACTGGTTTAGTCATCGTAACGCTAACTTTTTCCTCGCCTAACAGGGGGAGAAGTTACTGAATCCAAAGCGTTTCCTGTATCAAGACAATGCTACTGCTGTCTGAGGGGCTGATGGTCCAATGAAATGTCAGACAGCAGCGTGCCTAACATACAGGGCAGCACTGGCTACGTACTTTGCCCCAAGTATGAGGCATATTAGGGAGGCAGTTAAGTGGATAATTTATTGGAAGTGTTGCTTCAAAGTAAGAGTTTTCCTACATTTTGGTTCTGAATGCCAAAATACTTAGGGTACCTATTAAAATGGCTTCCTGTACACGAGGGAGAGAGAGAGTTGGTCTATGCAAAAGCTAATCTCAGATTCTCTTGAAGCTCAATTCTGCAAACATATTAGTAGTGCCTTTTTTCTAATTTTATAGCTAAATGTACATGCAAGAACACCATTACTGTACTGCTGCACAAGGAATACATGGAATTACTGAATCATTGTCTTTGATTATTTCTTGTAATGTGTATCCCTTTATCTGTGAAGACTTGACTGGACAAATGGAAATAAATTAATATACTGTGCACCACACAAGAGGCAGCAGATTTTAACAACACCTTCATCTTACCAAGTGTGGGCTTTTGGAAGGTTGTCTGTATTTGCATCTATCAAATGGATGGTAAACAGCCTGGGTCCTGCAGCGCCTGTAGAACCTTACAGACAGATATTCTAGTTAACGCACTTCAGCAACACAGTTATAATACATAATGAATTTGCCAAATACCGGGGGTGGGGGGGGAGGAAGGGAATTCATTCCAATTTCAAGCAGGAATGTACCAGAGGTTAACTGCGAACACCAGTCAGTGCAGAGTTGGCCCAGGGGTTTTGGGGAAGTAGCTGGAAGTAGCTTTGTTAAGAACAAAGATATCACCCAACATGGCCCTCAGAAAACATATGGGTTTTTACTTAAATAAGAGCTTCCCCGTTTTCAAAATGGGAGAGGTGTGAGGGCAAGCAGCACTTGGGAGATGCACACAAAACATTACGTCTGCAAGGCTCCATTTATTCTCAGCCAACATGCATCTATAACGGGTCCATTCATAATGTGTTTAAGACACTGAAATTCTGTTGCCAGAAAGGCAATTTCGGGAAATACATTCAAAGTCTAGTAAAAAAATACTTATAGCAAAGGTTTTGAGTCAGAGTATAAAATCTTCATTTAAGAAACAGTTTAAGTTGTTCATGTGTATTCGGGGACCCAATGAGATTTGTAAATTTCATGCACTTAAATATACAGTGGTCGTATATACAATGATTTTAACTACACCGGGCCAGAAAATAGTCTTCTCAGGAGACTGGCACATATTAGTGGCGACACCAACTGAACTGCTACCTGATAACAGGAATACAGGCTTGTCAGTGCGTATCACTACTGGCAACCGCTAACGTGCTCATTACTGGCAGAGGTGTTGAAAAATGAGAACTTCAATTCAAGGGCAGGGTTTCAGTAATTAGATTACTAAATTCTAGGGCCACATATTGACATGCTACTATTATTGTGCAGTGAATATGGAACAACTTTTACTGCCTTCTACGACTATGCATTAACTCAGACTCCACATCAGTCACCTTGCAAAGCCTTGAAACCTTGAAGAGGGACACGTGTGGACCCAGTCACAAACTGTAACAGCCTTGCCCTTCTTTCCTCATCAAACGTTTCCACGGCTTGCCAAAACCACTTTACGATATTGCTATCTGCCATGCAGTGCTTTAGACGTGTGTTTGACTTCCAGTCATTCAGGTCTATCTTATCCAGGCCTCCTATTATTAGCTGTTACATAATTAAAAAACACTTTAAAGCAACAGGCACTGAAATGATATCTTACGTTAATATCTATTACCCCAATCTGCTTTACAAACTGTAATATACTGCACATACACAAATCATTTTACCCACAATGAAAAAGTTTTCTGGTACACAGTATATAGTAATGCTACTAAACAGCTCAAGACAGGAGGTGAATACCCTCTCCAATTGAAACGGCAAGTGGATTTTAGGTAGGCGAATGCAATTACTTAAACTGGGTTTTGGAGAAGAAACCAGAGCCAACCCCCTACTTTAATTATCACTAGTTTGTTTGGTTTTTTTGGTTTTTTTTGTTTTTTTTTAACATGTAACCTGAAAAGCACAGTGAGACCCCTTACACTATACCAGAGCTTCAGACTTAGGCAAATGAGGGTCACCTACTGAATCATACACACCACTTTTCATAGCACTTTATCTGGAGGTCTTCCATCCCACCAATGACTACAGCGAAACCCTGCTTAATTTGTGAGATCTTACCAGATAACTGCCAACTGTGCCATGGCATATATATCTATACACTATTCTGTTTATCATCTCTAATAATAGACTACAAAACAAATTCCTCATCTCTCTTCCATAAGTGAAAATGGAATGCTGAGTAGTGGGAAAAAGTCATGATAGGCCACGGTCCCAACCAGCTGGAATGGTGATAAGGAAGTGGGGATACAAGATCCAATTGCTTAAAATTAATGATATCGTATATTCCAAAGGTACTCAGACTGTTTCAGGTGGTGGACCACATTTTAAAAAAGAGTATTGTCTCATGGATCTGTCTTGTGCCATGATCTGTAGACCCCCTTCCCTCTCATTCACATTCATTTAACATTGTGATATTTTCCATATAAACAAATGCTGCCATTGCTACAAAGTTTTTAATGCATTTTTTATTTGCCTTTCAAGGCAATTTAGAAGACTGAAACAACAAATAGCATTATGTGACTAGCTGGCATGCCACAGATTGCTAGCAAGTGCTTCCAGGACCATCAATGGTCCGCAAGCTACAAGCTGAGAACATCTGCTTTACTATTAAAGGAGCAAACCATTTGCACTGAAAGAACACAAAACAGAAATAAATGAATGTGATATAAAGAAAAAATACTATTTTAAGTGGCTGCATTTTGAAATTCAGGTTTTAAATAACAGGCCCAGGTCTTTTCTGTATATTCTATACTTAAATTTTCTGCTTTCATTTTAAGTGCTCTAATCTTTGCTCTGTGTAGCGTCAATAAATGACCTGGATTGTAAACAACTACAGAAGACAAGCTGTTCTGAGGAGGCTAACAAGCTAGACCCTCTCAATTCCCTGTTTATGCGATCTGCAATATAGAATCAGTCTTATTGCTGAAAAAAACAAAACTGTCCACCCTCCAGCATTAGCCCTTGGTAAAAATACATGTTGTCTAAACTTCTCCCATTTTAGACAGCCCTAGCCGTAATGCTAGTATCTCACGTGTAAAAAAAAGCCAGAACAAACTAGCAACTGTGATTAAAATGAGACAGCTTTCTAGTACTGTTCATTATAATTGAAAAGGGCAAAACAATTTTTACATTAATACTCTAAACATTTGCTCATGGGTCATCCTGATCACAAAATAAAGTCATTCTGAATGATTAACACGTGTACCTCAAGCTCCTTCTGGTCAAAAGGCTTTAGTAAGTGTTGAGGAATAAGTTCATTAAAACCTTTTTGTAGAGCCAGAAATTGTGCCTCAATTCCTCTCATAAATCGCCAGTTTACATACAACCTGGGGGGGGGAAGCCCAAAATGAAAAGTTAGGAGCAATGTGCTGGTTAGAACAGGGCCTTTTTATATTAGCAGAGTAGAAAAGTTTGGTCAAAGACCTATTATGGTTTGGATAGACGAAAACTGTGTTTACAGAAAAAACGTTTTTGACCATTTTCCTTCCATAACTACCAGTTCCATATCAACACAAAGAAAACAAGAACTAACTTTAAAAAAAACTCTATTTATTCCTCCTAGCTCTTATGGCACATATACAAATTACACTGGTGTGTCAGGAAGGTATATAAAGATGAAAACTTCATACAAAATCAGGCCAGAAAAACCTAACTAGCTACTGAGAATAGGTCACTGGATCTTGTTTGTATCATTCATTACATCTCCCATCAATTCAGAGCATTTGTATTCCCAGCCTAAGGGAAAGCAGCAAATTAATGTTTGAAATACCTCAAAAAAAAAGTATTATTCTGTACTTAGGTGTTGCAGATTTTCTAAAAGAAAATCTTAAAGTTTTGCCCTCAACCATCAGTCTCCCTTCAAATACCTATCACCACTTTTAGGCATGTCTGCTAAGCACCAGCTCAGAAGTCTAATCCCAAAATGATTTTAGTCATGTTTTTCAATATCAGTAAGTAACAGGACAGAAGTCAACTGAAAGCAGCAATTAATTAATATGTATAATAATAAACAACTAAGGGAGAAATATGAACCTGCTCTCTACATTTGATATAGGTGCGATCTTGAATTCTCTTTGGATTTTTTCCTAAAAAGAGATGACCTAGCTCAAGCACAAATTATTGGACACCATCCAGCAATTATTGGATGAAATTCTATGTACTGTGCAATGCTGCAGATTAGACTAGATGATGGGTTCTCAATCAAGTGGTCATAACCTGCCCTTGCCATATTGCTAAATAGAAGGTGGGTCTGGTATGGAAAAGGTTTAGAACCCCTGACTAGAGAATTATACTAGTCCTCTCCCGGCCTTAAAATCCATACCTTATAAATCCTGCAGCAAAAATGTCCCCAAATCTAAGACCCTTAGACCTATTTATCCTTCAGAATAGACTAATTTAGTGCCAGCAGAAACTACTGCCATGCAGAGAACCACAACTCAGAACAGAACTTGGTCTTTCACTCCAATGGCGTTGCAGGGGCTTAAGTGCCAAGGAGTTATTTTCTAGTAATTTGCTCTGCCTGATTGAAGGAACACTGTTTACTTGCTCAGAGAAAGGTCTTCATTCCTCCCTAGACAAAGGAGGAGTCATTATAATGGACACAAGTGGTTGTGATGGGCTGGAAATGGGAACTTTCAGGAAAGCAAAGGATTTTCCAACATGCTTTTTCTAGGAGAATCTTTTTTCCTCCGAGTCCTAAACAAAACATACACTTGTTCACTAAAAACAATTTTCAGAACTCCCTCTAAATGTGCACTCTTCGTTACTTCACTTTTCAGATCCTAAGAATTGTATAAAGAACTCATCTTCTCCAACCCCTTCCTGTTATGTCTGGGGCAGCTGGTTCTTCCTGTGATACCTGACATATTCTTTCTTGTTCTCTTCTGTAACAGGAACATTTCTGCCATTTGGTTTGAGCTCATGCTGCAGAATCCGCCCAAAAGCATTGTGTTCCACACAGAAAGTATGGTCCAACACTGGGGTGATGTCATTCTCTCTGTCAATTAAAAGGAAAAAGGATAAAACTGACATTCCCCCCCCCCAATCTGTTGATGCACACAGACCAGTTGTTTATTGAATACTTAAGCAAGTTAATCTGTGGAGTGAAGGGTCCATCTGCCATCTTTCATAAGCCCTACATTTACTGTTTCCTAAGTTGCCTCTCTCATATATTGCCTTGTGGGTTTCATAAGCCCAACCTATATGTTAGTTTCCCTTTTCTCTATCACATTGGCACACCCTGCTAGTAAACAGACAGTTAATTGTTATATTTAAAATATAATTAACTGATTTGTTGCCAGATTTCAACACAAAGTATGAGGAAGATCATGTAACTTTCTGAACTGCTGGTGAATTGACAATGAATTAGAACACAAAAGGAAAAGCTGCATGGATAAAAATGATTTGTCTTATGACCAATGAAACTCTGAAGGAATTTCAAATATATCTGAGTAAATCTAAGAGGATGTGACTATAAAAGATAATTTCTTATGTATGTCTAAAAGAGTAGAACCAAGGGCACACTCCCTCACTGATTGTTTCCCAAGCAATCACACACAGAATTCATTAGATTTTGATATAAATAATTTCCACAACTGAATATTAGGCGACTAAGGACAAGGTTAGGATTTCCTTGAAGGATCCAGCAAGAGCGGAGCGGTGTCTGTATAAGAGTTTTCCTTCACAAGTACCTTCAATTCTTGGATTGGGAAGCAGCGGCTAGGAAATTGCGTGTTTTTGCAAAATCTGCTCTACTGTGAAGGCTCTCTTTTAATGTGATATCTGACTACCCCTGAGGTCTAGTGCTCTGTCTTCAACAGTTAAGTACTTGGTAAATGAATAGTACTTACAAAATCCAAACTAAACTCTTGTGCAGTTCTGGGTCAACAGATTCCAGATCAGATAGCTGAATGGGTTTCCCCAGCAGCTGTTTGTAGAAGGGAACTGTGAAACCCCCATTGATGTAGTGTCCATGGAACACAGCTAAACCCATTATCCGACCAACAAAATGGAAATATGATAAGTGATCCTGCAGGGGACACAGAAGAAAAAGAATAAATCATTGGAAAAGCAGTCCACTGCTGACATCTTGTGGCTATATTTATGCCAGTAGCAATGACTTTGTATCCAAGGATTTGCAACCTGCTGGGAACCAGGAGGTATGTCTACACTGCTATGCAAGCCTGGGCGCACTCACGTTTGAGCCCATACTCCCTTCTGTCTACACACAACTCTCTCAGGCTCTGGTTCAGACCTAGAGTCCTAGGTTCCTGCAATATTAGAGGGTTCAAACCCTTCTGCTTTGCAGTGTAGATGCAGCCTCCTGACTGAAGTCCTAGAAGTCCACCAAAGGTATCCCACAATCCCATGGGCCAATTTCCTTTGTCCTCTCTATCCCAAGAACCGCCAGCTGACTGCAGGGAAATGGAAGCATTCGCCCCCCTCCTCCTTGCTGTAATACAGAAGCTTGGTGGGTCAGTATTTAAACCATGCATTGTTTTCTGACCAGCGAGCTGCAAACACACCATCAGAGAGCTTTCTGTGTTTGCAATGGAGACTGAACACAAAAAGTGAGTGAGGCCAGCGAAATGAGACAGCTGCTGAAACTGGTCCCAGAGGAGGCTTTGCCTCAGGAGCAGCACAACCTGGGGCCACACTTGGAGGAGCTTTTTGATGCCCCATCCTCACCCCTAGGAACAGCCCATTCTCTCAAAGCCAGAAATTACTTCAGGAATGTCTATTATGCTCAACATGCTGGAGTAAACCACACACCTGATTGCCTCAGAAATCTCTGCCACCACTTTACCCACGGTTGATTTTTCCAACACCAAACTGGTTGGCAAAGAACCCGTAGCAGTCTGGGGTAGCCAGCCTCCAGACTGTTATAGCAACCTGCTTCTGGACCAGCATGGCTGTCCTCGTGTAGCTTTATGCTGGAGGGAGGTGTAGGTGGGGGTAGGGGAGAGGTAGGGTAAGCTGCTCACAAAGTTCCAGAAATGTAGCTTTTCTTCATGTGAAAATTCTGAACCCATTGCTGATCATCCCGTCTGCATGATGATGTGGTCCCACCAGTCTATGCTTGTGGCTCTACTCCAGAAGAGCTGATCTACGTAGGGGGCATCAGCAGCTGTACTGAATGTGCAGCATCAGCCTCTTTAAGTCTACCATGTTGTGTTCTCCTTGTTTTCTTCCTCCGCCTCCATCATAAGCTTTGTCAGGTGCCTTTGATGGGCCAGAAAACACCACTGAAATGTCCACCAGCTTCTCATGGAAGCTCTGCCTGTTTCCTGACACAGGAGTGAAAGCACAAGCAAGAGAAGCCAAAACATTGCTGGTTCTGACAGCTGGGAGCACAGAGACCAAAATGACTGCTTGGCAGGATGTGTTAGCTAGCTGTTCAAATTTCCTGTAACATGCAGGGTGGACAGTCAAGTTTCCCACATTGCACCATGGTCAAAAGGCTAAAGCTGCCACGTTTCAGGAGTCACCGGAAAGTCTGGGATATGGTTGGTGGGACTCAGGCCTGCATGGTGCACTGCAGACACCAGAGCTCTGAGTTCAAGCCTGGGGTAGAAAATTCTTAATGTACAGTTGACAATCAGCGTAGATGACCAAGCCCTGGGTTTTCTAACCCACAGTCAGCTGACGCGAGTCCCACTAACCCTGGACTTACACTGCAGTGTAGACATACCCAAAGAGTCATTATTTCACCTACTGTCATATGACCAAGCACAAAAGAGCCATTTAATGATAAGATGTCACAGACGATATCTAATGAATTAACTAGATCAACTTAATTTGGAATGGTCTCCAAACAACATCTGAAGGGTCCAAAATCGAAAAAAGAAATGCAAGAACATGAACCCAAAGAAACCCTTTAGAAATACAAGCAGAAGGGAAAATCCAAACAAATCAAATGCTCATGAAGTAGAATATTCACCCCTTCACCCCTAAATCTTATTGATAATTTCTTCTGTTGGAAGTTGGCAAATAGCTCATTTCATCCAGCTCTAGACCAGCCACATGTTGCTTATGCTTGCAGGTTTGCCTCAATTTTTAAGGAGTAGGCTTTTTCAACCTGAGGCCAAATTTCTTCCAATACATCCTCTTGCACAGTGCCATCTTAACTTGTCAACATTGGGATTTTAGTCACTGATTTAACTGCATGAGGTGTAAGTCATGCCTACACTAGGGATCCCCCCAAAAAAATCACAGCCCAGGAGGCTGTGGCTGCAAGAAAAGCCCCTGGTGGTCACATGCAGCCACAGTGGCCGCATTTGAGAAACGCTGATCTACTCTGACCTCCTGCATAACACAGCCCAGAGGTCCTCCCTGAATTAATTTCTGTTTGAACTGAGCAAATCTTTCAGAAAAACATACAATTTTTAAACCAAGACCGGAAGTGATGGAGAATCCACCATAACCCTTGTTAAGTTGTTCCAAAGGTTAACTTCCCATCTGAGTCTGTCTAACTTCAACTTCCAGACATTGGATCTTGTTATACCATTGTCTGCTAGACTGAATATCCAATCATCAAATTTTTGTTCCCCATGCAGGTATTTATAAACTGTGATTAAGTCACCCCTTAATCTTCTCTTTGTTAAACTGAACAGATTGAGCTCGAAGTTTTTCACTATAAGGCATAGCTCCCAATTCTTTAATCAGTATCCTTGGCACTTCTCAGAATTCTATCCTGTTTATTAATAAACATCCTTTTGAGTTGTTTACCCCACAACTGGACACAGTGTTCCAGTAGCGACTGTACCAGATGCCAAACACAGAGGTAATATAACCTCCCCACTCTTACTTGAGGTTCCCCTGTTTATGCATGCAAGGATCACATTAGCCCTTCTGGTCAGAGTCACACTAGAAACTAATGTTCAACTGATTATCCACCATGATCCCCAAGTCTTTTTCGCAGTCACTGCTTCCTAGAATAGAGGCCCCCATCCTGTAAGTATGACCTACATTCTTTGTTCCTAGATATATAACTTTACATTTAAGCCATATTAAAGAGCATATTGTTTGTGCTCAGTTTACCAAGCAACCTAGATAACTCTGTATTAGTGACCTGTCCTCAGTGTTATTTACACTCCCCCAATGTGTGTGTCATCTGCAAACTATCAGTGATGATTTTATGTTTTCTTCCAGGTCACTGATAAAAAAATTAAATAGTATAGGCCAAGAACTAGTCTCGGTATACCTCACTAGAAACACCCTCTCAATGACAATCACCAGTTTATAATTATGTACTGAGACCTGTCCATGAGCCACTTTTTAATCCATTTAGTGTGTGTCATGTTTAATACTGTACTAGTCTAGTTTCTTAATCAAAATGTCATGTGGTACCAAATCAAATGTCTTAAAGAAGTCTAAGTTTATTACATCAGCACTATGACCTTTATCAACCAAATTTGTAATCTCATAAAAATCTAAATTAGTTGGACAGGATCTATGTTCCATAAACCCATGGTGACTGACATTATATTACCCTCGTTTAATTCTTTATTAAATGGAGTTTCATATTGACTTCTCTGACTGAGGGCAAAATATGTGGGGCCACTCCACTCGTTGGGTAGGCATTGTTCAGGAAGGAATAGTGCTTACACTTTCCAATACTTCCCAACCCTAGTATTTAAGAGAAGCTGCACCCATGCATATGGTCTTAACGGACCAGGTGTTTAACAGTACCAAAGAAGCTCACATGACAGCACACAGCAGTGCTGACATATCATAAACCACATACTACTTCCTGGTACATCACTCTAAAACTTGCTATTGCATTAGTTCATATCCCATCACAAAGCTTTATTGTTTACCCTCTTAAGATTGGACAATTATTTACAGAAGTAGAAGTGCGGTTGAGCTCCCATTGAAGTTTAACACATATGATTATTGCCCTAATGTTAATACTTACAGGATTGATAGAAGAGTCTGGATTGATTTGCAGCATGTAAATATTGTCAGTAGAGTACTGGAAGAGTCCATAATAGGGGTTCAACATTTCATGGCACAGTAAATACAACCACTCTCTGCCAAACAAAGCAGGATTTTAGTGAAAGTTTCACTGAAATTTCAAACATTTATTATAACTCTGTCAAACAGTCCTGAATGATTTATTTTCAATTTTCTATCAGAAATCTGGTAATCTATATTGCTGATAAGCAAAACAAAAACAAAACAAAACAGAACGATAAAGCTTCCTCTAGGAAGCCAGGAAAAGTCTGGCTCATTTACATACAGATTTTGATTTTACTTTAAAAGTATTGTCAAGGAAATTAGCATTAATAAAAAAAAGTGGGAAAACAGACTCTAGTAAGCAGTTAGGGTAATGTAATCATAACTCATACTTTTCACTCGAACTGTGGGACTGAGTGTGACCAAAGGAAAACAAGTTGCTGGGTTATTTAATCAGTGGATTGGCTGGAGCCCCCCTAACATGAGTGTTCATAATATTTCCAGATAGCTAGCTCTGCACTAACTTTTGGTGCAGAGCTAGCTAACTGGAAGGATATGAGGCACCACTGGGCAACCTTTACTATGCATTAAAGTTTTTGAGCAGTTAATGTGTATTTGGGTCATATGTTCACATAAGTGATTAAGTGATGTAGGAGCCTAAGCCCCACTGACTTTCTAGGAGCTTTAGGCTCCTAAGCCACTTGTGTGCTTTTGAACATTTTACCCATATAGCGGGGTGGCTACCCTGCTCCTAAAATAGAAGGGGCTAAAAGCAGCCCTGGAGAGGGCTGTGGCTGGCTGATTGGGGAAGCAGCCACAGCTGGGCCACGCCCCAGTCAGGCCCCAGCTGGCCTGTATGAAAAGGCTGTGAGCCAGAGGCCAAGGAGTCTCTCTCGAGGCTGGGAGAGAGCAGGACCTGGCTGCCTGCCTGACAGGGTACTGTGGGTGGTGCTGTGCTGGGGAAGGAGCAGGCTGAGCAGGGGTGCTCCAGGCTGTCAACTCCCCAGGCTGTAGGGCCTGGTCCAAGGCCGATAGAGGTACTGGGAGGCAGAGGAAGGCAACAGATCCAAACCCCCTTGCCTATGATGAGTGGCCTTTACACTGCCGTCTGCCTCAGGGTGCGGGGGCTTGGCGATGACTGGCAGTAGCCCAGACTGAGGCAAGGTGGGGATAGTGGGTTGGGGATTCCCCAAGAACGGGAGACCCAGAGGCAGAGTGTGGGGGTATGGCCAGGGGGCAGAACCCCAGAGAAAGGGGCACCGGGGTCTGTGAGGGACACGGGGGCCAGAGCTGTGCAGATTACCGGCCTGCAGAGGGTGCTCCAGGCTGGAAAAGAGCTAATTCCCAGCAACCAGCAGGAGGTGCAGCAGGGCTGAGTCTGCGCTCCTTTACAACCCACTGGTGCCTTAATTCAGCACCCAGTCTTTAAAATTACAGATTTATATATGCATACATTTGAGAACACATACAAACATGAGTTTTGAGGAAAAGTTAAGTTTAAGGGCAATGTTGTAATTGAAGGGACATCAACTTGAATTAGTCTTTTTTTTGGCGGGGGGGGAAGCAGTATTCAGTAGTTTCATGTACTACACATCTGCCCCACCAATGGGTTGTAGATTTACAATCACATTTTCGTATTTAAAAATATGTTCTTTTAATTCCTCTTGCTGTGTGACAACCATACAAAGCTGACAATTTGGAAGAAAAGTGTGATTATCCAAAGTATGCCCAACTGAAATGAGGTTTATTTCAAACCTACTTCAGTTATAGAATTTTTAGGTATTATTACTAACAATAGTAGGAAAAGTTTTCAGACTTAAGTGACAGTTTTATGTTGACAGTATTCCCTCCAAAATGATCTGCAATTCAACCCGTATTTTCCCACACTTCCAGTAACAAAAGCAAAGGAGGAATGCGGCAGCAAAACAAACATACAGTAAATATTTTGCCTAAAGGATCTCTCATTAAAGCAAACTGTATAACCAAGTGACTCACTGTAAGAAAAAGCAAGGTTTTAAAGTAATATTTAAGGGGGAAATGACTCAGAAGTACTGGTTTTGTATTGGTAGTATTTGTATGTGTAGAGGTTTGTAGGGGCTTTGTGCTGGGAGAGAAGCTGAGCCCTGATTAGGGGGCGGGGCTTCACTGACTAGGGGTCCTATAAAGGTAGCAGCCAGTCAGGCAGCGGCACAGACAGCTGCAGCGGCACAGGAGCCAGCAAACAGAGCTGTAAACAGGGGAGTTTGAGTGGGGAGTTTGTCTTGCGGTGCTTGTGTTGGGTTTGGTTTTGCTGTGGGTGGTGGTGTTTTGGTGTGGTTTGTGTTTCCCAGATTAACAGGATTTAGGTGGGAAGGATATGACAGATACAGAGGTGGCAGTGGGAGTGACCCATGTAGCAGAAGACACAATGAAGATGACTGGATGTGGAAGCTGTGGTATGTACATGATCCTGGAGGGGGCACCTGGTAAGAGTTTTGTCTGCATGAAGTGCCGTCTGATAGAGCTGATGGAGGAAAAGATCCGAGGTTTGGAGATGCAGGTGGAAAGTCTGGTAGAGTTTAGGAAGGGGTTTGAGCAGATTATGGAGCAAAGACATGAGGTATCTGAAGGGAAAAGCTCAGACTTGCAGATGGAAGCAGGACTAGAGAATTCTGAGGGGAGACTGGGTGAGGAAAGTGGTCAGTGGAAGCATGTGACTAAAAGAACTAGGCAGAGGAAAAGACGGGCTAGTGAAGGAGAAATAGAGCTTAAGAATAGGTTTGCAGAGTTGGAAAATGAGGAAGGGGCTCAGCAGGTAGTCACTGAAGGTGACAGGGCAAGGAAGAAGAGAAGAGAGGTTAGTCCTATAGGAAAAGGGGAGGAGTTAATGGAGATTACACCAAATATGAGCCCCAGGAGGATACAGGATGGGTTAAAAAGGATTACAAGGGAGAATGGGAATGGAAAGAACTTGCAGCCAGAGGGAACAGGGGATAGACTGGAGAATAGCACAGTCACTAGGAAAAGGCAGGTCTATGTGATTGGGGACTCTTTACTGAGAAGAATAGATAGGCCTGTAACCAGAGCTGATCCAGAAAATAGGAGGGTGTGCTGTCTTCCGGGTGCTAAGATACGGGATGTAGACCTGAGGTTGAAAAGGATTCTAAAGGGAGCGGGAAAGAATCCCCTAATTATCCTTCATGTGGGAACAAATGATACGGCTAGATTCTCGCTGGAAAGTATTAAGGGAGACTATGCTAGGCTGGGGAGGACGCTTAAGGAAATTGAGGCTCAGGTGATCTTTAGTGGGATTCTGCCTGTTCCTAGAGAAGGGCAACAAAGGTGTGACAAGATTATGACTATCAATAGATGGCTTAGGCAGTGGTGCTATAAGGAGGGCTTTGGGATGTATGGCCATTGGGAGGCATTCATGGATAGGGGACAGTTCTCTCGGGATGGACTTCATCTGAGTAGGGAAGGAAATAGACTTCTAGGATGGAGGCTGGCACAACTGATTAAGAGAGCTTTAAACTAGGAATTTGGGGGAGATGGTTGGGAGATGTCCAGGTAATCTCCACGCCAGAATTAAGCATAGAGTGGAAAGAAAATGAAGTAAGAGTGGATACAGCTGTAGGTAGGAGGAAGGGCAGTGTAGATACAAGTCTAATAGGTTATACTGGTAGTAAAATAACCGTGCCTAATAGGGTACAGAATGTGAGTGAGGCTAAACAGCAAAAATTAAGATGTTTGTACACTAATGCAAGGAGCCTAGGTAACAAAATGGAGGAACTAGAGTTACTGGTGCAGGAAGTGAAACCAGATATTATAGGTATAACAGAGACCTGGTGGAATAGTAGTCATGACTGGGCTACAGGTATTGAAGGGTATGTGCTGTTTAGGAAAGACCGAAATAAAGGTAAAGGTGGTGGAGTAGCACTGTATATCAATGATGAGATAGAATGTAAAGAAATAAGAAGCGATGAAATGGATATGACTGAGTCTGTCTGGGCAAAAATTAAATTGGGGAAGAAAACTATTAGAGCCTCCCCTGGGATAGTGCTTGGGGTGTGCTATAGACCGCCGGGATCTAATTTGGATATGGATAGAGCCCTTTTTAATGTTTTTAATAAAGTAAATACTAATGGAAACTCTGTGATCATGGGAGACTTTAACTTCCCAGATATAGACTGGAGGACGAGTGCTAGTAATAATAATAGGGCTCAGATTTTCCTAGATGCGATAGCTGATGGATTCCTTCAGCAAGTAGTTGCTGAACCGACTAGAGGGGATGCTATTTTAGATTTGGTCTTGGTGAGTAATGAGGACCTCATAGAGGAAATGGTTGTAGGGGATAATCTTGGCTCAAGTGATCATGAGCTAATTCAGTTCAAACTGAATGGAAGGATTAACAAAAATAAATCTGCAACTAAGGTTTTTGATTTCAAAAGGGCTGACTTTCAAAAATTAAGGAAATTAGTTAGGGAAGTGGATTGGACTGAAGAATTTATGGGTTTAAAGGTAGAGGAGGCCTGGGATTATTTTAAATTAAAGCTGCAGAAGCTATCGGAAGCCTGCATCCCAAGAAAGGGGAAAAAATTCATAGGCAGGAGTTGTAGACCAAGCTGGATGAGCAAGCATCTTAGAGAGGTAATTAAGAAAAAGCAGAAAGCATACAGGGAGTGGAAGAAGGGAGGGATCAGTAAGGCAAGCTACCTTATTGAGGTCAGAATATGTAGGGATAAAGTGAGACAGGCTAAAAGTCAAGTAGAGTTGGACCTTGCAAAGGGAATTAAAACCAATAGTAAAAGGTTCTATAGTCATATAAATAGGAAGAAAACAAAGAAAGAAGAAGTGGGACCGCTAAAAACTGAGGATGGAGTGGAGGTCAAGGATAATCTAGGCATGGCCCAATATCTAAACAAATACTTTGCCTCAGTCTTTAATAAGACTAAAGAGGATCTTAGGGATAATGGTAGCATGATAAATGGGAATGAGGATATGGAGGTAGACATCACCATATCTGAGGTAGAAGCGAAACTCAAACAGCTTAATGGGACTAAATCGGGGGGCCCAGATAATCTTCATCCAAGAATATTAAAAGAATTGGCACAAGAAATTGCAAGCCCATTAGCAAGAATTTTTAATGAATCTGTAAACTCAGGGGTTGTACCGTATGATTGGAGGATTGCTAACATAGTTCCTATTTTTAAGAAAGGGAAAAAAAGTGATCCAAGTAATTATAGGCCTGTTAGTTTGACATCTGTAGTATGCAAGGTCTTGGAAAAAATTTTGAAGGAGAAGGTAGTTAAGGACATTGAAGTCAATGGTAATTGGGACAAAATACAACATGGTTTTACAAAAGGTAGATCGTGCCAAACCAACCTGATCTCCTTCTTTGAGAAAGTAACAGATTTTTTAGATAAAGGAAACGCAGTGGATCTAATTTACTTAGATTTTAGTAAGGCGTTTGATACGGTGCCACATGGGGAATTATTAGTTAAATTGGATAAGATGGGCATCAATAGGAATATTGAAAGGTGGATAGGGAATTGGTTAAAGGGGAGACTACAACGGGTCCTACTGAAAGGTGAACTGTCAAGTTGGAGGGAGGTTACCAGTGGAGTTCCTCAGGGATCGGTTTTGGGACCAATCTTATTTAATCTTTTTATTACTGACCTGGGCACAAAAAGTGGGAGTGTGCTAATAAAGTTTGCAGATGATACAAAGCTGGGAGGTATTGCTAATTTAGAGAAGGACAGGGATACCCTACAGGAGGATCTGGATGACCTTGTAAACTGGAGTAATAGGAATAGGATGAAATTTAATAGTGAGAAGTGTAAGGTCATGCATTTAGGGATTAATAACAAGAATTTTAGTTATAAGCTAGGGACGCATCAACTAGAAGTAACGGAGGAGGAAAAGGACCTTGGAGTATTGGTTGATCATAGGATGACTATGAGCTGCCAATGTGATATGGCTGTGAAAAAAGCTAATGTCGTCTTGGGATGCATCAGGAGAGGTATTTCCAGTAGGGATAAGGAGGTTTTAGTACCGTTATATAAGGCACTGGTGAGACCTCACCTGGAGTACTGTGTGCAGTTCTGGTCTCCCATGTTTAAGAAGGATGAATTCAAACTGGAACAGGTACAGAGAAGGGCTACTAGGATGATCCGAGGAATGGAAAACTTGTCTTATGAAAGGAGACTCAGGGAGCTTGGCTTGTTTAGCCTAACTAAAAGAAGGCTGAGGGGAGATATGATTGCTCTCTATAAATATATCAGAGGGATAAATACCAGAGAGGGAGAGGAATTATTTAAACTCAGTACCAATGTGGACACAAGAACAAATGGATATAAACTGGCCACTAGGAAATTTAGATTAGAAATTAGACGAAGGTTTCTAACCATCAGAGGAGTGAAGTTTTGGAATAGCCTTCCGAGGGAAGTAGTGGGGGCAAAAGATCTATCTTGCTTTAAGATTAAACTCGATAAGTTTATGGAGGAGATGGTATGATGGGATAACATGGTTTTGGTAATTAAATATTCATGGTAAATAGGCCCAATGGCCTGTGATGGGTTTTAGATGGGGTAAGGTCCAAGTTACCTGGGAAAGAATTTTCTGTAGTATCTGGCTGATGAATCTTGCCCATATGCTCAGGGTTTAGCTGATCGCCATATTTGGGGTCGGGAAGGAATTTTCCTCCAGGGCAGATTGGAAGAGGCCCTGGAGGTTTTTCGCCTTCCTCTGTAGCATGGGGCACGGGTCACTTGCTGGACGATTCTCTGCTCCTTGAGGTCTTTAAACTACAATTTGAGGACTTCAATAGCACAGATATAGGTGTGAGGTTTTTTTTGTAAGAGTGGTGGGTGAAATTCTGTGGCCTGCGTTGTGCAGGAGGTCAGACTAGATGATCATAATGGTCCCTTCTGACCTAAATATCTATGAATCTATGAATCTATGAATAGGTGCTGGAAGGAAGAGTCACAGACAGCACAGTAATAGTAAAAAAGCAGCTTCCAATTGTTAAGCATTGATGTGACATGAAAAAGGAGGGGCAAAACCAAAAAGAATAAAGCAAATAAGAAAAATTACAAGCAGAATTTTGTGGGAAGTCAGTTTTTGGATAGAATTTGGAGATGGACAGGATCTTGATGAAAGTAGCAGGGGTTATATTGTTCCACTATCTGGAACAAGAGAGTAGTCTAACTACATAATTCTGGATCCTCTGAAGTTGTCTGCAGAGATTTGGGAAAATCATAAAAAGATATGGAACAGCATCCGTCTAGACAGGAAGTGATTAAGACCTGAATAAACATTGTAGCAGAGGCATTGTCAGGGTAAAGATGAATTCTCACAGCATGTTAGTGGTGGCAACAGGTGTAGGTCACTAAGCACTTTAAAAGGCTGTTTTACAGTTAAACTAAAACATTCCAGACAAAAAGGACTAAAAAAATCAAGGTCTCACCTTGCCACCCCACCATAATCCAAGCCTTCTTCTCCTCGAAATTTCACCATCAGCCTCTTTTTCAAGTCTTTTGGCCTCATCTTCATTATCTGACGGTAGGACTCCTATATATATATTACAAATAAGACAGTTCTTTCCTTTCCATGGTTATAAGTCTACTATAAAACACTAGAACCATATAGGTTGTCATTTGAGTCAAGATTTCCCCAGTATAATGAATTAGAGTATTTCATGGTTGGTGTCAATGTCAACTCCAATAACATCCCACAGTATTAGTGTTAAATAGGAGAAGATACATGGAGTCTGATTCTATAAATTCAGATGTTTTATCTATGTACACATGATCTTAATATTACCCATTCCCAGAATAAGAAGAGACTTCCCCAATTAAAATAAATCTTTATATGACTGAAAAGCACAAGCAATAATGTCAATCAACAATAGATGGACTGAAAATACAACTAAGGGATTTCACTAAGAAAAATTCAGATTAATTTGTTAAAAATCTAACCAAACTGTCACATTAAATTCTTGACTGCTTGTAATTTTAGATAAAGAGGGTCAAGTTTCCTGCGAAGTCTACAGAAAGAAAAAAAAGGTTTCAGTGAGACAAGACAAGCTGCACAAGTGTGGAAACGCCGGCACAGACTTCTCTCTGCATGGCACATTCTGAAGATATTTTCATACCACCACAACCTTATATTCAACATTTGAACCTCAGCAGTTAACATTTTCCTCAATGTTATTCCCGTATATTTTCATACTGTGCTGCACTGCATTTAAAAAAAACTCCGTAGGTGTTGCGTTGCATGACCTACCCTCCCCACGCTCCTAAGGGAAGTGTGTGTGGGGGGGGGTACTCAAAACAAGCAAGGGCTCTAATCACAAACTGAAACTCAGAGTTAAGAAGGTAATAGGATTGGTCTGCTACCCAGTCAGAAAGGTAAAAAAAAAAACCAGACAGATAATTCAATATGCTCTGAAGTGGTACTTCAGCTGCTCTTCTCTAGCCACAAATTTAAGTATGAAAAATAATCCTGCAATTTTGTAGTCCAAGCTTATGTTTTACGGCAGCTTTATCTCCTTAACCATATCTACTTTTGTACATGCCCTAGGATGAATCAGATTCACTGTGACCAAAGAGCAATTTTGCATAAGAACTAACAGCAGCATTTGACTCTCACATCTCATCGGTGATGCACAAACCTACATACCTCAAATATTTCTTCTCTGGATACTTCAATGCGGCAGTGACCAGCTTGTGGTTGCTGAAGAGAGAGTTCATGTCTAAGGACTTTTAATTTCTGTACTAAGTCTCTTTCATATCTTTGTGCAGGCAACTCCTCACCATCTTCTAATGACCCCTCATTTGGGACTGGCAAAGGCTGGCTCGGTTCTTTTAGTTGGCATTGATGGCTTTGGAAAAAACGAAGTAAAACATTTACTCTAAAAGCAAAGCAGTAGAAAATGTGGCATAAGGCAATGGTCGTGACAATGAAAGAACTAGTTAACCCGCCTTTTCATTAATACTTAAATGAAGCGAAGTGGATTGAGCAGCGTAATTACTGCAGCCCTGCTGCCTTTTATTGGAGGCTGTAACAAATCAGGATACATACAAAAACTGAGATAACTCAACTATTCCCAATTCAATGGTTCATGATAATACTATTAATTAAGAAGTTCTGAAAGACAATATTATTCACCTTTGTACAACGCTTATATTGACTGCTGACTGAACAGTGATGAAAAATTTCATTGACTTCTCCAACATTGAGACCACTTTAAGAGCTAGGATATTCCATTACAAAACTGTTTGCATAAGAGCTTTATAAATTAAACAGCTTAAGACCACATTCTCATTGCATTTTACTTGGGCTCCATGCAAGTAAAACAAACACCAAAATCAGGTAGTAAATACTGTATCTATTGTTAGGATTAAAAAAATATGCTGGTCTCAAAAAGTTACAGCATTATATCTAAATTTAACTGATTAGGGACAAAGAAAAAAAGCTAAGCTATTTTTAAAAGATACTTCAAACCACAGGAGCCTAAAATTAAAAGATGAATTCTCTACCGTGTGAAGTTCTTACTTCATAATGTGATGTAATCTTGGGTCTGTGAACTGTGTGGTTCTGTTATTGTGATCTACAAAATATATTCTTCCAGACACTGTACTTCTCACTTCCCAACCCGGTGGCAGAGGTCCTAGTTCATCACAATTCACACTGTTAAGGTCCCTAGAGAGAGAGGAGAAGGAAAACAGTTAGAAAGTATTGGTAATTAAAAGAAAAACAAATTACTCTGAAAATAAGATGAGTGAACTTGGAGTTCATGAAGGCGAGGGGAGATTGGCCCCCGTCTTACATGGCGTTCTGTTTTATTTGTTATGCAAGAAACCCAGATATTCAAACAGGAGGGATAGATCTGAAAACCAGGAATATTATAAACACCTTGGAGTGATAGCAGAAAGCAAATTAGACATGAGTTTGCAATACAATATGGCAGCAAAGAAAGGTCAGTGTTGACAGTGTAGTTTTGGACTACACATTCAGAGGCACATCACTACAGAGCAATGAGATAATAGACCCTATTTGCAACTGCATGTGGAAAATTGCAGTCATTTCTGAACATCTTATTAACACAGAGAATGAGGAATTGGAAGGAGTTCAGAGTACAGCAATAAAAGTGATTAGGAGCCAGAGGGTTAGAACTGAAGAATAACTGAGAACTAAATACGGATACTTGGTTAAGCAATTAAATGGGGAATATTTTCAAATGGCGTAAACACCATGGAGGGATTTCTCATGGGAAGAGGACTACCAATACAAATGCATTAAAGGAAACTCCTTTAAATGCTAACAGGGGTTTCTTCCCAAAAAATACAGCATTCAGAAATGTAAGACTATGAATTACAGTGTTCAAGAACCCAGACCGTTAAAAGCTGAGGTGGCTGACTATTCCCACTATCTTTTTAAAAGTGTTAGTGATAAAAATAGGTACAAGCAGGCAAGGAGATATCACTTCTAATGAGCAAGTTTCTGATTCTAACCATATGATTAATAATTTCAGTACAACTCATTTATTTAGGGAGGCATTGTTGACAACATTTTCCTTTTCATTCTAGGTAATCTCAAATGTAATTTTTTACAAGTGCTATTGAAGACAGTACACTTACTTACAGGTAACATTTCAATTCCATTGACATGATGTATTTTACACATGCAGAATTGCAAAGGCAGAGGACTCCAGCAGCCTAAGTATAGGAAAATACTAGTAGGGGCAAAAAAGGGATGGAGTCATTGAAGACTTATTTAGACAGCAAAGTTGTTCTCATTAATAAGGAAGTGAAAAATGCACTAGACAGCTGCTATGATGCACATTTTAGTTGAGGTTCAAGATGCTGCCTGACAGATATTCTGAATGGGAATACTCCTAAATCTAGCAATACATTATGAACATAAGTCAGTGGATTGTGAGGCTATGGGGAAAGCACATTTTAAATCATCTAAACTTCCTTAGTGCAGGAAAAAGCAGGTTTTCATCAGGTTTTCTAAAAGATTTCGGTTATGGCTATGTGTTTAGATCAGCTGTACATCTGAAACAGCAGTTTAGTGATCTGATCACATCCAATTTTTAGTGTACATTTGTGCTTAATGGCAAGGACAAGTTTCTGCCCCAATTATGAAGTCTTGTCTCAGAACAGGTACAGAAAGAGAACAACCTTTGCTAAAAAATAAGGCAATGTTATCGCTAGTAAGACACTGAGACCTGTTTACTTAAACTGTTGTTCTTGGAAGCCTGTCTCTGCACTTTGCTTCATCTATCCAGTATCTTGCATTACTCCAGTTAGTTATGTTGTCTGCACAGTGAGCATAAAGTTGCAAACTTTCATAGTTTTACTTTGCAGGCTTTGGGGCACAGACTGCCTATAGGAACATTATGGAGAAGCAAATCCCCTCAGGGAAACTAGCCAGCGATGGATGTATAGTCACAAAAGACTGGATTAGCACAGGCTAATTCTTTAAAAAGGCTTTACCAAATTAATTTTGTGGAGGATTCATATTTTCCCAGCTGAAATTTGTTGGTCTGAAATTAAGAGAATTTTAAATAGTTCTTTAAAAGTAATTTTTCAAGTCTCTAGAGTGTAGAATTGGCAAAATATTTCTGCTTCAGCTGCACAAAAGGTGAGCCATACTATAATTGAAGACATCAACCAACCATTCAGGAGTCAGAAGTTATCAGTAGTCTAAAGCCAGCAGAATTTAGCTTTTCTCAGTTGAGCACTCAAACTGCTCTCAATTTCAGAAAAATTTTAGGTCATATTCAACAAAGCAATTTGCAACTTTATTAAAAGGATGAAGTCAAATCAATGTTTTATCAGTGTGACTTCAGTAAAGGTTACATGAAGTTTTTACTTGATTTAAAAGTCGCCGGTAGTTAATTTGTAATTAATAAGCAAGTAAGTATCCTGAGGGGATTGAATTGAAGTCAATAAAGAAATCTATGATGATTCCTTATTCTGCTGTCTCTCAGAGTAGGAATCACTTCATATCAGCACTTCATGATTCAGCTGACTGCCATAAGATGAAAATAACTGACTTTGTGTAGCTATGAATACATACCTTGGTATCCTGGGGTCATGCCACGTACTAACTCCAGTCTGTGTGTGCAAAAAATAAACCTGTCCCTGTACCGTTGTCCTTTGTTCTACATAAAGGAGGGAAAATATTCCTTAATTATTCTAAATTATAAATTCTTAAAAATCTAGAAGCAGTTTCTTAAAGCTATAAGCATATTCTTTTACAACATAATCAGGGAGAGAATAGATAACTTAAGCCATCCAGTCTGATCTCTTGCACTTTGGACTCATTAGTATGTTTCACTATCCAACTGCTCTTAATATTTCTAATATCTTAAGTTCAGATCACGATGCCTTGAACTAATTCTCTTCTTTTATAATGTGTTGATTATACTACTATCTTAAAATAAACTAGATAATTGCCTTACTCCCAAATCTGGTGTCTTCTTTTTTCCTAGATAAGATTTAATTCTCCCTCTCACCTTATCCTCTGATTCTTGTTTCTTTGTTGCCTTTATATTTTCCTGTAGTTTTTCTCGCTCTTTCCTAAACTATGGGCCTCAACCCTGTACAAAATATGGTCACAGGGAAAGCAAAATAGCACTGCTACTCTAGTTTAAGAGGGTTTTAAATGCACTCTCCATGCATAAACATTCAAATTTAGCATTAGCTTTTCTGCAACAGCATCACACTACAAACTCATGTTTAGTTTACGATCAGCGCTAGGTGTCTCTTGCAGGAGCTGTTTTCTAAGCAGCCATTCTTCAGTTTATATCTGTACTGCTTATCTCGTGTTCCTAAATACAGACCATTACAGACATACAGATATTGCCTGTACTAACAAGTAAAGCATGTATTTTATATTGAAATTAAGTTTAGACATAAAGCTCTCTAAAAGACTTCAGCAAATGTACAGTTCCGGAAACACTTACCGTAACCTTCAGGTAGGTCAGGTGACTGATGACCATGTGGTCTATTCTGAGGTGTTTGTACATGACCTCTGACTTCAGGGTTTCGAAGTCGCTGTGCCTGAAGCCTCTGATCTTGACTAGGGGATTCCACAAACCTACAATTCCCTCCACCAGCAGCACCAGTAGTATCTGTATATGGTGCTGGTTCCTCCATGAAACAGCTGAGTGGCCTTCCAGGTCCAGAATCTTCATAAACCGTTCTGAAAGCAGGGACGCTCACAAAATTAACACAAAGGTTTGTATACAAAAATGGCTAATTTTTTTCCTCTCCATTATTTGATTTGAATGAACTGCAACTTCTATGACACATACTATACCTTACTTTAAATAATTATATATTTCATTCATTCAATGTGTGCACACATATTGAATTAAAATTTATATTTATATTTATGTTTATATATAGTGTGTACACTCTATACACACACACACAAATTTCATTCAGTATATGTTTATGTGCTTGCACACACAAGTATGTATAAATATATAATTAAATTGTGTGATTAGCAATACACACAAATTTATAAAGAAATGGTCCAGAGATATTATATCTCAGGACCATTTCTTAGTTAATTTGGCTGCATTACTATTCACAAGAATTCCCGATTTTATTTTTCCAAAGCATAACACATAGCATGAACAAAAATACCATGAATGGAATTAAGTGAAACTAAATACTCAGCAGAATCAGATGTGACACTTACCCTTCGTTCTCCAACAGCCCTCTACAATCTACCACAGAACCTCCTGAGCCTATTCTGTCCCGTGTCTGTAAACTGACTGAAATAGAAAAAGAAATATTGAAGACAAATCCTGCCATTCCAAGAGTGCATCATTTTATCAATAGTTCACATCTGCACTAATCAATATTTTAATAAGTGTTCCTGATTAAGAAAGAGATAGTATCCTGATTTCCCAAATGCAAACTACTAGCATCACAGCTCCAAAAGCTAGGCTGAGTCTTCCCTATGAATAATCCAAGCTAGCATTTACTTTTGTTTATAATATGGATGATTTTTATTTATCAGCATTCACGAAGGTTCTACATCTCTTCTGTGAGTACCGAGTCAAGGAAGCCTGGAACTAGAACTTTATTCACCACTAGATGTCACCACAATGGAGAATTACAATTTTTGCCAATTACATTGCCTCCAGTGAAGAGGAGTCGGGAAAAGAAAGGGGATTTGATTGTATTTTTAAGTTGAAGGCATAGTTCAAAATATTTAAAAAACAAAACAATAGAGTAAAATTTGGGCTAAATGCTCCGAACAGAGCAAGAAAAACAACAACTGATTAGACAAACTTTCTTCATTTTTAAGTACCCCAAGATACAGATCAGCTTACACTAAGAGATGGTTAGGCAGGCACACTACCACAATGTCAAAACGACAACTCTTTATCAGGTGGTATTCTCAGGAAAGTGCCTTAAAAATAGTGTTCTGCAAAATGTTTATATCTCAATATCTTCCTTTAGGGTTGATAATACCAATGAATTCCTGTTATATATCACCTTGGCCTACATGTACAATTGGTTTTCCATATAGGAAGTTTACCCTAAGTAGCTGTATTAGAACCACCACCAAAATCGTCCATTCCCACTTATTCATACCATTTACGCTTACAATTACCAGTTGGAAGAAAGCAATTTAGATAACGATTAAACAAATTTCAAATGATCTAACCTAGTCCCTGTTCATTTTCAGTAACCAGGACATCTAATTAATATTAGTATAAGGAACACAAAGGGGATTGAAGCAATAAGTGACTTCAGGAAATGACATTTGAAAGATTTTTTTTTTTTTTTAGGCAAGTTTTCCCTTTTAGCAACCATCTGAATCTTGTTTTAATCCGAGGAGTTGTAAGTGTGAACTATAACTGCTTCTTTTTATACAGACAGGAATGTTCTTACCCACTATTTGGCCTCGTACTGCATCAGTATCTGTGGGGTTTAATTTGCATAGATCCAAACGCTGGTCTGCAAACGAACAATTAAAAAAACTCAACCCAAGCAAATATTGAACTGAAGTTAATATTCACAACTCAAATATATACCACCAAGGACTTTTGCAAAATACATTTTTTAAAATGCATGTAAAAAAAATATACTAACATCCAGTATCTTTTAGTCTGCTGATGGCATTGGAAAGGAGACGGACACACCCCAGGAAGCCAGCTCCCTGTTTCTTGTGTATTTTCTTGTGATTCCATACACTGATGGTTATAGAATCTGTTTTCCCAACATATCTAGAAAAATATATATTTAGAAGAACAGATTAATTCAAGCTTGTTCTATTATTCTACAGTATTTTCACTTTGCTCCATCTCGATTGAATTCTGATATATTTTAGTCATGTAGCTTTATCATAAATACAGAAACACTTAATCTTGCTACGGCATTAATTAGAGTGCTGTAACTTTGCACAGCATGTTAATGTTACAGCTCTGGTTAATTACAGACAACCTCATTAAAAGTTATGAGACACATGAATTCATTACATGCCAAACTTATTTCTTATAGATTTATGTTTATTATTTTGAAAACATTTTAATCACTGCAACAAGGAGAATGGAAATAACTTTGATGCAGGAACCTAGCCAAGCTTAGAGTCAAAGCTTTCATGCTGTGTTTGAAACACCTTGATGCTTTAAAAAAAAAATTAGGCATGATTTTAAAGTGTCCATAAAGAAAAAGAAAACCCTCCAGGAATATTTTAAGAACCACAAGTTATTATAAAGTCAAGCTTCCTCAGGAAGTGTGGCTCTTCTTGCTAACAGATTGGGGAAAAGGAGGCTTGCTTACACTTGTGTTTTACTTTCCAGATAGATTCCTGCAATGGTTTTACAGAATAAGTAACTCACAGATCATAATGCTGGTTCCACTTGGGGTCTAACGTGTTCTTCACAGTGTCAGTTGAATGGCACTGACCTGATCCGTCTACTACTATTTTTGCAAATGGATCAGGAAGTCCTATGGAGGGGGAAAAGGTACAATTAGAATCACAGCGTCAAATTAATAATGAGAGAGAGAGAGAGACATTTTTAATGCATTAGCAACTGAAAGAAAAAAAACAATCACAAGTTTCAGTTTCAGCAAGTTACCTTTTTGTAATTTTATACAGGGCCAATAAAGCATTGACCATAATTTGACCTTTGTACTTTTTTTTTCCTGTTCAGTTTTCCTTTTTATCCCAATTCTGCCATGAGTTTTTAACATTCTTGTAAGGAAAACTTAGAGTTATCCTAAAATTCTTTTCTGAAAAAGAAAAGGAGTACTTGTGACACCTTAGAGACTAACAAATTTATTTGAGCATAAGCTTTCGTGAGCTACAGCTCACTTCATCGGATGTAAAAAAAAGATTTTTTTATGACACAGATTTGCTTAACATAATTCTAACCAGTAGCAAATTTTGAAATTCTTTAGGGGAAAAAACATTAAATACTGCTTAAATTAAAACAGTATTTCATTTAAACAAATACCTTCATTAGTATCTATGCATTTCTATGCACTTCTTGGTATGATGTTTAGGCTCCAGCACTTGTATGGTATTTTATAAGCTCAGAGTGCTTTACAAACATTAAGTGTTACCACCTCTTTTGAGGTCAGTATCACGCCTCTTTTACATAGACACAGAGGTAAGTAGAAAAGGAGTACTTGTGGCACCTTAGAGACTAACCAATTTATCTGAGCATAAGCTTTCGTGAGCTACAGCTCACTTCATCGGATGCATACTGTGGAAACTGCAGAAGACATTATATACACAGAGACCATGAAACAATACCTCCTCCCACCCCACTCTCCTGCTGGTAATAGCTTATCTAAAGTGATCACTCTCCTTACAATGTGTATGATAATCAAGTTGGGCCATTTCCAGCACAAATCCAGGTTTTCTCACCCTCTGCCCCTCCCCCCCAACTTGATTATCATACACATTGTAAGGAGAGTGATCACTTTAGATAAGTTATTACCAGCAGGAGAGTGGGGTGGGAGGAGGTATTGTTTCATGGTCTCTGTGTATATAATGTCTTCTGCAGTTTCCACAGTATGCATCCGATGAAGTGAGCTGTAGCTCACGAAAGCTTATGCTCAAATAAATTGGTTAGTCTCTAAGGTGCCACAAGTACTCCTTTTCTTTTTGCGAATACAGACTAACAGGGCTGTTACTCTGAAACAGAGGTAAGTGACATCAGTGGTAGAGTCAGGACTAGAATTATTGCCCCTCCGCCCGATCCAGTCTTGTATCTAGGCTGCCTGTCTACATCATATGAACCTAAATAGTAATCCAATGCTACTGGCAAATGTGGAAGTTATCCCTGTTTCTCTGTGAGAGAGTTAGACATGCATAGGAGTTAGGACAATAATAATTTATAGTTTAAAAATACAAGTGTGAGAACAATACCATAAAGCTATTTATACAGTATCAGAAATCTGTCAGTTATACTTACTGAAGAAATCTTTTTTTGCAAGGTTCTTGGCACATAATACTGCAAAACAAAAATAACAGATTAATATATCTAAAATCCTTTTATAAAAATATCTTCAACACCCATATTGATTAGACACCAAAAATTCTCAATCTTGATCTTAACTTAAAACTGACCTAGTTAAATATGAACACTGCTTTCTTCTTGCCCTCAAAATCTGGAATCAGCGTAGTCTCTGCATGCACTCATGTACAGAGGCAGTTAAATTAATCCCCTATTGCCTTTACCCTCATACCTCAATGCTGACCTCATACCAAAAAAAAATAAATAAAAGGAAACTTGGTCTTTATGAACTTTTGGCACGAATTGTTTAATATGACAAAGACCGAGTTCAGTATCTTTCAAAGTGTGCCAGTTTTGCTGAACTTCCCAATGCAGAAAGTGCTCTCTGTATTTTATATTTACATACCCAAAAGTGACTTCTCTTGCCTCATGTCCACCCATTCAGATTGTTGGTCATAGCTTTTCGAGCAGCTGTTACTGTACTGTACCAGTAACTTTTTTGTAGAATTTTTGAACCTACCCTCCTACTGAACCCTAGCTTTCTCCACCTCAATCTGCCAGCAAATTCAATTCTTGTATTCAAAGGTATTTTTACATGTAATAAAATAAGATAAAAGAGGAAGGGAAAAAAGCAAAAGCGCTCAAGGCATCTTCAATACAATATCTTTTTGCCCTAGATATAAGACAAGACCCCATCCAAGGGAACACAGCCAAAAAAGCATCCAATTATCCATGACCTTCTTGAAGGTCCACAAATCAGACATTATTTGCCTCTTCCCAATTCTACAGAAAAGAATAACAGAGAAAGCAGAAGTGAAGTGAAGTAAGGGAAGGAAAGACTTTGGTCTATCTCCACTTCTATAAGGTCCTCTTCTGTTCAAGACTCCAATCTTAATTCTACTGTTCAATAAGAGCTTTTCAGTATCCAGTCTCAGTTCAAAGGAGTTGTCCAATATTCATTAAACTTCTATATCAGGCTAGGAAGCATAACCACTGACTGTCAAATATTAACTTTAATATCTTCAAAATATTTAAGTGTTACTTAAGTGAGTGTGTGAGAGAAAGGCAGCTAGCTGTAAGCCAGTGTTCAATTCATGTATCACTAACCACTTGTTGAGAAGGTCTCCTCTCTGTCAGGATGAGACTTCTGGACACAAATAGCAGGATGTTTGTATAATGCTTATGCCATCACTCTACCTATCAACAGCTCTCCTCATCTCTTCCCCATCCTACAGCTAACGGGTTCCCATCCTACACAAAAATCAGCCTTAGGAATGTGGGGTCAGACACAGGCATCTTCACCTTGGCTAAGCTAGACTTAGGAGGTAGTTGTAACAGGAGTGTGGGAAAAACGATCTTGGCACACCTCTGCTGAGACCCTTTCAGCTTCCTAGGAGCAATGCCACCAGCATCTGCCTTCAACTAGGAAGTGGAGTAAGAGGCTGTCAAAGAGCAAATATGACTGAAAACAACACTGCATTAAATTCATAAAATGTACAACCAAATGAAACTGTTCAGACTAGCTTGCTATTCAACTTGAATTAACTGCAAAAATAAACCATTAGCTTTTACATCCTTTGTAGCAACAGGTAAAGATTTTTTTTTAATACAATTATCATAAGTGTCTTTTTAAATTGAGCACTAGATCACAGGATCTTCTTCCATAACCATTTCCCTCCCCCTCCCCCCTGAACAAAAAATGAAATAGCTGCAGGTCTGTGAAGCATTGTACTCATAAGAACACTGATGACACAATTTGAAATAAAATAGCATTACAGAATCAGAGTCAGTTACTACGTGAGCACTTAGAGCAAAATTTAATTTTCTTCTACTGCTGGGGTTGATTTGAGAAAAAAGGAGGAAATAAACAGAAAAAAGTGAATATGGGAAAAATTAGAGTCAGAAATGTTAAACTGTTAGTTGAAATTTCTAATTAACAAAATCCCTTTAAAGTATGGAGCTGTTCAGCCTCTCACCCCACTTCTCACCATCAATATGAAAGCTTATTGGAGAAGTAAGGGAAAATTTCCCAACATACAAGTTAAATCCTATACTCAATCTCATTGTTAAATTATTTTCAGACTGACCCAAGTTTTGTGGGGGTTTCTTGCAGATTCCTTCTGCAGAGCTCCTGAATAAAAGCCACTGCAGCTCCTGACTACTGAAAAATTAGATTCTCTGTTTAATGTTTTTTCTTTGCCACTAGCTTTTGGTCTACTGTAGTAGAGTGTTACTGCCAATTTTAGTACTGCAGTCTGTAAAACCCTCAATTTTAGTTAAAGCTATTATTCACTCTAGTAACACAAAATTCCTGCCACAAAACAGTCAATACTCCAAAAACACCTTTATGAAGCAGTCTCAGTAGCCAGCATCCCTAAACTGTGCCCCTGGCTTCATTCCACTATTTGTGCACTAAACTCACTGAAGCAAAAATGCTTTTAACTGCCCTATCAATGGGTTCACTTACAAAACTCAGATTTTTAAATCCAAGTAAACAAAGAGGTGACAAAGGCACTTGATAGGGGACTGCAACAGGAAGTGGAGCTGGTGATTGAGGAGATGGCTTTCCTCCTCCAGGCTGTGTTTATGCCAGACTTTTTCTTAAAGTGCTCTACCGCCAGTGAAACTCTTCTGGCAGGGTGCACTATGGTAGTCTAGCCATGGGCATTGTACTGCCAGAGCGCTATATACCACTTGTAAACATAAAAACCTCACTGCATTTGCTGCAAAAATATTGGGGGTGTTAACCCTGGCATGCTGGTCATTTACATTAAATTATGCCTTCCAAATAGCTTCCCCTCACCTTGTTTCAACAGGATATAGTTTTCTTCACATTCTGTCCTGAACTGTTGCGTAGAATTGAGAAGCATTTTTAAATGACTGCTGCTTTCCATCCCAAAGGTAGCCTTTACATCCAGATTGTAATATTTTTTTAAGGGTTTGTGGAACTACCTGCCAATTCTAGTAGCGGATTCAAAGACCACATGAGCCAGATTTGTAAAGCACTACTGTGGAACCATATTTGGCAGCAAGTATGGAAAATGTCTTTTCCTCAGCGTCAGTGCTCCTTCTGGGTATGACTTTACTGCACAGTTAACTCAAGTTATCTGTTCAAGTTACTCCACCTAAATTGGTGAGCTCAAGTGGGAGTGGCCCCAATGAGAAAAAATACTTGAGCTTCTGCGTCCACACTGTTATACTTAGGGCTTCTATTCTTTGGGGCTTATTTCTTGCAATTTGAGTTTTACGTAGATGCCAAAAAATAGAGGAGTTAGGCCTCTCTCTTTTGTATACACTGTAATGAGTAATCTCACTGTAATGTTCCTTCGTGTGCTTTTAATGTAGTGCTGTTTCAAACAGCGTTATGTTAAAGCACACTATGGAACATTTAGTGTGCACCAGAAGGGTTTACATAAGCCAAATAGTGCGCAATACGTTAGCATACCGGTGGTGTTTTAAGCAGAGGTACTTAGAACTCTTTGCCACTGCATTGTAGGAGAACTTGTCCATCCTTTCTGGGCACATGGAAGGAATTGTGGGAAGATACTGCAGGACTAGAAGCACACCAGAGGCACTAACCTGTACCCAGACTACAGAGTGGTTGTGTTAGAAGTTGACAAGTTGTGTTCACTTGAGTTTTAGCCAATAACCCTTCTCAGGCCAGTCAACTTGAGTTAAAAGGAGCACTGCACTCAAGTCAGGGCTTTTTGGGTGTGGATGGGATTCTAATTAGGAGCAACACTTGAACTACTTGAGTTAACTTTGCAGTGAAGACAAGTCCTCTGAGAATGGTCACCTCTTCATGTGCAGAAAGAGGGGAGATCTTATTGAAAGATGTCTGCAGAGCTAGGTTTTGGCCATCTTTGTGCTTTTATCAGGTATTATAATTAATTATCTTTGTTTGTATAAATGCACTTTCAATTACTGAATTCCAAGAGGTGTTTAACCCTCTGCATTCTCAGTCAGAGGCATTAATCCAGATTGGTGGACATAAGGGTGCAGAAAAGATTTTGACTTGGAAAATACTGACACATCTGACACCAGTCTTGACTTTCCCTCCCTAATCATAGGTCAAGTTAGTTAGCACAGAGTAGGAACTTTAACAGGTCATTTCTATTTAAGCTCTAAAATCTTTAATGCTGTTAAGTTTTTTAATTCTTATTTATAAATGACTACTTGGAAAGTTTCCTTATGGGAAGAGAGGAGTAAAAGTGAAAAACGGGAAGTCCTAGATGCAAAATAACTGACACATTGTAATGAATATTACTGTATACCACACAAGGACATCGGGCTGCAATTTAGTTTACGTTTAGATGTGGTCTACATTACAAACTTATGGTATAACTACGTTGTTTAGCGGGCGTGGAAAATCTACTACCCTGAGTGACACAGTTATACCAACTGAAATTCAGATGTAGACAGCACTATGTTGATGGGAGGGCTTTTCCCGTCAACATAGCTACCACCTCTCGGTGAAGTGGAATACCTACACAGATTGGAGAAGCTCTCCCACTGGCGAGAGAGTAGGTAGCGTCTTCACTACGTGCTACAGCCGCATGGCTGCAGAGTTCCATATGTAGAAAGCCCCCAGTGTGTCTGAGGTCAGGTGTATACTATAAGTTTTTGTTGGCACAGCTATGTTGGTGAGGGTGAGACAAGCTATGACCAACGTAACTGCATCAGCAAAAGCCCCTCGTGTATACAGTTATACTGGCAAAACTGTGCTTTTGCCAGTACATGCTGCATCCACACTAGGAGCACTTTGCCAGTATAGTTATATCAGCAAAATGCTCCCAATGTAGAGAGACACAGAAATAATTTTTTTTTAAAATTCAGTCAACTTTGCACTTCAGGGTCTGAAAGATTTCAGAGGGTGGTGTGTATTTAACTTTTCAGAAATCACACACTTGGATCTCTGATATTTAAAACCCAGAGACCAGAGGCAAACTGAAAACCTGTACAGATGTCCATGTAATAACTAATCTGAATATTTTGCAAACATCACATGACTGACCTGCATTAATGATGGAGAATAGTATTATAATGACGACAGTTCGCTAGTCAGCAAAGAACAGGCTTCAGTGGAAATACAAACCTATCCTGACATTTCACTCCACCTTAACTAAAACTAGAACTCAACTGGGCTACAGGACTGAATCAATACATTATCCTTTACATTCCTAAGAAGTTCTCTCTTAATTAACTGCCAAAGGAAGAGTTACTAGATTTAAGATATTTAGGTCTTTTTATGCAGCCCTTTTATGTGGGCTGCAGTGGGGTTCAAAGTATGTTTTTTTTCTGGGTTGAAACTCACTACATATCCATCTACAAACAGTAGGCACCTCTGAAGAGATTCAAAAACCACACACCTAGAGCGAGTCATTTTTGTTAAGCGATAGCTAGCAATTGGGGGGAAGGATAGCTCAGTGGTTTGAGCATTAGCCTGCTAAACCCAGGGTTGAGAGTTCAATCCTTGAGGGGGCCATTTAGGGATCTGGGGCAAAAACTGGGGATTGGTCCTGCTTTGAGCAGGGGGTTGGACATGTGGGAGAGTTGGCTAGCTTTCCAAGCTTTTGGAAATATTTTAACCTTTACTGTCCTCACACACACGAGCAAAAAATATAGGGCTAAATGGTGGGGCAGTGCTGATTCGTGAGGACTGAGATTAGAGGTCTGAGCAGAATTGTGCAGGACTTTACAGAAGGAATTAGGGGACTAATGTGTGCAGGGGAACAGAATTAGGCCTTTGTGCATATGTGGCGAATTACAGAAATGGGGAATAGAGAATAAATTGGGGGGCATGTTAAAGAGTTCTAGAATTAATTATGTGGGAAAGAAGAAGATTAATTGGTGTTGAATTAAATCAATTTTATTTATTCAAACATACGCAAATTTAATTTTGTCAGGAGATATTAGCAGGTACGGATTTTTTTTTTTTTTTTTTTTAATATTAACTTCCCCATCTGTCCCCCTCGTTACCCACCCATAATTAGTGCCCGATCCAACTTATCTACTAACCTAAATATTTATTTAAATGCCCTCAATTCTAGCTATTGTATCACTTAATGAATGATCCTCCTGTGCCCCAACACAACATAGCCACTCTCACCCTGTGTCCTCCCCTCCACCTCTGTGCCAAGAACCCACCCACTCCCACTGCACAATTACTATTTCTGTAACAGAAATTCAAGAAGTCAGAAGTGCCTTGTTAGTGCAGCCACTGCTCCCTCTCCTGGAAGCAGATCAGTTTTTGAAAGTAGGAGTTTCCTTTGATTCCCGTTCACCAGCTGCACTCATTTAGCCTCTATACTCAATTCCTACCCAATACCTACTCCTTTTATTCAGTCACCTTTTTACCTATATGTTCCCCCCCCCCTTAACTGTCTCCCAGCCTCACAAAACAAATGAAGACAATTTAGATCTTTAATAGTGATTTTTAGCCACAGATCTCAAAGCACTTTTCAGTCTTATCAGTATTCCAATTTTACAGATGGGTAAATGGCAGAGCGGGGAACTGTCCCCAGATCTCCCAATTCCCAGTTCAGTGCCATATTCATTGGACTATACTGCCTCCCTTGACATTTCAGGGGAATACAGCCACATATTCCCACTGCACGGTATACTATTCTCAATCTTTTCCTAAGTAACATATCCACCAGAACCACAACAAAAGTGAAAACAAAGTCAGTCAAATTTTTCTTCCCTCTTTTCTAACAAATGTTTCCAACAAATCTGACCAAGTGAATTCTTTATGAAATGCCCACAAATTATCTTTCAACTATTTGAGAATACATTATGCTCTACTTACACCATTGTCTTCTGTCAGTCTGGATACAATATGTATTTTGAGAAGTGGACAAATAAGAGACTGGTTAGAATTTTTTTTTTTTTTTTTTTACGTGATGTATATACAGGGAATAAAGTTCAGAAAATAAAGTGCAAACATCCTAAATGCAACTTCATAGCTGAGAATTTAAACAAAAATCAGGAAATTCAAAGCTACAATTCCAACAAAAGCTGTAGTAATATTCCCTTCCATATATGCAGCATATTTCTGTTTATGCTGTTAATTTTATGCCCTGATGTAGAAACAATACATCCAAGTTACAGTTGCTATGGTAACCACAATTTTGGATTTCTTGTGAGTTTTATTTCTTAAAACCATAAAATTATATTCATTTCCGCTCAATTTAAAAAAAAAAATACTCTGACTAGCAATGTTTATCTGAATGTTTCGCACATATCTGATCATTCTCTGAAACAGATATTGACGTGCACAGCTCCCCACCATTGCCATAAAATTAAAAAATTTGTTGGAAGGTCAAGTGTTGCACATATGCAAGCACAATTTTCTTGAAATAACATCAAAATCTTTGAGAAATAAGCCCATGATGAAGTTTTAAAATTAGCTGTTTCTGTTATCCAAGCACTAAAAACATTCTTAAAGCATGAAAATACCAAGCGCACACAGCAAGTCTGAGGTAGAGCTGGTAATCAAACTCAAGAGTTCTGACTCTTGCCCCATATCTTAACGTTATACCATACTCCCAGCCTTTGCTGAACAGCAAAACAAATAATATTCCAAAAAGTAAGCATCTGACAACAGCATCTTTAATCATAACTTCACCAATATGCATTTGATTTTTACAAATATCATAGGTGCGACAGTGAATGGTTAATTCAATACAAAATTTGAGATCGGAACACAATACAAGTACCGATTTTAGCTATTAAAATTGTCTTTAGGTTCAACCTTTAAATGTAGTTCTTTCCTATTTATGAAAAGACTGAAGCTACATCTTTAAATGACATTGGGATCCTGTACGTGTGTGGAATAGGAAGGAACAACGCTAAGAATGATGCAAAGGCCATTTATCAGTTTGTACTAACTTTTAATATTAGGAAGGCAGGACTATTTGTTTCTTTAAAAAAAATTATGGAAATAGTCACTTAGATATGTTATATGAATGTGTTTTAATTACCCATCTGTTAATGTTATCACTATTCATTCAAATTATTTAAGATTTTTGGCAGAGTACAGAACCATCTAAACAAAAGGGCTGCCAACTGCAGACAGCATTCATTTAGTAACACATCAAACCCACAAGAATATTTAGGCAAAAACATTCTTAATTACTAAATATATAGATGGGGGCCTGGACTCCCCCCCCCCCTTTAATTTTCCAGGAAATCAAACATTCCACAAATACAAACTCTAGCCTTAAACTACTCATCCACTTATGAATGGTTACAAACACAACTGTACAGTGAAATTCATGCAAAACATAAATGAGTAACTTTCTAAGGACATGAGAAATAGGAAAAGAACCAAGTGAATATCCAAAAAGCTTTCTTCCAAAATTACTTTGGAATTCCTTTGTACATATTTAGCAGAAAAGTGTTTACAGAATACTCAGATGATTTAGATAGCTATTTACTGGTACAATGAATTTAAGATAATATTCAACCTCTTCTTTCACAAGTTTGAAAGCTCTTCAAATTTCTCAAAAACTGATTTTCTTTAAAATATATATTTTTATAAAACTTGTGTGTAGCAGATCATTTGGGTGCTAATTCAAATATGTAATGGTCTTCTGAAAACCTACATACTAGTTTTAAAATGCACCATTTTGGATCTTGCTCTTTTACCAGATACGCTCTCTGTTCTCCCTTTTGAAAGCAAAGGGCTCAGCCAGCCACTCTACTAGTATAATTATGTTTTTGTGACCAATGCGTGAAACACAAATGACAAGGGTCGAGTTATGTGCACACAGCTGCTCTCTCTCTCTCTTTTTTTTTAAACAAATATCCATGTGTCAACCAAGTTTGAGAGTCCTTACAAAGAAACAACTTTCTTTGTCCCTTGTATACTGGGAAAACTTGGACGGCTATATATATTGTCCACAGAGCAAAACACATTTGAAATGGTGACAAAAAGAGAACCACATGCCAGCTTACATAACTCTGGCAAGGGCAAAACATAGTTAGCTATTACACTTATTAACCAAGTATTATCTTTGACCCTGTTTACACACACACACACAGAGTTAAGCGCCAAATAAATTATCTCATCAGTAAAAATATAGCAAAAACCTGACTGGTCATAGGCTTCAAGTGTCCTACAGTGGAAAGCAGAAGCCTCTCCATTGAAGCTGTTGAGAAAGTTTATTTAAATATAACAAGACAACAGCCCAACAGTGACATTATAGTATTCCCAAATGGTCAAAGCTCTAAAACATCCATCCAAATGGCAAGCATTTTTTTGCCATTTCAATCCTGAAATCTTCATAAAAAAGCATTTTGCATCTCAGCCAAATAATGCTTGGGATTTATAGCCCTTCACATAGACTATATCAAAGACTACTTCCAATTTTAGACGCTATTTAATTTACGTAAAGATTGTACCAAAAAAGAGACAAGGATACGATTCAGAATTCCATATATATTAAAAATCAATTATGTGAAATTAAATTTTATTTTTCAAATAAATGGAAGAAGACAACAAAAAAATCAGGGTCTCTTATGTTGAACCAATACAAGAGCAAAAGTATTTAAATGAAAATAAGCCTATCTGGAATTTTTATAGACAATACTTTTTTTGGTACAGATTAGTGTCTGGTTTTCATCAAACGCTCAACAGGAATGTTTGCAAGAGCTTAAAAACAAACAATGTTATTTTAAAAATGTATGCAGTTAAGCCATCTGTAAGCTGTAAACTATGCAAACTGCTAGTTCATCCCGTGAGAGTTTAAATGTATCACTTTGAAAGATTTCAGTTAAACAACTTGCATGGAACATGGTCTTAAAGTAAAAATACAGGCATGACTTCAGTCAAAGCTTGGCACTCAGCTGAGCAGATCTAACAAAAGCTGCTATGTAATGCACTGTGTAAAGGTGGCTAGCAATTGGCTTCTGCTGAAACTATACATCACTTCGGATGATGGAATCAAGAGCCATCAGAAAGAAAAAAGCTTTTTAACTGGGGGAAGCAAAGAGTAAACTTAATTCTGCTAAAAGATACCATTATAAAGTAGAAAGAAAAGGAGTACTTGTTCCACAGTATGCACCCGATGAAGTGAGCTGTAGCTCACGAAAGCTTATGCTCAAATAAATTGGTTAGTCTCTAAGATGCCACAAGTACTCCTTTTCATTATAAAGTAAGAGAGGAATAAACTGACCCAACAGCAAGTGAAAGTCCAGGGGAGATCTGCTATTTAAATAGACTGAAACCAACACACACTCTTGTAGATTCAATTAATGACCTGGAACCAACAGGGATATTCCAACTTTCAATTACAACCAATTCTTTTGATGGCAACTAATACTATCCAAGGTACTTCTATAACCATCATAACCACAGTACCCTAACACCCCCTTTTCCCTAAATTCTTTTAAATCACTAAATACATTCAAATGAAGGATTTCCAGTACAAGACATCAATTTAAGAAAGAAGGAAACTTCACTCTGTAAAATATCAAACACAAAAACTTTAAGGCCAGATTTTGAATATGTCTAAACATGAAACATAAACCAGTATTTTACATCTCCAGCAGTTAATCTTACACCAACTAGTTACTGGAACTAAGGGTTATTCTTTAAAGTAAAATTATAAAATCAAAGTCTCTTAAATTAATCTGACATTACTACTGGAGCGGCCTCTAAATAAATACATACTGAAGTACTTTTCAAGAAGTCCACATTCCATGTTCTCCTTTTTTTAAACCTATAGGATTTATTTTGCTTTTACTTACTATTGTATATAGGTATTAATACTGCAGCCTCCATTTTGATATTAAGTACCGTAAGCAACCAGTGGTCTGGGATTTTCCCCTATTTCCTAGAGCATATACCTGGCTTTCACATTTATATTTTAGTAAGAAACCTATGGCGAAAAGATGGCTTTTACATTTCCATCTAAATGTAGTAAGACTACTTATATCAATTCTTGTGATAGAGAGAATTCCAAAGCTCTGGGCCCCACTGCCAAGGCAACTCTGTTCCCTGCTTCCACAAATTTCACCCTTGTTATCAACAGTTCCATTGTTCCTGATAGATACAGCTGTCTGGGTAAGCATGACAACAAGGTGGACAATTTTTGAGGTAACCAAGCCCCAGCCCACTGAAGGCTATAAATATCAAGATCAGGACATTAAACCCAGTATTCAGTGGGGAGCTAAGAGTGTCCAAAAGACTAGGATGAGGTGTTCATATTGATCTGGGCTACTTAGCAGATGGACAGCCATTAGTTGAACCAGGTGGACTTTTTTCATCAGTGTTATTTTCCTTCCTTGGTACAGTGTGTTGCCATACTCAAGCCAAGGGTAACAAATGTGTGGATGACCACACATCCAAAGGATGGGGCATGGCTTCCTGGCCAATAGAAGAAATTATTTTTCGCAGCTGATGCTATCTGGTAATCCAGTATCACTGAAGAATCCTAAAGGAACCTAAAATCTGCATACTAACATGGAACGCTGAGAATAATGTCCCGGTGCTTGCAAGTTGTTCAAAGCATTTCTCTTCCACCGCCCCACCAATATTTTTTCCAGGTACAGTGTCACACAGCCGGGCATCAAGGCACTGATACTGCTCAGATACTGTGCAGCTAGACAGGGGTACTGTCAGTTTTCAATATGGAGAAAATACACATACTGGATACAGTTTTAGTTATTTCCCATGAATATAACTTCATTTCACAACTATATGAGTGACCGGCCTTGAATCCCTGTTATATTTATTTTAAGTTGACAGTTGTGTCATATGTCATTTGAAAGAATTCCCGCAGATCACTAATAAAGTCTTAGATTTTATCTAGGACCGTATCAAGGTATTAATGACATTCACATTTAAGACCTTCATGTGCAAGATTTGCCTATCAGCTAGATTAGTTTAAAAGATTTATCTATAATTCTAAAGATTTTAGATTACCCATGTTTTTGATGCACAGCTAGTTACTATACATGAGAGCCTGATGAACAGTTTCAACCCCTACTGATACTGAAAGATCAGCTTCTTAGCACAGATATACTGCCTTCTCTTCAATGTAGTCCTTTCTAAAACACTCAGCCAAACAAAGTGAGCCTGCCACATGAAGCTATTGCAGCATAAACACCCTAAAGTCATTCTAAACACCATTTGGATTCCTTCCTATAGGAAAATAAGTACTAAAAATGGAGAAAGCCATTTTCATTCATTACCCACATTTGACCATGTCTACATCTCGAATGAGGCTGTGTTTGAAAACCAATATCAATCACTGTTCCCTCCAGGACCCTTCCAACTGTGGCTGCACATAGTTTAGCCATTTGTGCAATGGACACAGTCAAACCCATTTAATACTGGACCCAGGAAGTGTGATACTGCTCTATAGTCACATTGCCATGGCAGCTAGACAGAGACAGACCTAAACAGTAAAACTCCACCGATTCTATACACTGGCACCAGACAGAACACCTAAAGTATCAGATTAGCGGTCAAACATCTATTAATCAATTTTGGTTTTTATTAATAATCCTTGATAGCCACATTATTTCTATCAGAAGTAGAAAACAAGGCATAATTTTCTTAAGCCATTCCCAGAAGATTAATAAAAATGCACAGCCAAATCTGAAGACTAAGGCCTGTATTTTCCAAACTTAAGTGTCTAAAGTTGCACACCAAAATCTATTTTTAAGTAATTGCTCTGATTTTCAGAAGTGCATTGATAACTCCCACCTATTTTAACAGAAACTACAGGCACCAAGTTTTTGTTTTGTTTTTTGGTAAATCAGACCTATTACCTAAGCACCTAAATACGGAGTTAGGTGTTTGATTTTAGGAACTCAAGTTTGGAAGTTTTAGCATTAGGGCACAATTTATTTCTCAAGTCTTGGGAGGTAGCGAACAGAAATTTTCTGCAACAAGACATCAAACAACATGAGATTCTTGGCAACAACTTTGATTTTGAATATAAGAAGTCTCTCGATTAAAATATTACTCGTAATTGAATCATTACAAAGTTTCAACTGTCAAATTCTGAGATTTATACATACTCAAACTATTATACATCCCCAAACTATCGTACATTCCCTCCATTTATCGGTCCAAATTACTGTAGTTTGGCACAAAGAGCTTAAAACTCTTATTCCCATTACTATTTGGACACCTATAGTTCTCTAAAGATCACCACTAAAGCCTTCTTGCTTAGAGCTGAAAATGCATAGAAAGTATGGAACAAGTTGTCTATAGTATTTCTTTTAAATCAAATTTCTCATTCATCCCCCAATTCCTGATCCTTTTGCAGAGTCTATTAATCCTAATATAAAAATCACTGTTCTCTATTAGATAACAGCAGCTAACCTGTCGTAGGAAATACCCCTATATAATACCATTTTCACTGGATTAATATAAAAATTTCTAATATCTGGTAAACAATTAAAACACTTTTGATTTAGAGGTAAGCAATTTTTTACTTGGCTATTGTAAGAATAAGGCAGTAGTGTGCACATAGAGATTTGTGTTTTCTTGATAGACAAAAATAAAAGGAAGCATACACATATACTCTCTATAGTCTATCTCAGTGATTTGTGGGTCACAACCCCATTTTAATGGGGTTGCCAGGGCTGCCTTAGACTTGCTGGGGCCCGGGACCAAAGCTCAAACCCAAGTCCAAGGACTTCAGCCCTGGGCAGCAGGGCTAAGGTTAGAGGCCCCCTGTCTGGTGCTGAAGATGTTGGGCTTTAGCCTCCCGGCCTAAGGCAGCGGGGCTTTGGCTTTGCCCCCTCCACCTGAGGTGATGGGGCTTGGGCAGGCTCAGGCTTTGGTCCCTCTCCTGGGGTCCTATAGTAATTTTTGTTGTCAGAAGGGGGTTGCGGTGCAATGAAATTTGAGAACCCCTGGTCTATCTAAATCACATATCAGTCATACAAAGAGTAAATCCCTGAAAGCACTTTGGTTGGAGTCATATAAATGCTTGATGAACCAAGTTACTGTACATCAATGCTTGTCTGGTTTCCAAACAGTAAATGAGATGCATTTCCTGGTGTGGAAGACACACGTGACTATTTCTGTGCCTGAGGAAATGTGGGTCAATAAGCATGCATCCTACTGCTGAATTTGCAGACTCTCGAGAGACTAGCAACAATGTGACTCAGGAACACTAGACTGTCTGCAGGCACATACTGTACACATATTAATGAGATTACCACTATTCTGTTCCAATGCTGTTCACACTACACTAACGCATATCTAGCGCTCATTTGTAATACATATTCAAGGAATCCAGCATGTGTACCACAAAACACTGTGTAGCTGACCTTCACATTCAGTTGTGCTAAGCATCACCTAGGAAATACAAATTATACAGAAGACTGACAGGCATACCACAAAGATATAGAGCCACTGAAAAAACAGCTTGCACCTATTATATCTTGCCTCTTTTCTCCATTGAACAATTCAGAACTGCTAAGATGTTCATTCCTTTCAGCTAAGGAGAGGTGAAAGGTAAATTGTATGTAAACAAGGTACTATGGGCAGGAGGCGGCAAGCTGAAACATTTTGTACAGAGTACTCTAAGCAGTTGGAGCCAGAGAGAGATAAGCCATTCCTCCCCAAATATTTTCATTTGTCTACCGAAGAAATTGTCTGGCAGCATGAGATGAACTAGTCATTTACCTCACAAAACACCCTGGTAACCATTTCCTCCAAGCATGATTTTACAATTAGCATCAAAGGCTTTGCAGTCTCACATCATATTGATACCACTCTTCACTTACATTTACAAAACTATTATCCTCGATTTTAAATATATTTTGTTTATTTTAATAATTTTTTAAAAACCTAGTTCTTGTGCAAGCTAAATATACAAAACAAGAAAAATATCTGAATGGCATCAAATTAAGACGTTATGAAAAGAAAGCTTTTATTTAGAATAAAGTTGTATCAGCCAGTGTTACTCTCTTGTTCCGCTAATTATATAGGACAGCATCTATTTAAACAGCCAAGTTAATGACTTCAAATATGATCAATAGTCCCTGTTTGTACAGCATAGCACTACTGGCAGTCACCAGGGCTGAACAACAAAACAAAAACTGGTTACACCAAATCTACCAACTGAGATACAATGGGAATAAGAGAAATGTTTTCAGAGTAAGAAGCAGATCATATTTTCCATGTTCGCAGTTACAAAGATCCCTGCTCACCTCTCATTTTAGAAGATTGATCAATATCATCCCACTGTCTATGAACATTACAGAATTGATACAAGCAAACTATGTCTCTTGTATGCATAAAATATTTATCCTTATTATTCTGCTCACAACCTGCTTGTGAGTTTAGTGAACTCAAGCATAATTTACAACATGGATACAAAATGATTCCAATCTGTATCCTGTACCACATAACTATGTTAAATATTTAAGTTTGTTTTCAGCTCATGCTCTGCAGGACATGACAATTCCCTGGCATCTGAGAAACACAGTAAGCCCTTGGACCACAAGCATTAGGTTGTCCTTATCCTCACTGAGCCAACCGTGAAACGCCGCTTAAAGCTATTAGGCTACATACTGGAATGGAATCTGGAAAGACAAAAAGAATCCTCTTAGAAGCAGATGGAGAAGGATAAGTGTCACTGCCTAAACTTTCCATCAAAAGATGCTAGAAATTTTTTACCTAAGGACTGACTGCAAACCGAAAAGAACAAAATGACAATCCAGTTTAGGATGAAAGCAATAGATTTTTATAGTGTTATAGTCAAAGCTTTCTAGCTAAAACTTTTCAACCTATGCCATAATTATTTTCACTGCAAAGCTAGTTTATTTGCTTACTTTTCCATATGCATAATTATTAAAATATTATGACTTTCTGGATACAGCTTGGCAGCTGAGATCACACTTCTGTACTAACAGGATACCACCAATTTAACTGACCTCAATCAAATCTATATCTACAATGAATGAGAACCTGAAGAGACAACTACTGCTTTAATGTAGTATTAGGATTGAGATCTTAAAGACATAAAATTGAGAAATTTCTAGTGTTACTGCTATTAGTAAATTGTTCTTACATCCAAAATCAGTGTCCAATGAATGAACAAATTTTAATTCCAGTACTACTTTGAAATGCTCATCTGGAAGGTGATAAATAATTGCAATGTAGCTCCAATGAAAATATACCAAAGCTGCCCCCCACCCTGCAAAAATATGGGACTTTTGGGTCCAAAGAGAAGACGCAATATTTTCAGAGATTACATAATATTAATTTTGATGTGTTTTCCATGGGAAATAAATTTAACAGAGTCAAACCATGCTAAGATTTGAACTAAAACCTTATAATTAATAATTTTTAGAAGTTAATTGAGAAAACCTGTTCAGTAGAAAACAAAGGATTTTTTTAAACTGACTGAACAAGTAAGCATATTATATTTCACATGGATGGTTAACATATACAATGCTAATATTCTAGTTCAAATTAAATTAAATATGGAGGAAAGTATTTGCTTGGGTTTGATTTTAACATTCCTCTAACTAGATATTTCATTTACCTCCACAATACTCCATTAAAACAGTCCCAATGAACAGTTCAAATTAGAGAGAGAAACAGAATTACAAAACCATCAACATAAAGTTCATGCTACATCCCTGGAGGCAGTGACTGCTACTAGACTGCTGCAATGCAGAGTATAGAGACTCTCAGAAAGATGGGTTTCCTCATTATACTTTCAACCTATTGAATGTACTTGCACTTGTTATGACAGCTTTACTATACATACTCAATCATTTTAAAAATTACACTAGCAACAGAATAATTTTAAATTGTTCTTTTCCACAGAACAGTCCAAGATATTCAATCCTAACCTACTGCTTCAGTTCATGTCATATTCATAGTTCTCATACCCCAAATGTCTGATTTCTAACCCAAACATCTAAAACAAAGGACACACCTAGTTAGAACATGTAACACTAAAACTGAAAGGATGAAAAGAGCCAAATCAGGCAAAATTCAGTACACAACCGATAAAAATTTAACTTCCGTATACCACATTCAAAAAGTATGAAAACGTTCCACTCCTTATTAGGAACACACAAAGAACACTTCAAAATGAAATATATGGTGTTTAAAAAAAAAAGCACAAGCTATTCTAAACTACTGCAGAATGGTAGAAATTTGATGCATTGTCCTGAATGTGAACTAGTGAGATCTTTGTAGAGCACTTTGCACATGTAAAAAAATAATCAATATTTGAAGGACGCAGTCGGAAAAGATAAATTAAATAGTATTCTACCAAGACAACAAAGAGGGGTTCTAAATGTCGTGTCAAAACTGTTCACCTGAAGTAAGTAGGAAATTGTCCTACTGACTGCTATCAATTTCTGCAAAGTCAAAGCTTACATTTAAAAAATTAAGTTTCTATCCCTTATGGTTATGAACATAGCAGTTAGGGTACCTTCTGAAGTCTGCAGACATATAGCTCTAGAGCACCTCTGCTCTTGCTTACAGCATTGCCAAACTGAGGAAGAGTGCAATCTGACCAGAACTGCCTTTTTTCACTGCTGCTATATAGAACTAATGAATACCTATAAAACTGACAGGTATCAGCTTCTGGTTCTCTGGACGAGTCAGGCTGGCCAAAAGTCTTGCAATAAAGTACCTACTGATTCCCTGGACCACTTTTTCCAGCCTCCTACATCTAGACTCCATAGTCCTAAAAAGAAAAATCAGACTCAAGACCAGGTGTGGGACTTCCAACATGATTCTTTCCATTGCTACAACCATAAAAGGAGCACCACTGAGGCATCTGAAAGCATAACAGTCTTATTTAACAATTAATTGCTGATTGACAACTGCGTGAATGCAAAAAAATTCCAGGAAACAAGCAGGCCATTTTGTTTTTTCTTGGTATGTGGATTACTACAATGAAGCGGTTCTGTCAAAATGTACAGAGCCTTTGGATCGATCACACAAATAAGTATTCCAACAACATTTATATATATATTACTCTGAAACAACATTTATATCATTTCACACCTCCGCAAATGAACAGTAATTCTTTCTTTTGGTCTCCCAAAAGTATGAAGCGTTTTCTGTGTACAACATTTGTACGCTTAGTAGCTTGAAATAATAAAAAAGTGGTACATTTTCTCTGAAATTTTGTTTTATTCCTTCCCTTTTACCCCATCCCCAGTCAGCTAGGAATAATTCTCAAATCTGTTCTAGTTCAGCTTGGAAGTAGAGCTCACAGGCTTGATAAGCATGCAGAACAGGAAATGCTTTGGATTGCAGACTACTTAGAACACTTATTTTCCCAAGCAAGTTTTTACAAATTCAGTTTGATGGGTGGTTTTATAATTTTTAATTTCCACTAACGCATATCAAAACACTATGGCTAGACAAGTCAAAGAAGAATGAAAATCACTACCGTGGCTTACACCACTATGTGAGTTTCAAACAATCCAGATACAGGGAAGCAAAACTTGCTCCGTAAATACTGGTGGACCTTTGCTATTGAACGGAGGCCTCTAAATGAGAGGGCATTTAATTTTTAAACTAAAAACTGAAAATAACAGTGACCTTTTACATTTTTATTTTGTTTTCAAAAGTCCTGCAAGATGAGGCAAGAAGGTTACTGCCAGCAGGTGGAGAGTGTAGACAGGAGAATTACAACAACTCTGATTATGTTTGTTGCCCATATTTTTATTTTTATATACACACATTCATATACACACAGATCTAAACAATACTTATTGAATAAAAAGTGTTACGTTAATACAACATTCAGGTTTTAAATTTAACCTTGAAGTCAAGAAATGAAAAAATATGCTGCTCAATGTAACATTAATTTGCCCGTATTACTACAACACTTTAAATGACTAGTTACCGTTAAATGTATACTTCACTACACAGTATGTAAGTGTACATTAATCTTGAAAAGAAAACTATCATTTTCATTTTCTGATATGCTTTTAAATTTGTAAACTTAATGTTACATTAATAAAGCTTTTGGTCTGCATTTAACTTCTGAGTTGAAGAAAAAAAACTCCCCAACACATTACCAAGTAAATGCTTCATGCCAGTACTAAATTTCACACCTGAATTGAATAAAGTGATGAAAGAAGGGCAAATATATATCTTTGCTGGCATCATGGTCCAGGGGACAGGGAATGGACCGTGTGTCAAAAGAACTGGGTTCCATTCCTAATTCTGTCACTGATTTAGCTGGGCAATCTTACAAAAATTACCCCTTTTACCATTTCACATATCTGCACCTCAGTACTCAGCTGTAAATTGGGGATAACAATCATTTGTTAAGCTTTTTGAAATATAAAGGAGATAAGTACAATTGCTGTTTGGTGGTAGAGAATTTTAAGTCTAGGTTAACAAAGCAACAGTATATCACTTCACATAGTGGAGGTGCTCTTCCTAATGGAAAGAGGTTTTTTAAAATCAAGATCACAGAATTTTCAGAAAATGTCACAGATCCAGAAAATTGTGGTACGTTACTATTTTTGCACCCATCCGTTTCTTCTTTCCTTGATGCTAAAGTATTTGAGGAGTCTACTATTTCAATAAGACATTTACAAACAATGAGAGTGTGCATAATATGAAAATTAGAGATAAGAGAACTGCCTGTTAAAAACAATCACCTTAAACAGCTAGGTTGACCTTAATTGTGGCCATCTTAAAGAAAAGAGGGACACTGCTGATATTTCAGCTATTGTCTAACAATGCCAAAGTAAATGCTACTTCAAGAACCCAACAAAACTGGCAAACATTCAATACAAGGTTAACATCACAACACGAGCCTGTGCTCACATACCCTGGTCAGAAGAAAACAGTTCAGATACATAGGCTTGGTCTACACTTAAAAAAAAAAAAGTTAGATCAACCTAGCTACATTGCTCAGTGCCATGAAAAATGTCATGTCCTGTGTGATGCAGTTAGGTTGACTTAACCTCCACTGTAGACATGGCTAGGTCAATGGAAGAATGCTTCCATCAACCTAGCTACCACCTCACACGGAGGTAGATTAACTACAACAATGGAAAAACCCCTTCCATTGATGTAGGAAGCATCTACACTGTGATGCTGCAGCTGCGCTGCTATAGTGTAGACAGACTCTTGTTAAACAGGGTTTCTCCATTATTCTTAAAATAATTTCTTTTAACAATCAAATATTAATTATCCCTGAATCTGACACACATTTGAACTGCATGTGTAAAACTGGAGTTCTGCATTGTAAGCTTGAGTGTAAAATCATATACTGATGTTTCCAAAGACTTCTAAAGAATATCTGTCTAAGATGTATTCAAAAAAGCTATTAACACTAGTCATTGTTGAAGAATGAAGTTACATAATTTTCAATTAGAGTGCAGCATCAGGTCCATTTAAAAAAAACTGTTATATACACTGATTAATCAAAACACACAAATATAAATTTACCAAACTTTCTCATTATGATTATCTTTGGGCTGAAAAGCAAGCACAGGAGATTTTAACCCAAAATATACCGATCACTGTAAAGCATATAAATTACATAGCTGGATTAAGTACTACTAAGCATTTGTGATTATGCATACAAAACCACTATTGACTTAAGTAAATGTAGCACAAGCCAGGTACAGTACATTTAGCTCTTCACATGCATTTAAAAATCTGGACTTTTTAGCCTTTACACTTTCAGTATAACAATTAGGAGTGTTAGTTTCACAAAATGCTCTCTCTTTTCAAAAAGCTTTTTGGGTAGTATTTGCCATGGGATTTATAGTAAATATAATAGTATCGATCAAAGGGGCAGAGTTTTCAACCCAGAGTTTTCAAAAGCATGGTACATACACTGGATGCAAGCCAGGCACCACTCAGCATCTGAAAAAACATTTCAGCTTTACATTAATAGTCATCTTGAGTACAAAGTGAATCAAATGCCAGCTGTCTAAAATACATTTCCACAACTTTCTTTTATCTAGAACTTAAAGAGAATGATATAATGTAAAGATTTATTGTAATATACTCCACACTCCGGAGACCAAAAAGTTTACTATTCAAACAAAATATATTACCTCCTTTATCAACATAATCAGATTTATCTTGCCATTTTGTAAAGGAAACAAGAGATGCAAATCTTCAGATAGTAATATGCTGAACTACAGAGGCTTCAGAAGAGTGCTGCATTTTATTTTAATCTAATCATTTGAGTGAAAGTATAATCAGAAGACTGAAGTACAAAGATACAAAAAGCATAATGAGCATTCTATACTTTTCCCCAAAAGTACAATAATAAACCCCCCTTTATTGAAAGATGCTAAATTGCAAAATTTACAAGGAGAGACTATCAAGTTAAAAAAAATCACTCATCTGATTTTTTTTAAAACCTATATTACCGATAAGAGCTAAGATACTCTAACTAAAAGGTTAGAGAACACTATCTTTTACTTTTCAGCTTATTTTTTGTATATTTCATTCTCCTGCATAGTCAGTCTCCCCTGTTTGTGTAGATCTTTTAGTCATTGGGGAGAGAAAAAAATCTAAGTATTTGGTAAATATAACTAAGATCATAAACACTGGCAACGAAACTTAATGACACATAGTATATCTGAAATCATTTTTTAAATTGATAATTTTGAATTGACAGTGTTCCTTCAAACTTACATTGTTTACATCACACTCTAATCGAGTATTAGAAATTAAAGAATAAAATAGAAAGTTACTATAATATAAGCGCCTAGCTGCAGAGGATTTGTCACAATTTCAAGAAACCGTAAGAGCAAGAGTCAGACTCATGGATCTTAAAACATTTAAATTGCTTCATCATGCCACAGCCAGCCTAAACCTTTGGGTTCACTGATACATGATGCTACAGACATTCCTCAGCCAATTAGAATTCCTTTCAGCTGCAATGGAGGAGAACACAGCTGGAATTGATGGAGTAGCATGCATCACCACATACTCATTTTAATTAGGCATTATTTTAACATTATTCTGAAACAACCATGGACTGTTTTACCCACAAATAGATGGACAAACATTCCAATTAAATACTTACGTTTATTAAACTGCCTTACTACACACAGTAATTTCGATATCTTTAAAACAAAAAAAGAGGTTAAAAAAAATCTTGCTCTGCCTACTCTACCCATCTATGCTCTGAGTTTGGTGGCCTTAGGGATTTCTGACTACTGTGCTTACAGTGACCTTGACAACAAGCCAGTATGAATTTTGGCCTTTAACTTGAAAAAAATAATTTGCTGAAGAGGAAGGTATCAAGCTATTTATACCCCTTTGTGAGATTTTTTTTTTAAACAGTTTTCTTCCCAGAATACAACCCTACTTTGCTATCTAAGCCAAGTTAGTGTCACGAACATATCTTCCAATTTAGACACCCCAAAAATATTTCCAGGATGTGTCTCTCTCTTTAAAAACAGAATAATTTAATCCATACAAACACACACACCACAGAAGGGTGGGGGAGGCTCAAAATGTTGCCTTTTCAGGTCTACACAAGGCAGTTACTGGGATGTGAGAAGAGGCAGAACATATTCTCTGATTTCCCATTCAGAAATTACTAAAATGCCACTGCAATTCTTTTATCAAATTGTCTTGAATCACAATTTACAAGCAGACAGTCTATTTAACTGGAGTATGGAATTGCAGATTTTCCTTTTTCAAAAGGAAAGCTAAACAAGGTTTTAGATTCAAGTTTCTTCTCCTACCATGTACACAGACCTCATCTACACTGAGGTACTGGTGAAAATCTTCCACCAACTCTATCAATACTAGCAACAGTGGGAATTCTAATGTGGACTGACTGTGTCTTTAACAATCTGCTCTAAATAGGGTTAGATAATATGGCAGCAAAAAAGCTGGTGGTCAGTCAACACTAGCACTCACCATTTCTAGCACAGCGGGAGGTGTCAAGCAAATATGGAAGATTTTCAGAAAGACTTCAGTGCAGACCACAGGCACTCACACCAGACTCAAAACCCTGTCTACAACAGGAAACATATGCACTTTACAATGGTTGTCAGTAAGAGGTATCCTGGACCAATGTTCTACAAAGTTTAACTACCAGCGTAGAAAGAGACAAACCATCTTCAGCAACAAAATAGCAGATGCCTTGTCCATACTGGGAGGCTGAATGGTTGCTGAGAATAGTTCTCAGTTCCCTCTGAACCAAAATTGCATATGGTTAAAGTGCTAGTACAGACAAAATTTTTCAGCAGCATTCCAGAATTTTATTCTGTCCACAGGAGGACTTGAAATATTTTCAAGTATTGGTTCCAATGGAACCAGTGTAGAGAACCATATTCAGCAAAGATAGAGAAGAGAACTCACTACTTTATATCTTCATCTTACTTATTTTTATACCAAAGAACATTAAATGAACCACATGATGTGCACATGACTAAATTAAGTAACCACAGTATTGAACTGGCATAGCCTTCATCCTTCTTTGACTTATTCCCACCTTTGTTAATCATTCCCAATAACTGTGGCCCCATTTCAGCAAAGGATTTATGTGCTTAACTTTAGGCCCATGAGTGTTCCCACTGAAGACAAAGGGATTACTTATGTTCTTAAGGTTAAGTACATGCTTAAGTGCTGTACTGAATCAAGGCCTAAGTCCAGTTTAAAATTTATATTGTAAGCTCTCTGGGGCAGACAGCATGTTTTTGTATTCTGTGAAGCACAGAGTTCCAACTTCAGCATGCTATATATAACTGATACCACTCCATGCTGAAAACTTTTGTTTCACCAGCAGCAGGTAAAGTGTTTGCCAGCTCCTGTCAGCAATAGGTCAATTTCCTTGTATAAATGGGAACACAAGGTACAACTTAATCACCTCTACACTACAAAATTGAAATTACTAAATAATTTTCAGAAGCATGTCCCACTCCATCCCTAAATCAGTAATAAAAGTGGTGTCTGTACGAATGCATCATCTTCAATGCTGTTTCAGAAAACATGACTAAAAATTAGCAAATCTCACACTTTCTGTATCTGAAATGATAATGAAGATGTTTTATCTGTTCCACTTCTGCCATTTCAATATTGGTTCAGTGGTTCACTATTGAAACCAATTTTCAGTAAAAGTTTAACTTCTTCGCAGACACAGAAAGAAGACATTCAGAACAGTTTTAGAAACACAAATACAAGATGAAAGAGCGTTAAAAGGAACGGGTGAGAAAAGAATAGTTCTTAGTCTGGTAGATAATAAAAAGAAGAAAAAGCAGTAATTAAATTGTTCAACAGTATTCCAAATTATATTCTTTATATGAAGATTCTGAGTTTGAGAAAAGAAAGCTGAGTTAGGAACAATGGCGACTTTATTCCTACTTCCCCCACCCGAGGGGGATGTTGAAGCAAACTCTTTTTGAAAATTTAATTTTCTTCTACTAGGACAAAGGTTTTGAGATGGTCTTGACTTACATGGAGGAAAAAAAAGACTTGTTACCCACGAGCCTGCCCATAGGAAAAGGATGTTCTCTGGATTCCCACTCTGGTAGCTCAATGAAGATATCAGCAGGCCTATTACAAAAGCTGCACTCTGGATTCTTACCCATCAAATACAAAGAAAAAAAAATTTACGTTTTTTTCTCTAGTTATATGCCTCCCCTTCCATATCACCATACTATGAGAGTTTCACACCATAATATAGGCTCAACTTAAATGTATACCCCAAATTAAAAAACATAGTAAGAGAACCAAAAAACTGCCACTGTGTCTGAAGAAAGTAAAAGATGCAGTAAGAGGCAAAAAGGCATCCTTTAAAAAGTGGAAGTTAAATCCTAGTGAGGAAAATAGAAAGGAGCATAAACTCTGGCAAATGAAGTGTAAAAATATAATTAGGAAGGCCAAAAAAAGAATTTGAAGAACAGCTAGCCAAAGACTCAAAAAGTAATAGCAAAAAAAAAAAAAAAAAAAATTCAGTACATCAGAAGCAGGAACTAGTGGGGCCACTGGATGATCGAGATGCTAAAGGAGCACTCAAGGACGATAAGGCCATTGAGGAGAAACTAAATGAATTCTTTCCCTCGATCTTCATGGCTGAGAATGAGAGGGAGATGCCCAAACCCGAGCCATTCTTTTCAGATGACAAATCTGAGGAACTGTCCCAGATTGAAGTGTCATTAGAGGAGGGTTTGGAACAAATTGATCAACTAAACAGTAATAAGCCACCAGGACCGGATGGTATTCACCCAAGAGTTCTGAAGGAACTCAAATGTGAAACTGCAAAACTACTAACTGTAGTCTGTAACCTACCATTTAAATCAGCTCCTGTACCAAATGACTGGAGGATAGCTAATGTTACACCAATTTTTTAAAAGGGCTCTAGAGGTGATCCCAGCAATTACAGGCCGGTAAGCCCGACTTCAGTACCAAGCAAACTGGTTGAAACTATAATAAAGAACAAAATTGGCAAACACATAGATGAACATAATTGGTTGGGGAAGAGTCAACATGGTTTTTATAAAGGGAAATCATGCCTCACCAATATACTAGAATGCTTTGAGGGCGTCAACAAGCATGTGGACAAGGGGAATACAGTGGATATAGTGTATTTAGATTTTCATAAAGCCTTTGACAAGGTCCCTCACCAAAGGTTCCTAAGCAAAGTAAGCTATCATGGGATATGAGAGGACCTTCCCTCTTAGATTGGTAATTGGTTAAAAAATAGGAAACAAAGGCTAGGAATAAATGGTCAGTTTTCAGAATGGAAAAAGGTAAACAGTGGTGTCCCCCAGGGGTCTGTACTGGGACCAGTCCTATTAAACATATTCACAAATGATTTGGAAAAAGGGGTAAACAGTGAGGTGGCAAAATGTGCAGATGATAGAAAACTACACAAGATTGCTGTCTCCCTGGGACTTAACTAAGAGCTACAAAAGGATCTCAAAACTAGATGACTGGGCAACAAAATGGCAGATGAAATTCAGTGTTGATAAATGGAAAATAATGCTCATTGGAAAACATAATCCTAACTATACATATAAAACCATGGGGTCTAAATTAGCTGTTGCCATTCAAGAAAGACATCTTGGGAGTCATTGTGGATAGTTCTCTGAAAACATCCACTCAATGTGCAGCAGCAGTCAAAAAAGCAAACAGAATGTTGGGCATCATTAAGAAAGGGACAGATAATAAAACAGAAAATATCATATTGCCGCTATATAAATCCATGGTACCGCCCCCATCTTGAATACTGTGGGCAGATGTGGTCGCCCATCTCAAAAAAGATATATTGGCATTGGAAAAGGTTCAGAAAAGGGTAACAAAAATTATCAGAGTTATGGAACGGGTGCCATATGAGGAGAGATTAATAAGACTGGGACTTTTCAGCTTGGAAAAGAGACAAAGGGGAATATGATAGAGGTCTATAAAATCATGACTGGTGTGGAGAAAGTAAATAAGTGTTATTTACTCTTTCTCATAACACACATAAAATTAATAGGCAGCAGGTTTAAAACAAACAAAAGGAAGTATTTCTTTACACAACACAGTCACCCTGGGGAACTCCTTGCCAGAGGATGTTGTGAAGGCCAAGGCTATAACAGGGTTCAAAAAAGAACTAGATAAATTCATGGAGGATAGGTCCATCCATGGCTATTAGCCAGGATGGGCAGGGATGGTGTCCCTAGCCTCCGTTTGCCAGAAGCTGCGAATGAGCGACAGGGAATGGATCACTTGATTTATAACCTGTTCTGTTCATTCCCTCTGGCCAGTACAAGGTGCCCCACTGTCGGAAGACAGGATACTGGGCTACATGGACCTTTGGTCTGACCCAGTATTGCCGTTCTTACATCTTATGACTACTCTCACAGCCCCTTTGTGTGGAAAAGCAGTAGTATTATCCCCACTGCACAAATGGGGAACCGAGGCACTGAGATTAAGTGACTTGTTCAAGGTCACAGAGGAAGTTTGTGACAAAGCCAGGACTGAACCCCGTCCAGTGGTCCAACCACAAAGCCACCTGACTCCCAAAAGAGTGTCTGCAGTAAAGGGGTTGAGAATCATCACAGGAGAGAAATTGAGGTAAAAAAGTAAGAAAGTTTTGGTCACAGATTTTGATGAAATCCCATGCTATTATCCAGAGTTTGTAGTGACTTAACTGTTATTCCCTGCCCCTCCCCACCACCCTACTGTTTACAACAAAATCATTTCCCTGTCCAACTGGTGTAACATACTGAGCTTATTAACCAGCAATTTCAATTTTCACCCCTGGATAATAATAGTCAGACCAGTACCAGGACAATCCTTTTCTACAACCAGTATACTACATTCTGTATGAAAAATACTAAGTACCTAATATGTTGTACATAGCTGCTTCTGACAAGACAAAGACAGATGTGCAGTGCTGTTCAACATTTCTGAAAATGAGACATAAAACTGTCTGGATCACCGGTCTCAATGTTGCTATTGATCAATCAGTTAACTTTGCTGCAAGCAATATTACATTAATAATGAAGCCAAAGCAAGACAAGCTAATACATTTGTGACAAGTGCTTTTCAAATTTGCCTTTTCACTAATGTAAGTGCATTCTATCTAAAATATAATTTAATATTTTACTTTGAACTTGAAGTCAATTTATTCCCCAAAGGTTTAAGTTACAGGTGAGTTTACTTACAAAACGTTTGGAAGCCATGCTTTTGAAATATACTGATCATTTCATTTTATACACTAAATGCACCTGAACTACTCCAAATTTCATCCAAGGTTTACTGTAAGGTATTGGTGTATGTATCACCATTCTCCCTTCTCCTCCTTTCTCCGCTACTATTAACACAACCATCTCTCCTGTAAAAATCAGATCTGTAACCCAGGAGTTACCTTTTAGTGCTCCCACTTGCCTCAGACATCCAGGCGGCCTCCAAATCTTGTTGCCTGTTCCTACGTAACATTTCTAAATCCAACCATTTTTTCCTGTCAAGACAGCTAGGACTCCCATCTATACCCTCATTGACACCTTTACTGCACCCTCCAATCTGTACAAAATGCAGTTAAAATAGTCTTCCTTGCCTATCACTCTGACCATATCATCCTTCTCTTTAATCTCTCCAGTGGCTCCCCACTTCCATGATATCAAGTTAAAAATGGCTGTCTTACTTTTCAAGGCCCTTCACAATTCTGTCCCTCCCAACTTATCAGCTCATGCTTTATCACACTGCTCCTCTCCGCCCCAGCTCCCTTTCTTTTCTGTCAATTAGAATTGCCTCTACTACCAACTTGCCCATTCAGCCCATAAAGATCTTTGCATTTTCTTTCACTCAGATTCTTATGCATGAACCCCTTTCCCCAGAACTGATCCATAGGGCTATACTATCCTTTCTTCCTTGAAATTGCTTCCCGACACTGCCACCAAAGCACCTAGCTTTTTATTTATTTTTTTTTAAAGAGAGTGCACGCTCTCATTCTTACACTACCACTGATAACACTAATATACACGTTTTTACACTGTGTTGTCCAGAGTTGCTCTGAAAAGCAACAGACAACATGATGGTAAAAACCTGTGCACGCCTTACCTCCACCAGGACCTTATTTGCTCAGGCTTTGGGGAAGTCTGGAGTACAGGGGGGACATCAGAGCGCTTGGGTCTGTGAAAGGTGGGATCATTCTATTCCATGGACTGGCTTTTTGTTGTTTTGTTTTAAACCGGGGGGTGGGATTTGCAATTCTCTCTTTTTTTTTTTTTATGGATAGCATTGTGGCAGTGCCCACAGTGTCTGATCCTGTCCACAAGTAGCTGTGTTTTTAATCATTGTCAAAGTGTCGAGAACTTGGGATAAGTAAAAATAAATAAAACATTTCTGTTAATGCAAATGTTTGTGTATGTACAAGAATGAAGTTCATTTCTTTAAACACAGGAAAGATTCTACCAGTATTCACATCTCATTTATGAAGTGGTCCTTGAAGGCATCTTCTATGTAAGTGGTATTTACATAGTAATTTTCAGCTGATGTAAAACAACAGAGCTGGTTCATAATCACAGGAAAAGAAATTGCAAGTCACAAGGCAACATGATTAGGTAGTATATCAAACAGAAGATGTCCTGTTTTGTTTCAATTCAGCTTATATCTCTCAACAACAAAACAGAATGTAGTAACAAAAGGCATATTAGCTATAGTTACTCAAAGTTGATCAGTCAACAAGCACATTTCAAATGAAGCAAGACGTAAAATGTGTTTAATACTTCTGAAGGGACAAATCTCCAAAAGTAATTATTTATTTTTAGAGTAAATCCTGCCGATTTTAATTCACTGTCGGGGTTATTTATTAATAAAATTGAAATTAAGATTGACCAAGTGGGAGATTCCCTCAATATAGTTTAAAAAACGTTATGCTCAAACAAGACACCAAAGTTACTCCATTAACAAAAAATGCAGCATCTCCTGAAATGCTTTGAATTATGAAGGTCGATTCATGCAAACCAGAAGTGAAAATGAAGATACAAGCTACCTGATGCAGTATTAGTTTAAAAAAATGCAAAACCAGTAACTTCTGTTCAGAATAATTTTTACTTGGGCTGTGTACAGTGTTCTGAAGGGGACTGCCAGTGTCCCTTATACAATAATTACTCCGCTCCTTCTGAAATCAGCAAAAAAATGTTCTGCACTTCTGTTTTAGAAACAATTATACAAATCTGTGAGCATGTATTTAACATACACCAGTATAAAACTATCAAATATCTATAAAACGTTTAAAAATGTTTAAAGTACAGTTTCATAAAACACTCATTCTATCTTTAAAACCCTTTTCTCACAAAGCCTAAATTCTAAACCAGTAATAGTTTAGATCCAAAAAGAATAATGAGCTGATATCTTCCAACCAATTACTTCCCCCCACCGAAACATATATTTAATCACCCTGTTTCCTAGAAATACTATTTGAAATCAGCTAGCTTTGCACTTTATAAAAGGAAATGGGTTTTAACGCAGGTGTTTATAACTGACTGCACTGTAACTAGGAACTAAATTAGGCTTATCATTAAAGCTTAACTGATGCCATATTCTCATTAATCCATGATATTTTACATACCAACAAAAACTATATATCTTAAGTTCACGCAATAGCATAGCATTATGGTTCTTTCAATCAAAGAGATAATATCGTGGATGTACCTGTTGCCTTTCAAAACCTGTACTGGATTTTATTAATCAGTAATTCATGATGCTGTCATCTTTAGAAACAGAAATCACATGTCTTTCCCTTAAACAAGAAATGCCAATGCAGGCTGCACCTTTTATAAAATAATAGGTAATTCAGCTCTGTAAGGGTATAACAAACTGATGTACCCACTACAACCTCATGACCAAACATGAACTTCAAAGTGTAGTATGTGATTTACTGAAGGAAAGCGAATTAGGTGAAAATGTCTGAAAGAGATTAAACAAATGTTTGATTTATTTTCCAATATATGTTTTCCAGCAAGTGAACCTCTCCACTGCAGAAAAAAGCAAATTCATTATTAATTAGGGCTAACAAAATATAAACTATTAAGGGGGGTGGGGGGGACTGATTTTCCACTAGCAAAATTGACAAGCAGAAAAATATGACTCTTTAAACACATCTAGCAAAACCAGACTTTTTTGTGGGGAAAGGAAAGATGCCAGGAATGGACAGGACATCTGGAGACTGCCAAAGAGGGATACTTCCCAGCAGGAACTGTCCATCCCCATAAGGCATGCATACACCAGGACTCACACATTCATCAGTTAAGGGATCTCTAATGAGCAAATGCAAAACACAATGGGAGGGGAGACATGTAAAGTTGATTGAAGAAAAGAAGCCAAAGAGGCAGTTCAGTGGTGTCTGGACTTCAGATTTCATACACCTCCCACTTGACAACGCCAACTGGGAAAGGAACAGGAACAGAAGAAAGAAGCTTGAGAAATACAAATGGTAGATTGTGAGGTAAGGAGATTTGCAGGAGGAAGCGGTGAGAATGGAAAAACCATTGCTAGGAAACAGAGTCTGGCTAGAAATAAAGAGGAAGAGAAACAGGAAAGAAAAATTCTCAACTTTACCCAGCACTCTCTAACTCAGTCCCCAGAATTATTCTGGATTTCAGCAAGCTACAGCCTCCTCAGAAACCACACCACACGAGAGAAAAGCGTCCCCCCCCACACCCCCAGCCCTGAGCGCTCTGGAACCCGGCCCCAATTGCAACTCGAGGAAAGAATCCCTGGTGGGCCCTCCCATGACCGCCGGGGTTAAGGAAACCCAACCGAGCACCCCCACCCTCCTCACCCCGGCTTCCTTCCCAGGGAAGGGAAAAGGAAACCCAGCCCCCGGGCCCCGACTGGCCAGGACTACACCCCAAGCCAGAGGAGCAACACCGGATTAATCACAGACGGGCTCTGATCCCCATCCCTTTCCGGCCCCCTCCCCCGACCCCTCTCTGCCGTGCAAGGCCCCACGGGGTGTGGGCGCGGGGGGGGGTGTAAAACCCCCGCCCCGGCCGCCCCGCCCCTCGCCGCTCCGCTACCTGTGAGCCGGATTTTGATGCTGGAGCCGTTTCTCCGGGTCCCTGGATTCGACATCGCTCCCCGCGGAGAGGGGTGGGGGGGGTAGGAATCAGCCGCCGGCCACAGTCACCCCCATCCGGGCCCTGCCTCTCCCGGCCCCCGGCCTGGGCTGCCCCTGTCCGGCCGCCGCCGCCCCACACAGCGGCCCCGCCACAGCGCCTCAGCAAGCCGCCGCTCGCAGCTCGACGCCCAGCCCGACCCGGACGAGGACTGCGCGCTCGCGCCGCCTTCGCTCCTGCGCGAGAAGACGGCGTGACGCAAGCGCGGCGGCCAGCGGCTGCCGCCATCTCGAGGAGGTCGCCGGCTGAGCCTGGCCGGTGTCACGCTCTGGGCGGAACGGGCAGCGCCCCCAGCGGAGGGCATGAATAGTGCAGCCACAGGGGAGCAGGTTGGTTCTTACCAGAGAGGAGACCGACTCTGTGCAGGATTTCAGGGTGGCCACGGGGAAACTGAGGCCTGTGTTGCGCTCCGTTCTCTGGGGCTGAGCCATGCTGCACACCATGTGCCCCCTCCCCCCGAAGGGTCATGGGTCATCCCTATTGCCCCTCCAGGGCCCTCTGGGACTGAGCCATGCTAGACTCCCCTCCTATGGGCTCAGCCCCAGCTCCATGCACTCCTGATCTCAATTACTGCAATTTGTCATATGTAGGAATGAAGCTGGACACCCTGAAAAAGCTCCAGCTGGTACCAAACGCAGCAGCCTGTCTTGTTCAATATCACTAGTTGCTGTGCACTCTTCATGCTAGTGCTCTCCAAGGCATTGGCTCCCCATTGAATACAGGATACAGGGAAAAGTCTCCATCATGATGCTCAAAGCCCTCTTTGGGGTTGGTTCGAGGTACCTGGAAGATACCCACTTCCTTTGCAGCCGTGACCGCCCAAAGCAGTTACATTTCTCAGGAACAATATAGGAATTCTCCTACGTACTGGATCAGACCCCTAACCCATCTAGTGCAGTAGTCTGTCTCCAATCAAGGCCAGCACCAGATTATTTAGAGGAAGATGCAAGAAACCCCTTAGTAAACAGATGTGGGATAATCTGCCTTTGAAGAAAGTTTAATCCTAATCCCTTAATCGTTAGAGAGTGGTTTAAATCCTGAAAATATCTTTTTTAGCATTAACTATTCTAACTTTGGATATTCTTGTGATCCATATCAATGTTCAGTCCCTCTCTGAACCTTGCGAAATCCTTGGCCTCAACATCATCCTGTGGCAATGAGTTCCACAGTTGAATTAAAGTATTTCCTTTTCTCAGTTATGAATTTGCTGCCTTTCAATGTCAATAAATGCATTCTTGTACGTGCGTTACAGGACAGGAAGAACTTGGAACTCATAGCCATGAGAGCTAAGAATGACCCTCAGAACTAAAGGTAAAGCTCACTCCCTCAATAATTTTGTGACTCACATACATGTAAACAAACACACAAAAAATTATAAAGCAAAACGAATCAAGCTACTTCTCCTACTGGCTAGGAAAGGAGAGAGAGATGATTATTGATATTTCTATGTGTAATATTTCAGAGGTATTCAGATATTACAGTGATGAGAGTATATACATATATAACAAGATTGATATGGCATGGCATGGAAATATCAAGACAACAAGCATTTTGGCACATTTCCATGCCACAATATCACAGAATCTGCTGAACTTTCCACACCATGATGTCTCGGTGCATCATGCTTACATTCCTCTGCCACATGGCCAGGTTGAAGGCTCATATTTCCAGGTCTCTGTGTTATGCTAAATCACAACGGTACTCTCATGCGAGGTTGTGACAATTCCCATCTTTTCTTTATTCTTTTACAGCATTCTATTTAAGGATCTCAAAGTGCTTTCCAAACATTAATTAACCCTCTCAACTATTCTGTGCTACAAAGAGATTGGAACACAGAGGGGTATAATGATTTATTCAGGATTACATAGCAAATTAGAGCAAGGAACAGAACCTAGGAGTCCTGATACCCTGTCTCCTGCTATAACTACCACCATTACTCTCCCATCCAACCCAAACTTTGAAATAGCCTATGTACGCTGATACAGAATATCAACTAGAATAAAAATTGCATAGATATCATAAAACTTTGATTTACAAAGCTAGGATAACATAATTGTCTTTATAAACAGCAAACCCGTCCTAGCTCAGGGAGCTACACAATGCTATCAGCAAAATAAAACAAACAATGATGAACATTTGAATAATAAATACAACATAATCCCTCCCCCAAAAGAGGTGGATTTAGTCTCCTCCAAACTCTGCTTGTGTCTCTTGTATTCAATCCATTAATAAATCTATAGATTATACCCTTTGGTAGGGCTAAGACTGGCATGCCTTGATTATTTATTTGCATGTGGTGCTTTGTGTCTCAGGCAAGCACATGCTAGGTTGAACATAGAACATGTTACTGGAGGAGGTTAGATGAGGCTATGCATAGCCAGACAGAAGGAGTAAACACTAGTGTGTGGCAAATGTTAGCTTTTCTTTTTTCTGCTGGCAAGGAGATGACCTAGTTCCCCACTCCTGCTGATTTATCGAACTGGAAGCTGGAATCAGGACAATATGCACTTGGGTTTTGCTTTGCTTCTGAGTGTATTTAGGTTGAAATCATCATCTGCTGCTGCTGGATGAAAGTGACATGGCTGGCTCCTTCCACAGGCTAAGATAGCAGTTTCTAATCTTCCCTTCTTTGGGGTGAAAAAATTGAAGCCTGGACAGATGAATGAGATGAAGATTCCTGGAGCATGAAGGGGATGGGGGGTAGTGGCTAAATGCAGTTATTTCAAGCCCCTTCCCGTTAAAAAAATAATAATTCAGGATTTTGAAGTATATATATCCTCAGCTGAAAATCTGGCTCTTAAGGTTTTCCAGGTGTTGTATAGGTGTTTGTTAACTCCTAGCTCAGCTAGGGACTGGACAGCCTGAAATATATTTTCAGTTCAGAAGTCCCACTCCTTTAAATATTTTCAGAAATTAGGACTGAGAAAGAAGGCAAGGATATTAAGACTAACCCCTGCATCCCTGCTGTTTGATTTTCAGGATGCTGATGGCTAAATGCCTTGTCTCCCAGCAGCAGACTTTCCTTGCTGTTTGTTTTCGTCTCCAGATTGTCGTTTTTAGGAACAACGGTTGTAGACGTTGCAATCTGTTTGCTGAGACAGGTCTGTGATGGCTTAACTAAGCATAGCATCAGTTCAGCAGTGAATCTTCTCTATACATGGAACTATGTTGCGGTAAAGGGGGAAACTGCTTTATAAATTCCATTGTCGTCTGCAGTGTCGTTGTAGTTTGTGGGTATCCCTGGATATGAGAGAGACAAGGTGGGTGAGATATCTTTTACTGGACCAGCTTCTGTTGGTGAAAGAGACAAGCTTTTCAGCTCTACAGAAGAAGAGCTCGGTGGAGTTCAAAAGCTTGTCTCTTTCACCAACAGAAGTTGGGCCAATAAAATATACTACCTCAGCCACCTCTCTTATAAATTCCAGGAAGTAGACTGCAAAGAGAGGAAAACTCCATGAATTTTTGGTCTTCTTGGATAGTACCGTTCGATAAGATGTTCGGGTTTGATGGGTGAAATGGAGACCATCAGATGATTTCCTACATTCAAATCCTTCCTTTAAAACACTTATTCCAAGCCTTTCGACATGGACAATCACATACATTGTGTATTTGAATTAAACAGCAGTGCTTGAAGCCTGGACCTTCACCCTAAGCTTTGTGTATCTGATCTCCACTCTGTGCTTATATTGGATGGAAACTTCTCAGAGGAGAGATCAGATACATACAAGGTTGAGATCTAGGTAGTCAGGCAACTAATCCCTGATAATTAATCCTTTGCCCTACAACTCTCTTTGGGTTGAATTATTTAGCCCTAGCAATGATATACCACCAAAAGATCCTAACAGTTACTCTTATTGCATAGATTGGGCGGGGTAGGGTTACACTCTGGAGCCAGACTGGTGCTTCCTTCAATGATGAGAGAAGTCAGGCAGTTCAAACACCCTCCTGCCCCCCCGCCCCACTCCCCCACCCCCGCCCCAGTAAAAACAAAAGTGAAAATTGCCACCTCACACTCAGTCAGTGCCTGAGGCAGGGGGCCTCTCAGGTTGATGATTAGCAGCATCCATGAAGCAGGCAAGCAGATTCCTGTGGGTAGCAAAGTCACTCACTAGGAGACAACTGAAAGAACACTGGTATGTGCATATTTATTCAGGCATCTATCCCAATACTCTAGCCACTTGTACAAGAATATGCTAGCTCAGCCAGTCACAGTAAAGTCAACTGCCAAAGGATAGCATCTCACCCCTGCTCATCCAACAGCCCCACAACAAAAGCCAAGGAAACTAAAGGAGCATTGCAGCGTGCATTCATGTGCGCTATTTGTGACAGGGATCCTGGCTTTGCATTTGCACAGTGTTCAGCCCCCTGATCCCTTTGGTGGTACTTAGGTGTTACTGCAATAATAAGAGATCCTAGAGTGGGTACAGCTACCACAACAGTATAAGGAGTACAAACGAAGAGATGGACTATACCTGGGACACCTCATGAGAATGTCTGAGAGTAAGCTACCTAAACAAGCATTTCTTTGATGACCCCAAGCCAAGAGACTGAGCCGCTGACCTAGAGGCACGCTCTGTTGCACAGTAATGGCTGAAGCAGCATTATTACATCTGGATATAAAAGAGCTGGAAAAACAAGCCCAGGATAAGGATGATTGGTGCCATTTGACTTCTGCCATATGCACTTGAATGGTGCAGGGCGAATGCTGCTGCAATAGAAATGTTAAGCAGAACAAAGGCAGGGCTCTATCAGCCCAAGGAGAACGGGCTGCAGAGGAAAAGACCTCTCCCTGACAACACCCTAGCACCAGTCCCTGCCCCTTTAAACCAGTGTGCAGTGGCTCAAGCTTCTCCACTGTAGCATCCTTTGGGGAAAGAGGCCGTCTCTCGCCTAGCCAGATCCCAAGCATTTACAGCTCCTCCAACTGCTCCCTGAAACTGAAGGAAGCCAGTGCAGACTACAGAGCATCAGTGAAATATACTGTCTGAGAAAGACGCTGCTTGGTTACTGGGCAGCTGAGATTCTGAGTACTAAGAGTCTTATGGACCTGGCCTATTCTGAGCATCTTTCAAAGATCGCCCATCGTTGGAGCTCTATTGACGGTAGAGCTAGCTTAGATCAGTCCCACGTCATCTAGCAGCGCTGCCAAGTTAAACAATTCAGTGGTTCAAATGCTAGAGGACAGTTTCCACTGGTGTACTCACCACTGCTAGACTATTGGTAAGAGATTATGAAAAAGCTCAGCACAGACACAACCAGGTACAGTGCTTTAAAGTAATCCAATCTCAAGGCGACAGTCACAGGGTGGCCGAGGAAGGCCCATCTCTATACTTTCCACAGTATGGATCCGATGAAGTGAGCTGTAGCTCACGAAAGCTCATGCTCAAATAAATTGGTTAGTCTCTAAGGTGCCACAAGTACTCCTTTTCTTTTTGCGAATACAGACTAACACGGCTGTTACTCTGAGACACCTCTATGCTATGTATCAATTTACACCAAAGAGACATCTGCCTCAGATTCTTTTTACCTGGTGAAATACAATACTTTCCAGCTACAATATCAGTCTCAGCAGCAATGCTATGCCAGAAGGAGCAGGCAGCTGAGCTGAGGAGCCCTTTTGACGTTAACCCATTGGCCCAGACAAAAGATTTAATAGTTTAAATTACATGTTCAGGCAACCTTTTGTCCCAGTTTTGAATATACAGTATCATGTCCAAGAAATAAAAAAACAATAAAGGATCACTTTGTAATTCAGCAGCTCTGGTATTTTAAAGTTAAACAGAGAAGAATACCCACGTCTCCCACATGATTAAAACTGCATGCATCTCACCAAGGCAGATGGATCGTGTGTGCGACTCTTGGCCATATTAACACTTCAGTTACAACTGGGTAAATAAGAGGAGGAAATAGGTTCAGTTCTGCTTCCAGGCTGAATTAACTTTAATGGAAGGAGGTTCTCTATTCTCCAGTACCAGATTTTCCTAATACACTGCAACACTGGGTGCAAACCCCTAAACAAGTCTAGGGCTTTTTTTTTTTTTTGGTCTAAAGGAAACCTGAATGGGGCATGAAATCTTAAATTGTGGTAAATTTTCGGGAGAGGAGAAGAGATCAGGCGGAATTGACATTCCATGAAGACATTATGTATTTCTCCTTATATAGCCACTCTACACCAATCACCAATAGGGTAGCCATTACTCCTACAGACATTAGAAGATCAAGATAATACCTACCCTTTATGCGGTAGCTTTTATTCTGTAGTTATGGCTATACCTGTTTCCCATCTCATGATCACAGCCATCTGAACTGTCCCACATGCCATTCAAGTGTTTGTCACTGCGGCTTGTGATTGGCCAGCACAGAGCGAATAATCCAAGGCCTAATTTCTTTTTTTCGTAGGGTGTCAAAAGGTAACTAGACATATCACACATGCCCATCTGTTTTGCAGTCTCACTTGCATGTGTAGATCTACCTCAAGCAAATTCATCACTGATGTTCATCTGCCTTCCAGCATATTCCAGTCCTGCTAGGGAAGTTTCTGGTTTTGGGGTTTTCTGCAATACTTAAATGTCCCTTGAGTTAGATAGGGGCCATGCAAGCTCCCCTGGCAACTGGTCACCGTTCTATGATGGAAGCAATAGCTCCAACTGAGATTGCATCATGTCCAACTGCCACATCACCCTTGCCCTCATTGTTGTAGTAGCTGGATAAGGCTGAGGCAAACCCTCTGCACCAGGACTGAGGCAGCCTCATATTGCACATGGGCTAAATGGCTTTCAGCTAGCAAGGATTTCATTTATAACTGCCTGGGGCTATAGTCAAATGAGTTAGCTAGAGGTTAGCATTGCACAAGCCTAGTTGCTGTGCCACCCAAACCAAGATTGCTTTCTACAGAAGACTGGATAGTGCATGTGGGAATGAATAGGCAGGTTCTTGATCTACTCTGTGAGAGGGTCTTTAGGCAAGAGTTGTTAATTAGGAGAAAAAGCATAGGAGGAAGAAGCTGTGATGTATTTTTCATTCGGACACCACAGGCAGCCTTTTGTAGAGTCAAGTAATTACAGGCACAGGAAGTGTCTGCAAACAGCAAGGTTCAGATGCCCTCTGCCCAGCCCCTACCTTTTCTATCACCACCACCTCATGGCCTGCAGCAGAATCTGCTTTATAGAAGATAAATATCAGGGAGCTGAAGTGTCAGAGCATCAGGCATCTATTAATTGAAGACCAAGTCCATAGCTAGGACACTTTATGGTTTCTGCTATTAACTCCTGAATTGGGGTGTTGGGAGCAGTTCTTATGAAGAGGGTTGAAGGGTAAAGTTCATTAGGGTGCTATGAACAGTGCAGTCTTCTAGGAGACTCATTCCTTCCCTGGTTTACCTTCTATGAAGCACCAAGAGATCATTCACCCTCAAACAGTTGAGGGCATCTTCTGTACTACTAACTGCAGCTCCTGGTGCCGTGTGAAAGCATTGAGGGGTTGGGAATTCTGAAGTTCATCCTTGAACACGAGAACCTGTTTGAAATAGACTTCAGAGAGGTAGGCCAGATCTTAGATAGTCTTATGGACTGCTCTATCCATCTATTTGCCAGCAGGAAGTAGTCTACACAATGTTGCAGCAGCTACACTCACTGCCTAGATTAGTATTTGAGAGCATTTAATGTAGTTTTATTCCCCTCAGCATTAAAAGCTATCCTGTTACTAGTCAGCAGGAGACTCATAGGCCACTCTTTGGGTACCACTGGTATAGAGATTGATCAGACCTCTGCAGTGACATTACTATGAGAACAAGGGCTTCAGAAGTTGGATGCTATAACAAGCTATGTTTAAATCAAGGCAATAATTAGGGCAGAGATCTTAACTGTTCTAGTCCCCATCAGAGCTGGGAGTCCTGGTCATACAGCTCCTGCTCTGAACAGAGTATTAGTTTGAGAACTAGACAATAAGGCTTGTTCCAAAGCTAGTGTCACTATACAGTCAAGGGGCCCATTCTTGCAGACAGCTGTTCCTCAGACTAGCAAAACAGAAATTGCTAAATTCATGGTTATCTAAAAAGATAGTCTCAGTAAAATAGGTAATGCCTTCAGGCTACATATAATGAAATGCATAATTGCTATGCAAAGAGCCTGGTGAAAAGCAGCCTCAGTACATGCTTGTGCTTTAATCAAGCTAATTATCTTTATAGTACAGGTACACATTAGACTGACTCATGGAACCAGTTTTAAAAGCTGTACAGTGGAGTATTCTCTCTTCTCACCCTAGCCTGTACACCCCATGCTCAGCCTGCAATGAGAACATGGAAGAGCTAGTTCCTCCTGATCCCCCAAGGGAAATGTAACTTCCATTAACATGGCTCAAAATGCAGCTGCCATTGGCAAATTAGCAGGAAACTCCAACAGTAAACATGGGCTCAAACTTGTTTTTTTGGCCACTGAGGCAAGCTGTGGCTTGCCTGCAACAGCTAGTTTTGCCACTAGTATGAGATATGAGATTAAGTCAGCAGCTTCTACTTGTTCAGGCCTCATTTTAGGCAATCAGCAACTGAGGCCAGTTTTAGAAAGTACAAATCCTCTTTAGCAGATGCTTAGGTCAACCATAAAAGAGTGCCCTTAGTTTCCTTCTGTTGGTCAGGTTTTTTTTTTTTTTTGCGCCTATGAGATGGAAACTCTTTAAATTGTTTATTTTAGAGCTAAGGAGGTTTCAGTCACATCCAAGCTTACTTGAAAATTTTATCCCATGTGGCTAGATAAAAGTTTGCTTTATTCTAATGCTCTAAGCAGCAGGGTGTTCTCTTACGAAGTCTGAGTATAACTTAAGAATGCTTTTATTTTGCTTTGTGAACGAGGTGGACTGAATTTTCCATCCATGCCCCTTGCCTGAAAACCAGTTCTGTTGGACTCCAGTAGTGAGAGAGAGAGATTAGGACAGACCCTGTTGAAGACATTCACAGCAGTGATTTGGAAAGAGGCTTCAGAAGCATGTAGTACAAATCCAGAAAGTGTGATTTATTGTCAGATTTCAGAAATACAAAAAGACTAAACATCTTTGTTCCTCTTTAAGGGCTCGGCTGCCAGACAGGAGGACACCTCCACCCACCATCTCAGTGTTTTGTGGTGCTTTGTCTTTAGAAGGTGTAGAAATCCGGTTTCTCTGCTGAGAAGTACAAGGTTGGTCTTTCTTGGTCAGATTCTGGCTGCAGGTTTGGAGTCTCCTAGAGAAAGACAGATACTCCTCAGCTGAATGATAGTAGCAGTAGCAGCTTGTTGGGATTGCCGAGGCCTAAGTTTATGCCCTCTTGTTGCTCTTCTAAAAATCTAGAAAGTACTCAGGGTAGGTCTAAGCTGCAGCTGGGAGCAAGCCTCCCAGCCCAAGTAGGCAGACACTGACTGGCTTCACTCAATCTAGTACACTAGAAATAGCAGAAGAGAGACTGCAGCTTCCCATCCTTGCTCCGATCCAAGAAGTTGGATGGGCTTGTGAGGTCAAGCTGCTGCCTGAGCTTGCTTCCAGCTGTAGTGTGAACATATCAGGGGCAGTTAGCTAAGAGTATTTCATGCAATGGAGACTGGCCATTTGACTTGACTAAATGACTCGTTTCTTATAGCAGTGGAACGCTCAGATCAGTCATCTCCCTGCCAGTGCCATGAAGACTAGGGACTAGTTCAGGTGCTGTTCCAAGCCATCTAGTACTGCACAAAGCAGTGATATTCTAGGCCTCCTGTATGATTGTATAGATGGGCTGACTGTCACGGCTACAGGTCAAGTGTCTCACAGAAGCATAGCAGTAGAATCAGGGTTCACTCAAGTTCTGATCACTGCTGTTACAGCCTGACAGTGTCTTCAAAAGGAAGATGGCAAAAACAGACTTCTTCCTGTGCCCCTAATCCTTCAAGATTCGGGTCAGCTACCCAGAACAGCTACCCTATAAACATCATGACTAAAATCCTGCAGAGTGTTCCTTTTAACAATCGTTTCTAGGCCTTAGGGTTTGGGATATGAACATTATGCCGATATCGCACCTAGAGATTTTAGTCAGAATCTGGGCACCACAGTGCTTGGGCACTGTACAGACTGGTATGAGAAGCCCTGCTCAAACAGCTTGTCATTTAAAGGTGCCCCAGTTCATCTCGATGAGTGTTCACTCTTAAGCCTAATGTTATAAATACATTTCAGATACTTTAGCAGCACAGCTACGCTCTGTGTTTGTGCATGCACAAATGCTGTAACTGCAGTTAGGTCACAGTGGCACACGAGCTGCTAGACAGGGCTGAGTCGCCTGTATCATTTTCCCCTCCCCGCATGCAACAGTAACCATAACTTTAGAGTTCCTGCATAAGGCCAGTGTTCTAAGCTTAACCTTTGCTAGAGGGAGATTTGTTGTGAACTAACATGATTTGACCCTCTACCTATAGGAATAGCAGCTTGACAGGAGTTCTCAATTAGAGTAGGATGTTTAGTCTGGTCTTCCATTCATGACAATAAGTTAGCTAAGCTTTAAATAAGTAAAGCCTATGTACATTTGCAGTTCATATAAATCTTGAATCATTCCAACCGATGTCATTTGGAGATAGCCAAAAGGAACTCCAGAAGCAAGACAGGATCTGGTTGACTTTGTTGGGCATGAGCTTCTGGAGTCCAGATCAGTAACGGATCCTGGTGAACTGAATAATGGCACAGTCTGAGGCTAACAAACTGCAGAAGCTCAAGATTGTTTCAGGGTCCTGAAAGCCTGGATGGAGAGACCTGGCACAAGATACTATTCAGAGATCACATGTGATTACTACTTTCAAGTGGTAGAATGGGGAGAACAGTTGAGACAGTCCACATACCTCACTAGCAAAATATTTCTCTATGAGACCTAAAGCAGCTCGATAAACCATGGTATTATCATGGGTTTGCAGTGCTTCAATTTTCTCCAGGCCACCAAGTTCCTCCACTAGAAAGCACAGCTTTTCTGTCTCTTCCAGCTTCTCAGCTGCCTGTGGATGTTGGGAGAAGGAGCAAGGAGATTAGGTATCAGTTGCCAGGAGGTGCTTTCTTGACATGCTGAAAAAAATAATCTGGTAACAGTATAATTTAACTCCATCAGATGGCACCTTGTTCTGGGACTATCCATTGAGTACCCACTCCTGTATACCAAAGTATTGAAGACAGTCAACTCTCATTTGTGAGCTACAAGCTCTCCAGTTGGATCCTGCAGTGCTATAAGAATGAGGCCTCAAACTCAGGTATTTACAAAAATTAAACCACACAATAAGTACTTGGCTCCATGGGATTTAGTTATAATCCTCTGGGATCAGTTGATCTTTAGTTGTTAACCTCAGTGCTTTTATTTACATATTAAGATTTAGTTTTCAAGAACCCTTTACTTCTGTGCTGTTACATAGCAGGTCAATAGGAATGGATTTTATTTCTAGAGGTGGGCCAATATGGACACAGGATACTTAGTGCCATACTAGCTTGTTTCATCCTCTTATGAAGGAAGAAAAGCACAGATTCCTGCTTACAGCTCTGTTCCTCTTAGCACTACTTTTAACTTTATCTAAGTCAGCTCAAGTTTTTGGTATTTAGTTGTCATTGGGGGGCAACACTTGCATTCTTGTACTGCTTACAGCCTATTCCAAGGGTAGGGCCAATACTGGTGATCCATGTGCACAAGCAAGGTGTGACCCTAGTGCATAAAAGTTTGAGGGCCCCCCACAAGGGAAAAGCCACCACTTACAAAAAAAAGCAAGGCCAGCACTGGAAATGAAGATCTTACCAAGAAGAGATTTGAAATTGTGTCAAGGATGACCAGGATGGTTTTGCCATCTCTGGCAGAGAGCAGATTGAGCAGAGGTTTAAGGACCCCATACTGGACAAGTTCCACCACTTGCTGTACAGTGCCCCCTGTTGTGAAGTTGGCTACTGCCCACACGGCCTCTTTCTGAGCTTTAAATTCTCCCTGCAAGAGAGATGCATGTTAGAACTTGGAGATCCGGTCACCTGTATCTATACAATGGAATAAGTGGAAAAGGACTAGACAGTTTCCTTGATGTGCAGTTTGCTTAAGCACTCTGCAGTCTCAGGAGTCTGCTTAGTTCTTGAATTAAGTTAAGCTTTGCAGAGGTGACATATGGGGGGCATGCAGGGTCAAATCTGCCCCCCGCCTGATTTGCTGCTTGGCTTTGTATGGAGCATGCTCATATGGACTGAGCATGCTCAGTAACACTGCTGAAGCCAGCTGCCCTCACTCTGCCTCCCCACCCCACAACTATCAGCAGGCACAAGTCTGACACTTGTGATGTCTGTAGGAAAGAGGTTAGTCGTAGGGAAAGAGTACCTGCATGCTTCTATGAGGGGCATGTGAGAAAAGCGTGCAGCTCCCTTGCAGTTTTAAGGCACATGAAACAGGCCAGAGTACCTCAAGAGGATGAGCAGCATGTGCTGTTCCTCTTAGTCCAAACAAAGTCTGACTAGAACTGGGAAGCATGGTGCTTTTATTAACTCAGCACTGCTTTTGTGGTAGTGGTCATCCCAGCACCACACGTCACCCACACTGCTTCTCCCATACCTTTCAGAGAAACGGCCATGTTAGTCTGTATTTGTGGCACCTTAGAGGCTAACCAATTTATTTGAGCATAAGCTTTTGTGAGCTACAGCTCACTTCATCGGATGCATACTGTGGAAAGTATAGATCTTTCCACAGTATGCATCCGATGAAGTGAGCTGTAGCTCACGAAAGCTTATGCTCAAATAAATTGGTTAGTCTCTAAGGTGCCGCAAATACTCTTTTCTCCCGTACCTTATCTAGCAGCTCCACCAAGGGAGGTAGCAGTCCGCAGGTAATGAGTTGCTGGATCTGATGGCAAGGTCCTGCTGCAATGTTACTGAGAGTCCATGCTGCTTCCTTCTGTATAGTTGGCTTTGGGTGTTGCAAGAGCTGTGGCAGGACGGCCAACACACCTGCATCAATGGCCATCTGGGTCTGCTCATCTGTCCCAGTGACTACATTTCCAATAGCACGTAGAGCAGGTGTCTAGACAGAGAGAAATGATTCACTCCCTGAATGAGCTAGATGAGGAGATTGTCACCCAAGAGGCAGAACTAGTTTAAGTCTGGGGTACCTGCCAAAGACTAACAAGTGTTTCCCCTCAATGTTGGTCTTTCCCTTACTGACCAGTAGAAAAGGTCATTCATGCTGCTGGCCCATGCAACCATAAACTAGTGCACAACTCTGGTGTCCTACCTTCAAGGCAAGTTCCACTTTCAGAGGAAGTTGGCTTGTTAAACCTTTATGTCATGCAACCATAAACAAGCAAGACCAGGGTGTTGGATCTGCAATCTAGGGAGCAGGACAATCCCGTTATGGTGGACAAGGATACATTTGTTTCCCTCCCGCCTTCAGCATGCTTCCGATTCCAGTCCTAGAAGGGAAGAGCCTTGCTTTTTAGGTTTCCCTTTGTAGCACTGAATTGTGCCTTTGTGGAGGAGTGAGGTTCATGAAAGAATGAGTATTCCTTGCCATAGGCCATGTGCTCTACATACCACAACACTTAATTCTGGACTGCCCATGAGTTCCACCAGCCTTGGGAGAATCCCCGTCTCCACCACCACATGGATGCGATCATTGGATCCATCAGTCAGGTAGGAAACAGCCCAGCACGTGTCAGAGAGAATGTCCTTATCTTCATGTTTCAGTAGACGAATGAGCACTGGCAGGATCTGCCTCACTGCCTCAAGGGGAGGGTAGGGGTTCTTGTTCCTGCAGAGGTTTGACAGTGTCCACGTTATATTTCGCAGGAACCCAACCTGAAAAACAAGGGAGGATGTTCTCATACAAAGACTGAGTCTGCAAAGCTAAGGCCAGGGAAAGGAAGCACTCTAGAAATGGTGCATTTGCCCCATTTAATAGCATTTCCTCATGAGTTAGAGGGGAACAGCAAAGATAGTCAGTGTAGGGGAATCTTGCAAAGCCAGTGGCAGGTTTCTGTGACATTTGAGGCAGGGGGTGGGGGAGAAAGGATAAGATGGGAGATTAGTTAATAGGGTGCCTCCCATCTGAGATGAGGTAAGAGTAAGAAAGCAGCCTCCTTCCACCATGTTAAATTGCCACCTGGTGAGAAGTCTCTCAAACAGATACTAAAACAGTATGAGATTTTTAACTAGAGCTGTTTGGCATTTAACTTGTAACATGCCAATTTCCAAGGCAAGCATTTGCCTGACCTTTGGGACCAAGATTATGAAGTAATCCCCTATCCAGATCAGAACTGGAGTGGTTGGTTTTTCAGCATGGGCAAGACTGGCTGATCTAATGTACTGTGCACAGAGGCTATGAATAGCTAGTGCTGTGCAGACCATATTCATCACAGCAGGAGGAAAGCAATGACTTTCTGAAAGACAGCAACATCTGGGTTCACAAAGTTGCATTTACCATATTATGTTTTCTATGCACAATCTATCCATGCTGTTCCCTGGGAGGAAGCAAGAGTGTGCGAGAACATCCAGGAATGCAGCAGCAAGAGAAATACTGCAAGATCTAGGAGTATCTAAGGCAGGGCTTCTCAAACTGGGAGGTCACAAGATTATTATGTGGGGAGTCATGAGCTGTCAGCCTCCACCTCAAACCCCATTTCATCGCCAGCATTTATAGTAGTGTTAAATTTTAAGAAGTGTTTGATTTATAAGGGGGTTTGCACACAGAGGCTTGCTATGTGAAAGGGGTCACCAATACAAAAATTGGAGAACCACTGATCTAAGGGAAGGAGTTTGCTTAACACTGCCCTAAATTGCCCCTCCTCTACCTTGAAGAGGTGTACAGCAGGCTCTTCTGCCTGTATTCTACCCATAGGAAAGGGCAATATAGGGCATCAGTGCCCTACAGACACCCTGCCCTAGGCATCCATGCAGGTCACTAGGCCCAGCCCTAACCCTGCCATTTCCCAGGGAGCATCTTATATAAAGCCTCAGCCCTTCCTGGGAGGAGGGGAGCCTTGGAGACACAGTTATCAGCTCAAACCCTCAGCAGGGTCAGACTAAGCAGTTGGTCCAGGGAAGTGTGTATTTGACAGTTATGTGGTAAGCAACTGTCTAGTGGATCCCTCAGATGGGTTTGCAGATAAAGTGATTTATAATACACCTGCATTGCCAACCTCCAACCCCCCTTTATTATTTTGGGGTTTTTTTGGTTTTTGAGCCAAGGTTTTAAATTCTTTGGGGTAGGGACTAACTGTCTTCATGTATAGTAACTGGTTTTGAAGCATTTAACACTGGCTCAAATACTAGCCATTTCCTCCCGCCCCCTTCACATCCTTTAGGGGGGAGTGACAATTCAGCATCTCACCACTTTCTATCTAATTCTGACAGTTGTTTGCTACTGAGCACTGGACCAGTGGAAAGGTTTAAAAGAGGATGAGACCTAGAGTGGAAAAAGTTCCTTAGATCTAGGTGCAGGGGGTTGAACTTGGTTCCTCTACACATTTGCCACCATTAGACAGCCAAATCAACATCTGACAGGTGAAAGCAGTCAGATCTTTGTTAGTTTGTATCCAGTGGAAGTCTTCAGTTAGCCAATCACAAGCCACTAATTAATCCTTTTCTTCCAGCCCCTCCTCCAACAGTTTTATCTCAAGAGCAGAGCCCATTCCACCTTTACACAAATGGGTTAACATTTGACTGTGTTACAAGTGATTAGTAGTCACAGTTCAGCAATTAGTCAAGTGATTAACAGCTACTAATTCAAGGAGTTAGAATATTTACAGGAGTAGAAGGTGACACCAGAGCCAACAGAGGAGGAATCACATTGTTGTGGATAAGGGAGTCTCTGTACATGGGGCCATCACCTGTGTGGAGAAGAGCAGAATGGTTTGTTGACAGTTGTCTTATCTAGCAGCCAGACATCTTCCTGTTGTGTTAAAGAACATTACTACAAGTCCTATCTACACCTGCCACCAACAGTAGGTGATGAGGTGGTCTATTTTTGGTAGGCAAACTAGAGCCATAAATGGAGACAGGTTTCAGAGTGGTAGCAGTGTTAACCTGCATCAGCAAAAACAACGAGGAGTCCTTGTGGCACCTTAGAGGCTAACAAATTTGTTAGTCTAAGATGCCACAAGGACTTCCTGTTAGAGCTATAAAGTATTGTTTGGTTTCAGTTGGTGAGGATTCAGTGGCCAGACAGTTTTTCCCCCCTTACACCAACTGAATTTTAAGAAAATCAAAACCATGCTCTCTTGGGCAAGGAAGGAGTGGTAGAAGAGGCAGATATGGGGGGGAAAATAAAAACTGAGTACTTGCCTTCATTACAAGAGGAATTTAAGGTCTCAATAAGGGTTGTTAGCCAACATCTGTGTGCCGAAGGGGTTTGCCTATACCACAAGGTTGGATAGATGGATTTATTGGTTCTACCCTAGTCTTTATTCTACCTTAGGCTTTATCTTGAGAAGCCTAGATATCTAGTTCCATTAAGGCTAGAGGGCATGAGGTTATTGCCAAGGCAACACCGATCACAAGGCAAAATCTGGAGGCATTCCAAAGGAGAGCCCTTGCACAGGTCACTATTTTGTGAAAGCTAGAGAGCACCTCTTACCTGCTATGTTACCTAGTGCCCACACAGACTGTTCACTGATATGCATGTGTGGAGAAGACAAGAGGGCTACGAAGGCTGGGACAGCACCTGCCTCCACAACAGCTCTTGTCTGGTCAGATGTTCCAGAAGCAATGTTAGTCAGTGCCCACGCGGCTTCGAACTGCAAGGTAACGTTATCATTACGGCTCAAGAATTCCACCAGTTTGGGAATAATCCCTGCTTCAATAATCTGATTGAGAGGTGGGTTCCTCTGCCGGGACAGCATCCTCCTGTGGGGGGACAGGAGACAGGAAATGGCATCTTAGGGTAAGTTCTCTCCATCAGTGGGAAATCTTGATGAACCACAATCCTATAGATCAGATAGTGAGATAGACCCTGGGAGTGTTTTACACAGTGAGTAGACAAGCTCTGTAGCTCTCACTACAGGAAAACTGAATTCAGCATCTTGTTTAGGCAAATCCTACAGTAGTTTTATTTGTGTATCCAAGAGTTAGTCTTCTACAAAAGCACTGTAGAACACAGGTCTTCAAGAGGTCATGGTGGTAGCAATATCATGATTTGTTTATGGCTCAGAGCAGTGGCAACCAGAGAACATGTTAACAAGAGCAGTAATGCTCCCTCTTTCCTGTTTAAAGCTTACTGCTTTTTGTGGGGCATCCTTTAGAAGACTTGTTTTCTGATACAGTCTCCCAGTTTGACTACCGACAGCTTGTTGAGATTTTGCCTGCGACATTCAAGAGCTAATTGCAGGTCAGCTCTGCCATGCACCTGGAAGACTGGCTGCCTTCCTCTTCCACATCTAGTTTTCAAGTGGTTTTAATTATGTGCACAAGCTGGGACTAGTAGAGGTCAAGTTGGTCACTTGTGAAGCAAATGCATTTGAACCAGTCCCCAGAGGAGCAAAGTTACTGCACTGCCTATCAACCACCATGGGTCCTTTAGGAAGGCTCTTGGGGTACATCTACACTGCAATTAAAAAACACCGACAGCTGGCTCATGCCAGGGGCTTGGGCTAAGGGGCTGTTTAACTGCAGTGCAGACGTTTAGACTTGGACTGCAGCCTGACCTTTGGGACCCTCCCACCTCAGGCTCAAGCTTCTGTGAACATCTACACTACAATTAACAGCCCTTTAGCCTGAGCCCTGCAAGTCCAGGCCAGCCACAGGTTTAACTGCAGTATAGACGTGCCCTAGTCATTCTGGCAGACATATCATACCCTTGTCGAGGGAGTAGAGTCAGCAGAAGAAGCCAGGAGGAGCCTTCAGTGAGTGGAGGCAGCCACAGCAACCCCTCTGCCTTTTGAAGGCCAAGGTGGGAGGCTGCTGTGGCCTGAAGGAAGAGTAGCACCTCAAAACAGGCCTAACCCTTTGAGGAGAGGAGACACTTAACCCTCTGTGTTCCTTCACAGTGCTTGTCCCCTCAGACATTAAAGTCAGTTTTTAAACTGTTCTAACCTGAGCTTCAGACATTGATTGGTTTCTTCCACCCCCTCTCCCTCCACTTGGCCCCCCATCACTCTCACTTGCTTATGGAAAGCAAAGAATCATCCCTTTCCCCACCCATGAATTAGCAAGGAAGCAACCCTACCTCTACACAGGCTAATGTTTGAGTTGCCTCATGTTTTGGATTCTTGCTTTTGTATCCTTGCCCTCCTGCCCCCCATTACTGCAGTATTTGAATGCCTCAATCTGATTTCTTCCCTTCCTCACAATTGTGTTGTGAAGTACTATTATCCCCATTTTACAGATTGAAAACTGAGGCAGACACACTAAGCAGCTTGCCCAAGGTCACACAGGAAGTCTGGTGAAGTAGGGACTTCACAGATGTCAAGTCCTATGCCAATACCCTAACCACTGGACAATCCATCCTCTCTAGTCCTTCAATGAGGTCTGCAGTAAAACTCTTGAGCAGGGAACAGATCTCTAGCACAAATGGACACTACATCAATGTGTGTGTTCTATTCCAAAGAAAACTGTTACAACATACCTGGCTGTCTGAGTGGCCTTCAGATGAAGCTCAGGATTGTTCCCATTCACAGCTTGAACTATTTCCTCCAAGGAGAGCTGAGCAGTCTGTCATGGAGAAATGAGATTCAGAGTCAGACAAGGTAAGCCAAGACTCAGACTTAAGCTGTGTAGTCAAATAGAAGCCTAGGCCCAATCGGTCACTAGTGCATGTCTAAATAGCCATCCTTTATGCAGTGCAGTTTCAGGATGAGAGAAGAAGAAAGTCCATGAAAACCTCAGATGTAACTGATCCCTTGTGCCAGGCAGGATTAAGGTCGTAAGTTCTGAAAGTTTGTTGAGAAGGTTCCAGTGTAGCCAGACTATCAGCTATCACATTGCATTCAATGCTCAAGTAGCCAGCTTGGGTTCTTGCCAGTTCTATCTTCCAATGGTGTATGTTAGACCTTCTGTTAGAAGACATTTTCAGACATCCCCTTTCTTGGTTTTTTTTTATATTCTTCCTGTAGAACTGAGTCACTTAAACTAGGACTTTGTGAGCTGCTCAGATGTTGCAGTGAACACTACAGAGTGGCTAGCAACTAAGTCACTATGCAAGTTAGGTTGGCCATTGAGTCTAGCAGCTAGAATGGTTTTTGCACAGTAGTGCACTGTACTCACTGCATTCTTTTTCTCTTGTTCTGGAGAAAGACTCTCCCCCATGGAAGAGAAAGAAATATTCCTTCGTTTTAGGATCTGTTCATCTTTCTTGGCCTTCCGAAGTTCTACATTAACCTCCATCCTCTGGCGTCTCATTGCCTATGAAGGAAGAGTGCCATATGTTACAAGCTGTTTTGTGAGTGTGAGCTCTGAAAAATTGATGGTTCATAGCAGTGCACGCATTATTTCTCTAGGAAGTGATCTGACTTCTATCCCAAGTTTAGTCTTCAAGTGCACTGCTCAGATTTCCTGTTTGACTTATTTAAGCTTTGTAGCTTCACAAATATGGTGACAAGTCTTACACACGACAGATCGGCAACTACAATAGTTATTTGGGTAGGGGGATCATAGCAAGTTTTGAGTTACGCTGCAAGACCAAAAATGGAAATCTTGTAATGATCTGCCATCGGCCATGAAGCTACCTTTGCAACTGCTCTGGTGACTAGGAGAGCAGAGGATATTCTTGTGGGAGATGCTTTAGTGCTATCCTGGAAAAAATTAAGGTAAATCGGGTTCACAGATTATGAGGCCAGAAGAGACCACTGTGTTCATCTTGTCTGACCTCCTGTATAATTAAGTTTGACACTTAGACAAAAATGCAATCTTTCCAATTTCACCATCCACACACAAACCAGTGAAAAAAAATATCAATTGAAAATTCAACAGGCAAAGAAAGAAAAGTGCTATTTGAGAAATTCTAGTTTGTATATTTTGACATGTGATGCAGACAATTTGTGCTTAAAGCTTTTTCTGAATCTCAACACTTGTTGTTAAGTAATTGTCTGACACCCCCCAGATGATTTCCTGAAACTGAATGTTTAAAGTTAAAAATGCTTAAAGCCAAACAGCAATATTCTGTCAAAATCATAAAAGACATGAAAATTGAATTCTGCAAGGCTTGTGTATAAGCCAGGACACAGAACTTCAAGATGCTTCCTGGAGCACATACCTTTTAGAAAAAGCATCCAGTCGCCAACGATGGGGAATACATCAATATCCATGGTAATTTGTTCTAGTGTTAATTACCCTCAGTGTAAATTTAACACTATTTCCAGCCTGAATTTGTCTAACTTCCAGCCATTGGATCAAGTTACACCTTTCTCTGTTAGGTTGAAGAGCCCATTATTAAATATTGGTTCCCCATGTAGGTACTCATCAAATCACCCCATAACTTTCTCTTGGTTAAGCTAAAGAGACTGAGCTCCTTGAGTCAATTATAAGGCAGGTTTCCTAATCATTTAATTGTTCTCATGGCTCTTCTCTGAGCCCTCTCCAATTTATCAACATCCTTCTTGAACTGTGAGCACCAGAACTGGAGCTACTGTTCCAGCGGTTGCACCAGTGCCAAATACAGAGGTAAAATAATCTTCTTCCTACATGCAATTCTGCTCTTTATGTACCCAAGAATCATATTAGCCAGTTTGGTGACAGCATTGCCCTGGGAGCTTATGATCAGTTGATTATCCACCACAACCCTCAAATCTTTTTCAGAGTCACTGCTTCCCAGGATCAACTCCCACATCCTGTAAACACAGCCTACATTCTTTGCTCCTAGATGTATATATTTAGCTGTATTAAAGACATTGTTTGCTTGTGCCCAATTTACCAAGCAATTCAGATCACTCTGCATCAGAAATCTGCCCTCATCATTATTTATGAAGGACAGCTTTTGTCTTGCATCCTTACACATGCTAAAGGGGAACAGCAGCCTCATTTAGACATGTTAGAAATAGCTAATATATTGGCATAGATGGTTTCATTTTACTAGGAAACTCCAGACCAAGATTTAGGAGGACTTGTTCTGACATTTCCCCTCTCTCAAGGCTGTCACAACTCTGTCTACACTGGCACTTCCTATCAGGAAGTTTTGATAAAGCCATCCTCCGTCAGTCCCCCATTTAGGGCATTCCTGATGCCAGTATAGTCAGACTGTTCTCTGGTGCACATACAAATCCGACACTGATCACAATACAGTTATCCTCTCTGAGAGAGCTTCACTGCAGCCACGTACAAGGACTTGGCTCCACTTGAGTGTTATTTCAGATTGATTGAGACAAACACAATCAGGTATAACTATTCCCAAAGCTGTGGGTCCAGACTGCTGTGTTACGGTGCTGTAACAGACTCAGAGGCCGTGCATCACTGTGCTTTTTCAAAGTAAGTGCAGAGCATTCTGGGCAGACATCCCATGGTACAGTGGTCCACCATCAGGCTTAGGAGTTCTGGGATTTTTCTCACTGTATGGGGGAACACCTATTGGAAGCCACTGGAATTTGAGGACTTGGTCAAACCAATGCCCATGACGCCTCTCCTGTTATCCCACATGGGAGCATGGCTGCTATAATTTGTATGTGACTGGGAGAGCACGCGTGCTCTCCAGAAGAGGGCACACCTGGCTGCACACCAACATTTAATCAGGGCGATGACATCTGGTCAAGATGACCCAGGAACAGTAGTGCACACACAGGTAAACAGACGGGCCCACCCAGGTGGGCACTAATGCAGGGTGCAATAGCAGTGGGAGGACTGCCAGACTCAGAATAGCTCATTCAGAATGGGGATGCACTCAGACCAACCTTTTTCCAGGGCAACTCCTTCCAAACTAGAGTGTATCTGCATTCAGAATGGATTAATTAAAGCAGAATGAGATGATGTAATTAAACATGTGGATGCAAGGCAGTTTATCCTAAAGCAATTCAGGTTAATCTAAGATGCTTTCAAGTTTACACAAGCCCCTACAAATATTTTCCTTACCCCAGGATGTTTTTATTTTAAAACTCGGCAGGACTTTTAAAGGTTTGTCATCTTGAGATATCGCCAGCTGGAGAATGTTGCTTCAGTTATGAAACCTGCCCCCAAATCTTGTCAGTTTGCATTTTTTTCCTACTATTTAAATGAGTTTTCCTCAGTTTCTCTACAAGAGGACCATAGAGGAAGTGCTAGAGAACACTGTTCCAACTGAATAAAACCCAGATCCATCTCTCAAATTCTGTATTCTATGCAATCTTTTCAAAGCCTTGACCCCCAGGCAGATAACTGTTTCGAGGGCAGTGTAAAACTCAAACAAGAAACCCCAAACCAAGTAAGACAGTTTTAGTGCTAGCTTCAAGCTGCACAAAATTGTGCCCAGTACAGTTTAAGCTCCAGTCTGACAGACCTGAAAAGCTGAATCTCTGCCTTTGACAAGCTTCAAGAGCCAGCTTTCTGCCCCAATGACTTCTTACCAAGTTTGTTTCTCTTGTGGTTTAAAGCTAGATCTTGTTCCTTCAAGCCCAAGGCATGTTTTCTTCCTGCTGTATTAAGGCTTGTCTACACATACAGCTGTAGTGGTGCAGTTGTACCACTGTAGTGCTTAGTGAAGATGCTACCTGTACTGACAGGAGACAGGTTTCTCCTCTCTGCGTAAGGAATTCGTCTTCCCAAGAAACGGTCTACACCACAGATTTGTTTAGTGTAACTACATCACTCAGGGGCATGAAGCGATGTAGTTCTATTGACATAAGTTCACAGTACGGATCAATAGTTCTCAGCCTATTTACCATTGTGGGCCACATATGCAGCTCTCTGGTTTATGTGGGCCACATTCACACAATATATATACTCCCTGTATGACCCTGAGGATATCACATGGATCACAGCTGCATGCTTAGTGGGCCACAAGCAGCCCACAGGTTGAGAACCTCTGGTGTAGACCAAGCCTAAATCTCATGTTATATGCTTTATCATATTCTGAAAGATATTGTTTAGACCACTTACGGTCAACATTTTCAAGTTCTGTGCCATAAGGGAAGACAGCTAGTGAGGAATCATGCTGACACATTAATTTGTCAGGACACTGATTGGTTGGAGACCTCCATACTTACAGCTGTATCTTTGCCTTTATTTTTAAACTTTTTCATCCTCTCATCTTGCTCGTTTGTAGTAGGCATCTTTTCAGCTGTCTGTTGAGCAAGTTCAAAGCTTTACCTGCAGATAGGATTGGAGACAGAACAGATTTAGTTTCAGTGCTTAGGTAGTTTCACTGCAACTAGCCAACAAGCTACACTGACATGGTTTAACTTGGTCTAAAGGGAGAGGCTGCACCGGGCACAGGTATGGGCTGTGAACATGTTCTCGTGTCCAAGGTCTAGTACTCCAAACTGCACGTGCTGGGGACAAAGCGCTCTACTGCATCAGTGTTTAGGTACAAGTTTGTTTTCTGGACAGGGACAGGAAAGACCATTTAATGCTCATGCTCCAGAGCATGAGCTATCCTGGCAGTTAACCAAACATGGGTCACTTAGAACGCTGACAAAAACCCAGTAACTAACACTAGACCATTGAAGTTACATTTGTCACTAAGCACAGAGCAGATCTAGGAAAAGAACCCAGACATGTCCAAAGAGGTTTTTGTAGCCATTACTTGTTACTGTAGATTCTACCTCATGCCATCTTTAGTTTAGACACATTCAAAGCTTGAGACAGATGCAAAAGAATCCATGATGTTGAAAGGGCTGACTATGAAGAGACTGAATATGTGCAAGCCTATTTCCTTACACCACCAGGTAGCCTGCACCGTTAAGGTAATAGAGGTGTTCTAGCTTTTCCTATTTTCCCAGATACATTTGTTGATTCTTATTACACCACTATCAGCCAGTAAGTGGCTCAGATTTAAGTATTTTTCCAGGTCATAATTTGCACTAAGGTTACAATTTGCACTAAGAAGCCTTGCCCATCACAAAGCTCTGATTACAAGTGTTTAGTTTAAAAAAAAAAAATGACCACACAACGGTCAATGTTAGCCACAACTACAGACAAACTCAGATGTGTACTGCTGGGGAAAGCACATGGTACACACCACCAGCTGGTTTATTTCACAGTGGCAGATGATGCAGGTGACCAAACAGCCTGAGCAGTTTGGTAAAGGAGAAGCAAGGCAAGTTTACACTTCAACAGCAGTCCTAGGGGATTACCGGCATTGAAATCATGGATGCAGCTGAGATGTTAGAAGTAAGGTCTTTCTAAACATGCTAGTGTAGCAGTTTTGCACACGTGTTCCAGTTTTATCTTTTTGCATTCACCACCAGGCATGGGATATATTGCCCAAGCCTTTTGGAGAGGCTAGCCTGAAAATGCTGGCCCTTTGAGGTGCTTCCCACTTAGGCACCATTTAAAGCCATTTAGCCTCAACAGGTGTATGAGAAGCCAGAGGCTCAGATACTGCTACTAGTAGCCAAATCCACAGGTACATACTAGCCAGCAACCCACTAAGAGGAAACACTCTTGGCTAGTCATTCTACCAGCATGCAGCAGGGAGAGGAAGAGGCCAGTCAACTCCACAGGCTTCACCCCTAGGGCTGGATTTAAGCTGTAACTTGCATGCACATAGGGGAGGACAGTTTACTGATCAAACCTTTTGTTTCTGGCTGTACCACTAGCAGAATAGACCTTTCACCCATCAAGTCATTTATTTGATTTCTGCATTTCTTTGTCAATTGTAACAGAATTGCATAGTGGGGGGAGAGCTCAGTCTAACAAGCTTTGAGATGAGGAGGGGAGACTAAATGCTCCTGCTTCTTCCCAGAGGAAGATTTTAAACGTCCAATGAAAAACCTGTGAAAGCCTCTTCTAGTACTAACTAGTCCACTACTGCCCGAGCCGCCTAACAGGTCGGGAACCTGCATAGGACTTCTGCCCTCCCAGCAGGAGGGGAAAGTGACCTGTCCCCAGCGGCTGGGAGAGGAGGGAGTAGCTACAGCCTCAGCAAGCATTCACATCAGGCGAGCCGCCCGCAAGCTGCACCCCCAGAGAGCAGCTCTGCAGAGCCTGGCCTCCTACAGACTGAAGGAGGCTACCCCACGGCACCCCTCTGCCCCCAGCAAGCTGACAAACAAGCGCCAGTGGAAGCGGCGAGCGACCCCTCCAGCCGGCGCAGGGACCCCCGCTACAGCCCCGTCTGCGGCACCAGCTGTTCAACAAAGCCCCCCACCCCCGGTAAAGGGCAGGGGAATGGGGGCTGCTCCCCCCCGGTACCTGCTCAGCCCTGGGCGCTGTGCAAAGACTTCAGCAGCAGCCTGAAGATGGCACTTTAATCTCCCGCGGACCCGTGTCTCCTCCCTGATTGGCTCTTTCCTGGAGCCGCCCCGCCCCCGTAATTGCTTAAAATTCTTTTGCCATAGCAACGCCGGGCTCCACCTTCGCCAGGCTGGCGGGGGGGTCGGAATCACCCTGCCAGCTGGGGATTGCGAAGGGGCCCCAGGCACGGGCTCTGCTCCAGCCCTTCTCGCGCCAGGGACTTGGCTTGGCTCTTTGGGCTTTTCATCCCCAACCCATCAGTGTCTCTCCCCACCCTTTGCCATGCACCCTGTTGCATCAAAGTTAGGGCCCAGCCAGGCCAGGACTAACAGGGCTGCGGCACTAGGAGGGTGCCAGAAGCGGGTATTTTCCAGTCCAGGCAGACTGGCTACGTTGTGTGTTAACTGTTCTGCTAGGGTGCTGGGATTTGCTTGGCTAGCAGGGGCAAGCGGCGTGCTTAAAGTTCAGACAAAAAACCAGCCGGGAAAATTTGGGAAATGGTCTTTTCCCTAAATGAACCTGAGATGAAACTGCTCTCACAGTTTCTCACCCTGGGTAAGCAAGGGTGGAAAGGATCAAGCTTGTGGCAGGCTCTCCATCTGCTCCACAATCCCCTTAAGGAAAGGAAGTGGCCATCTGAGGCTAGAGGGGACCATGTTCAGTACAGAGAGAGGGGCCGCATGTGAGCGGGAGAAATGGGCAGGCAGCAGCCTGGGAGCTGGCTGTGCAGGGAAGGCCGGGTGGCAAGGAGCCCGGGAGGAAAGCCTGAAAAATTGAGAGCCAGGTAGGGAAGCTGCCTGTTGCCAGCAGTGGCCTGCATGCAGGTGGCATAGGCATGACTGCCTATATGCAGCAGGTGGATGGCGTGGAGGGAACCCCAATGAGACCCCATTACCTTTATACTCTGTTAGTAGGGTGCCGCAAGAGGTAGGTGAGGAACCATTAGGTCGCTCTTTTATTGTCCCTTTCAGTTTCCAGTAGCCCTAGAAAAGTGATCTGCTGTTACTCAAAATGGATGTTGATCTCCACCCTCCAAAAGCAAGGACCTGGTGCTTGTAGTGCCTATCAATCATGCTTGCCTCCCTGCTCGGTAGCGGACATCAGAGGGGACTGAAGTACCACAGCCCTCAAAGCTCTGACTTGCAGCGGGGTTCGGTACAATGATCTGGTCAGTCAGGGTAGGCATCCTTTTCAAGAGCCAGCTACCAACAGCCCTTTGTTACGGGCCCCAGAAAGCCTGCTTTGTGTTCCCTCTGCTTGGTGTACAGGAGCAGCAAGCTGATCCCCAGCACTGGACAGAGGTGACAGCCATCCACGATGCAGGGGGTTGTTACAGCCAAAACATTCATGTTAGCTTCAGCTGAATCAAGAAACACACAGGGAACAAAAAGACCAGTGTTTGCTAAATGGGTATGGGACTCAGCTCGGAGTTTAAAATGTTTAATTAAAATCTACTTTTAAATTGCATAATATCTTTTCCTGGGAGAGAGGAGTTCACTGAGTCATGTTGGTCCCAGGGTACGAGAGACGAGGTGGGTGAGGTGTTGGGGAAAGAGACGAGCTTTGGAGCTACAGAGCTCTTCTCAGTCAGTTGGACACGATCCCTGGGGCTTGCTTCCAGTCAGCAGACTAGACCCAATGAGTTTTAGGGATGAGGTAGCAACACTGGAGTCAGTGGGCAACCCTCCTGGGGTTTGCACGGGTGTAATCAGGAGCAGAATTTGGCCCCACGTGTCCAGTTAATTACATATACTGAGACCCTTTTAAAGGAAACCTCTGTAAACTACAGGGAATACCTATGTATGTGCTCATGTACAGCATATTAAGACTGCCTGGACTCACAGGTTCAAATCCCAGGAAGGGTTATTTTAGCCATTCCTCCCCAGGCAGATGAAACAAGATCTAAGCAGGTTACTGCATTGGGGGTCTTTCAGAGGAGCCCTTCAAAATGGAAGCCTGCTCTTTGTGGACATTAAAGATCCCCTGGCACTTTCCATAACATCAGTGTTAGGTGTCAAGTGGTTGCACTCTGTCCTTCCTTTCGCCTTGGCTCCATGAGAAAATAGCACCAATGTAACTTAACTTAGTTTTTAATCTGATTCAATCAAACTAGTGCAAAAGACAATGTGGGCCCTTTTATTTTGGTTTCAGAGTGGCTTGTCCTGGTTTAGCTTCAGTCAATTCCTAATTGGTGCAAGCTAACCCTAAATATGTCTGGTTTACAGTGAAATAGGAGGTTTCAGAGTAACACCCGTGTTAGTCTGTATTTGCAAAAAGAAAAGGAGGACTTTTGGCACCTTAGAGACTAACAAATCTATTTGAGCATAAGCTTTCGTGAGCTACAGCTCACTTTGGAGGGTACACACAACCTTTCCCACTAGTTTAACTAAACGGGTTTAAACTCATACCTTAAGTTACACTGATGTGACTTTCCCATTACAAGTAACAGAGGGGGGCACTGGGAAATAGCTCCTTTACCCTTGAAGACTCTGACTTTCTCTTGGCAGGATATGATGCTTTAGAATGTGACTAAGTGAAGAGACTGTGAGGAAGTTAATTGTTATGCTGTTCTCCTCTTTCTCCTGGTGCCTTTCCTTTTCCTGCACACCTGCCCGGCACAATCAGACCCATCCTATGTAGTGCTCCGTGACTGCCAGCACAGAAAACGCGAGCGAGTGAGACAGCACGCCCAAGTTCACTAAATAAAGCACCCCCAGAGCTTTGCTTAATTCCCAGACCACATCATTGCCAATAGTGTTGAATGCCAAGCCCAGAAGCAGGCACAAAAAGAGCCGTGTTAATTTCGGCCTCTGCGGAGAACAGGGGGAAGATCAATATTTGCCAAATGGGGAAGGGCAAGATCGATAGAGATGTTTTATTTTCAAACTTAATCAGAGGGTATCACAACTAATGGAGAGTAAGAAAGATAAAACCCTAAATCGACAAGACAGTGACCCTCGAGCTCAGTCATGTGTGCTCAGGCTGAAAACCCACATCCTGACAGCTACACAAACACGAGAACTCTGCCCTGGTGCCGGGGTTTCTGTATCCCAAGCAGGTGGATCTGATCAGATGGAAGAGAAAATATATGTAATTTTGTTCATTTCCTGCATCTCAGAGGAAATAGATCAATTGTACAGTAGGTTTTTTTCCCTGCCAGCTTTTTGTCAGGCATTCCTATACCAGTACTGAAGATGGGTTAGATCACCACTGACAGCTTTGAAAACATCGTTTTTAAGCCTGAAGATAAAAGGCTGATTCCCCGCCCCCTCCATCTTTTCATGTCTTTTTAATAGGCTTCCTGACATTGCTGCGTGCAATGAAAGATGCTACGGGTGAAAGACATGAACATGCAGGATTCCTGCGGTGGGGTGGGACAAGTCATGCAATTGCTGCCCTGGCATCCTCGTGTGAGTTTGTTCTCTGGAGCAGGTATTCAGAGCAATCCTTCTGCAAAATGAAACCTCACCGGATGAAGAGAGGGACAAAGAGAGGGAGTCCTACAAATCTACAAATCCAACTGCATTCAAATTGGGTATCTTGTATGAGATTCCAATCTAGCCCATTAAGTGAACATCAGCAGCCTCATTATTATTATTAATTACCGTAGCACCTAGAGTCCCCACCCAAGATTGGAGCGGGCCCTGTTGTACATATGCTTAGGAAGCAGACTCCTAAAAAGTCCCCACAATTTGCCATGCAGCATGACACTGTGTGTGTGTGGGGGGAAGCGTTCAGCTTGTGATAAAACGGGCAAATGCAGAGGAAGCCATTGGGTGCCAGGGGTCCCCTTGGTACGGGTGACGCACTCAGGGACCCAAGCCAAGAGACGCGCCAGTCACCAAGTGATGAATCCGATGCCGAGAAGAGTGCTTTGCTGGTGGGACAGCTGCAGCTGCATTTCAGTTCTGTTGCTAGGGAGGGCAGGGGAAACTATGAGCCCTATCCATCACCCTTATGCCCAGGGAGTAGCCCCCTTGGCCCCAGCTGGGCTGTGAATGAGAGTCAGGGTGGCAGGATCAGGCCTGTCAATTGAGCATATCGTATGTGGGTTTATCCTTAAAGATGTTCTGGTTAACAAGGCTAATTTCCTGGTCCCTACTAATTCCCCAGTCAGCCTAAGAGTCACACAAATGGTGCCTTCACACCCCCAGCCTTCAACTTCATTTCACCTACTGTTATTATTCCTGTAGCACCTAGTGTCAGGCGACTGGGACGTGGGCAGTCTAGCCTAGTGGGCAGTGCGAGCATCAGGTCTAAGGGTTAGAGAAGGCATCAGGAACTGAGCATCAGAAACCAGGGGCTAGGGTCAGAGCTGGAGACTGAGGTCAGGCACTGGGTACCACAGCCAACAGTCAAGCTGGAGTCCCCTAGAGCAGGCAGGATAACAGGCCAGGTGGGGTCTCTGGCAGGGACCAGAGTAGTGACGATAATGTGCATGAGCACTGAACAGATAGCAAGCTGCTGCTGGCATGAGCTGCTTTGCTGGCCCCTCCAGCTGATCAGACAGCCTGCTGCAAGCCATGGATTGCCTGGAGACTGGCTCTGTTTCAGGCCCTGATTTCTGACACCTGGCACCCCATTGTGCTAGGCCCCATACGAACACCTAGGAAGAGACAGTCCTGGCTCCAAACAGCTTACCATCTGTGTAAACATGACTGAGGAAAGCCAGGAGAAAGGAAGTACTGTTATCTCCATTTTACTGATGGGGGATTGAGGCACCAGGAAGATTAAGAGACTTGCCCAAGGTCACTCAGGCAGTCTATGGCAGAACTGAGCATTGAACCCTGATTTCCTGAGTCCAGTGCCAGAAAAGACTGTCTTTTCCCTCCCACTGAGCAATCTTTGGGGTGGGGGTCCTGGGCTCATGGCCATGGGGGCGTGCACAGCAGGAGGGAATCAAAATCACCACCAGAATTGTTTAAAACTTTTCATCTGCATGGCTATGGACTTAAACCCTCTCCCCAAACAATTTGGAGAATAAATGCTCCGACCTGAAAGCCCTGACCACAAAGGAGAAGAGCAGGTGAAACTGAAGCTGAATGAAAAATCTCTGGTGGTATTTGACTGGTTATGTTACATTTAGTGAATACCAACAACTTTACATGATCAGCTATTGCTTTCTGTGATACCATTTTTATTCTTCGTCCCAGCAAATCCTAGCTAAAGCTGGCTCAGGACACTCAATGCAGCTGACAAAATGTAACAATAATGCACATAATAATAATAATAACTTACACAAGAATATATGAAGAGGAGAATCTGTCCCTTTGTGTGTGTTTTTCCAGGCATGAGGCTTTAGGCCAAGTGTCTTTAACAGTCTCTTTTCTGCCAAGAATGGGAGTATTCACTCAGAAAGATAGGACAGGGGCCTGATTATCTCATCAGTTGCGGAGGCCAAAGCCAATGGGAGCTGCATGCATACAACTGACAGGCTAATTGAGCCCCAGAAATTCTAATGCCAGCACTGCTTGAATGGAAGTGGTAGGAGTCCTTTAGCGCTTGCCAAATGCAGCTGCTAATGTCCGTTAGCCAGGATATATAAGTGTACATCTTAGAAAGCCAGCTCATTCCTGAAAGAACTGTAACTCCACACTAGACTGAACATTAAGGAACTAATTTTATCCTCTTAAGCTTCATCCTTTCTGCCATCTCAGAGGGGATCAGAGTAACAGTTTGGTATATTATTTAAAGATAACATCAGACACAGCTAAGTATTAGAGTTATTATAGGACACTGGTTTATTGAACTGCCGAAGTGTAATCACTGAACTCCTTGAATTTTAACAGAGTTTGTTTTCTAAAGGAATAAAATAGCAGGATCCAGTAACATTCAGCTCTCGTTTAGTCTCGGGATCTTTTCTATGCCATGAATATTTGGATGTGTTGAAACAGAAAGAACTACGTGCAACTGAGGGAAAAACACAACCCAGCGATGGGCCGTCTCAGATTTACAGGGGGAATCCCATAAATGGGCTGGGGGGAGGAACAGAGAAACGATTTAAACATTTGTGACCATCCCCCACAACTTTCCTCCCCCCAAATATTAAAATTCCGAGGGACTAAATCACTCACTAAAATAAAGGAAAATATTTTAATTCACATGGGAGGGAAAAACCCATGAAAATATCAGAAAATATCCAAAATCATGGATTTCAGAACTCTGGCAACCTAACAAAATCCCTGAAGATGCCACTTTACTGTCAGGGATTCAATACACAATTTCATTAGCTGCACATGAATGCCTGGTCCCCTTCCACTCCCTAAATACGATAGTGTTATATTTGAGGCCATGAAGAATCTTTCTCTTTGGAGTAGTGGGTGGCAGGTTGAAGCCTTTCACAAAGATTTGTCCTGTGCTAGGAACACAATGCTGTGTGTAGGGCCTAATCTTGAACACTGAAGTCAATGGGAGTTTTGACATGACTTTCACAGGGAGCAGAAGCCGGGCGGAGCTGTGCCGTACTTCCAGTGAGCTGAAGCTGTTGCTTGCCACTGGTTTGATGGGGCAGACGAGTGATCAAGGTCTAAATTGTATGCAACACCCTGTGCAAACCCATTTCCTTCAGGGAGGGTGGACAGAGCGTAAGGCCGTGTGTAACCCACACACCTTCTGGGTGTGGTGTTCTGTCCCATATAGTGGCACCGAGACCACTTAGAGAGAGAGAAAATGAGTCTGCTCTACAGCCTTAGCTAATAACCAGTTGGCTTTTAGCTCATGTGGTAGAGGCTCATGCACTAAGCTCCAGAGGTCCCTGGTTCGATCCTGCCCGCCAACACCCTTGGTCTGTCAGCATTTCACGTGCAATACTTAGCTCTTAGAAAATGTCTTCACTGGAGCTGGAGGTGTAATTTCCAGCTTGAGTGGAAATTCCTGTGATAAATCTGATCAAGCAAGCATGCTCAAAATGACAGGTTTCAGATAACAGCCGTGTTAGTTTGTATTCGCAAAAAGAAAAGGAGTACTTGTGGCACCTTAGAGACTAACCAATTTATTTGAGCATAAGCTTTCGTGAGCTACAGCTCACTTCATCGGATGCATAGTATGACAGTATGCATCCGATGAAGTGAGCTGTAGCTCACGAAAGCTTATGCTCAAATAATTGGTTAGTCTCTAAGGTGCCACAAGTACTCCTTTTCTTCATGCTCAAAATGTAGCCATGATGGCATGAGCAATGGCACATAGCTAGTGTCTTGGATGGGACCATACTCAGGGCGGCTAGCTCTCTCGGTGCTCACACCCCTGCAGCTACACAATATTTTTAGCATGCTCGCTCAGTCAGAGCTAGCATGGGTATGTCTACTCAATTTAGAAATTACACCTCCATCTGCAGTGTCAATGTACCCTTAAATAGTCATGTCTGTGGGGCAGGGACTGTGTGTGCAGAGTCTAACACAGCAGGGCGCTGATTCTGATCAAGACCTGTGGATGAGGATTTTCAAAGGGGCCTGAAAGTCAATGGGAATTGGGCACCTAACTCCCTTAGGAGTTTTTGAAAATTGCAGCCAAGACTAGGAAGTTAATGGAGATGGGTGAAAGGGGCTTTCTTGTGGTTAACATTAATATTCAAGAGATGCTGAAAACTCTCCAAGGCCTTCTAAAAAGGCACAAGCAGAAGGCTGGACATGTCTCCTCTACCTGTTCCTTCCTAGCAGCTGTTGGTTAAAGCTAATTCTGTGCTAAGCATGAGGATAATACCAATGTCTGTTTCAGCATTTCCTATCTCACACACACTGATTTAGTAATGAGGTTTCGGGGCAGCAGTAATTACATTCCTTGTGCTGTATCCACGCTGCCACTTTGCTGCTCTGATGTCTCTTCACATTTGGGTAGGACCTCTGATGTGCATGGCGTGCTGAGCCACTTCGGATGAGCTAATTGAATAGCTCTTCTTCGCACCAGCATAGCCCTTGGGCACCCCCACCTTGCCGATTGCTGGAAGAGCAGCTCAGCTGAGAATCCAGCCAGACCCACCCCCTCTGGAACACTTTGATTCACATCTGATTTATATGAAATGGGGCTTGTGTGTTTATTTGTTTGATAGTTCTCTGATTTGCTCGTAGCATGGAGTGAACCAAGGGATCCGAGTGTGGGTTCTCCCTCCTTCACCCCATCAGCCCCAAGTGAGGCTCTGCCACTCTCAGCCAATGGGAGAGCGCTCTCCCATTGATTGAATGAATCCACCCCCAATGAGCAGCGGCCGGTAGCTACGTCAGCTGGAGAAGTGCTCCTGCCAACATAGCGTGTCCACACAGGCGCTTAGGTCGGTGTAACTTATGTCGCTCAGGGGGGTGGTCATGTAGACATAGCCTAAGACATGTCCTGAGGCTGAGGTCCACACCTCCCTGAGAAACGACTAAGGGAACAGTTAGACCATCAGAGTGGGAATGCTAAAGGTTCCCCCTCCCCCCCACATGCTCCTTTTCTTTCCTGTTTTCATAATTGCACCTGGAAGAACTAACCAAGAGAGTACAGGGAAACACAGTAAGGACAGGAGATACACCAAAGGCTGATCTTACAAACAAATGTGAGAGAGGCCCATATAATCCTAATGGATGATCCCATTCATTGCCTGAGAAAAACACCTCCACTGTCTATGACATACTCCTAAGCAAAGCATGGTAAGAAAAAACAGGACATACGAGCCACAAACTTCACTATGAGGCTGGGTGGTGGCCCTGGATCAGGGTAAGGATTGAAGGCAGTAGGTGACCCTGGTGAATGGGTTAAGATTAGGCCCGCCGACGGGGGTGGGGCAAAGGGGGCAATTGCCCAGGAGGGCTGCAGGGCTCCTAGGCACGCGTGACTGCTCTGGCCAATCACACCGGCCCGCAGGGCCCCCCAAAGCGTGGGGCCCAGAGTGGTTGCGTGTGCCTAGGAGTGACAGGCAGTCGTGGAAGTGACAGATTCATCACTTCCGCCCCAGGCCCCACCCCTGCTCGGGGCCCGGAATTTCTGTCAGCGGGCCTAGTTAAGGTTGGGGCCAGTAGAGGGTCTTGGGCTGGGGCAGTCCTTAATTTGTGCCTGAATTCATAGCCCTGGCACCTGTAGGCTTGGCAGTTCATAGCCCTGGCACCTCTGGGCTTGGCAGTTCATAGCCCTGGCACCTCTGGGCTTGCCACGTCAGTTATGCAAGTAAAAATATTGCTTGAGCCCCAGCACCTCTTTCATTACAAATTAAGCACTGGGCTACGGTTCAGTTTGGGGACTGCAGGGGGTGCCAAGCTAGGGTTAGGATTGGGGCCAGCTTTGGGCCCCGGGCTAAGGTTAGGATTGCAGCTGGCTGGGGGCCCCAGGCTAAGGTTAGGGCTAGAGTTGGCTGGGGTCCTGGGCTCAAGTTAGGATTGGGGCCTGCAGAAGGTCCAACCCAGGATAAAGGTTAGACCCCTAATTGCACCCCTAGTGGGGTTTGAAAGTGCTCAGCACCTCACAGGATCAGCCCCAGAGTGCCGGGCAAAGAGCTCTTTGTCCTTGTTTGGTTAGAGTCAGGGATGTTTGCCTCTTCAGCACAAGCGTTACCCTGCCGTCCTCATGGGAGGACAACGATCCTCCCCAAGGCGGCCAGCAGACAACAGCTGAGAATGAGGCTAACACATTTAGCTGGAAGATCAGCATTATTATTTTTTTTAATGATTAATAAATGCAAAAAACATCTTAGAGTCTCTCGGGTCAGATCTTAATATAACCATGTGCAGGGTTTGCCTTTCCCGATGCGAACAACCCCCCAAAGCAGCATCCACCATATGTCAGTTTGCTGCACCCCTGTGAATGTAACAGGCAGCATTGGAAAGGCAGCTCCCGGTTAGCCCTGGGCTTGCCGGGACAGGCTGACTTGAACAGCAAAGCCCTGCTGTACGCAGGCTGAGACCGTAAATCAATCAAACGTCCTTTCGGCCCACTCAGACTTGCCGTTCTTCTATCTTCTCCTTTACCTTACGCTTTACGGGCTGGAGTCTGCAGGAAGAAGTACTCTATCTTCTACGGCTTTGTACCCTAGGGATATGTCTACATTGCAAAAAACCTGCCGCATCAGCAAGTTTCGGAGCCCGGGGCAACTGACTTGGTCTCATGCTACAGGGCTCAAAACAGTAACACAGACATTCCCGCTCGGGCTGGAGCCCAGGCTCTGAAACCCAGCGAGGGGTGGGTGTCTGGGCTAGGAGTGGAATGTCTGCACTGCTGTTTTTAGCCCCTTAGCGCAAGCTGACCCAAGCTGGGTGGCTCGCTGCCACAAGGATTTTTTGCCCATCACTGTAACAGCTGGGCACCACACCAGCTGCAATGGATTTAGCCTCACAACACCCTGGGGAGGTAGGGCCATACTATTATCCCCATTGTGCAGATGGGAAAGTCTGTGAGAGAACAGTCACTTGAACCCATGTCCCAGGTAACCATTGGACATCCGTCCTCTCTCACATTTGACAACAGTACCTTTCAGAAGGGGCTACCTAACACCCCCAGCCTCCAAAGTCGCTCATTTAGAGTGGTGTAGGGTGGTATTATTTAGAGTGGTCAGGGCAGGGCCCATGTCTTTTATTTTCGGTAAAGCGCCATTAAAACAAATAATTTTTCTAGACTATATAAATAACAACAATAAGTGAGTAGAGAAGTTGGTCCACTACAGCCAGGTTCATTATAATGGAGTTTATAAAATGTAATGGGAGACAGAGAGAGTGTGTGTGTGTGCCCTCTGCTGGGTAAAATCTGAATGGCTCAACTCTGTGACATAGGCCCTATACTGCTCAGAAGCAATGGCCATTCTCCTTTAGCTCAAGTGGTATTTATTATTAATTACTATTATTATTTGTACTCATATTTCACTAGTGCCCAGAGTTCCCTGGTCATATTTCAGGACCTGATCCTGCAGCCCTTAGAGAACCAAAATGCCCACTGTCTTCAAAGAAGTTTTGTCTGAGTGGGGACTGCAGCCCTAAGTCAGCATTTCGGATCATTGGTAACATTATCACGTGCCTGCAGAGTCACAAACTCCACCCACACAGACCCGTCCTGAGCCTGTCTCTCCAGCTGCATTTGGCCCGTTGACTGAACCACTTGGTTATTGCTAGTTGATCTCCTCCAGGCCATGGAGGAGTTTTCAATTTGCTGGGAAAAGCAGGGGAATAAGGACTTGTAGGAAGGTCTGTAGATGTCATCTCCCATCCCTGCCCCCCCCGCCCCAGCCCCATGCCCAAGGCCATGGTGCTACCTGGGGCATTTCAAACTGCTCTTCTCAGGTACTTGTATAATAAGGATAAAAGTCACCTCTGTCTGGGGTGCTTTGGAAGCATTCAGAGAGTGGAGCAAACCTCCAACATCAGGAAAATCCCTCGTCTCCCTTTGAATTCCAACAGTGCACATGGTAAAGATCTTGGAGTGTGAAGGACGTGCTGCTTTCTAAGGGCCTGGGTCTTGAGCCCCTCAGCTCCCACTAACGTCAACGAAGGCAGTCAGCCTCTTCCAAGGCTGGGACTGTATTACTAAAACACCATTCTGCATGTGAGCCTCCCTAATCAACTGAGCCAACTCCCCCTGAAGTCAGAGGGAAACATTCCACCAATTTTCATTGGAGTTGGATTTGGCCCTAAATGTTTGCTGATTCTGGCCTCTTGGTTGGATGAGCTTGTGCCTGTTTATGATTAACCAGCTTGGCCTATAACCTCATGGGGAGGTATGACTATTTTTTTGCAACCTAGCTCCCACACATGGATAATACAGACCTGTATGTCTAATGGATCAGGATGAATAATTCACCATCAGTAATTTATCTAATGAATTTCACCTCTCTCTCTCTAGGCAAATTGTTCAGGAGTCACTTATAAATTCCACTCATCGATTCATCGTTTGAAATTACTCACCGAATATGCTCAGCAAATAAGTCACACTCTGTAGTTCGTTCAGGAACAGTTCATCGCAACCGCTTGATATTCAAAATTCAAGATGGAGTAGTTAATTCTGATTGGACATACAGATCATGTGGTACCAGTTCTGTTCCCTGATTGGATGAATCAGATTTTCAGTGTGAATACTCACCATTGCAAATTCAAAATTTTCTTTCTCCAGTTCCCCAATATTTGCTTCAAATCTGCTGTTTCTGCAAACATTTCTGCCAGCAAACTCACTCTTTAGCATATTCACCCTAAGTAAATACAAAAGCCCTTGATGGGGTATACTACTCATGCTCCACATACAAGCATCGTCAGATGCTTCTACTGAAACATGCAGCAGTGCAGGAGGTAGCAAAGTTGACATTTAAGTGGCCATCTTTAGACTTCAGAGTCAACATGCCACTGCAATATGACTGGGGGCAGTTGCCAAACTTGCCACCACCTAGAGCAGTTGGGTGAAATTCAGTCCTGGCATAAGCAGTTGCAACTCCACAACTGATGCCATTGTTTGTCTGCCTGCAGACTCAGGCAGACAGCTCAGATTCACAAGTTTTTCATCACACGTGTAAGGACTAAAAACTATTTTCAAGTGGAAGCTTAACTCAGTCAAAACTGATAGCTCCACTTGAGAATATACCCCAAGTACCAAAGCCAGACTCCTGCTTTTCACTGATCAGCTACCCTCACTGGTGAAATTCTTACCCGTCACCTGGCAGGAAAGAGATGGATGAAGTTGTGCCTTTGAAGGAAAAATTCATTAGGCAGCTGTTCTATTTCAGCCCCTGGTCCCTGGACTCGTGCAGTTGAGTTGGTAAGATGCCCTATAAGGAGAAGAAAGGGAAGGAGAATTCCCCAAGAAACTGGGCATTAATTGACCTCTCCTGAGGGACATAAGCGTTGGCCAATCAGGTTTGCAATGGTATGGCCAGCTGAGCTTGTGTCTCATTAATACGCTGTTATTTTTTTTAAAGGAAATGCTGGCTCAGGCCCTTTGGATGGGTATAAGAGAAGCTGGCCAGCCCCTTGTAAACACGCAACGTCTTCCAGCACTCTCGGTGGTAGGTACGTACTATGTGTGACTGTCGGGAAGAGGTGTATTGGGGAGATCTGCTGTGATTCATGCAGCCGTACTGGGCAGGAATTGAAGGTGGAGATGGGGGGCGGGGAATAATGTCAGGCTCTAAGAAGCAATAGCTACCCCTCTAACTTAGCCAGCATGGATTTGTTTTCATTGTGTTTTATGCCAGAGAGACTTTGAATTCACAGATAGTTTTATATTATATTTGTTACGTCAATGGAAGCCTTGGAAAACTAAACCTCAGAATTTTAACAAGCAAGAGCCTGCTCTGAAAACCCATTGATGATAATGAGGAGATTCCTTTGGAGCAGGCCTGTAGAGAGGCAATTTGATCAAATACATTAGAACAGTTAAAGTAACCTCCTGATACTGTACTTGTTTTTAATAATTGACTTAATTTAAGACATCAGTGGGGCGTGTTATTCAGTGGCTAGACTGGAGAGGGGTGTATCAGGGCTTCTAGGCCGGCAGTGCCACTTATCGGGTGACCTTTGGCAAGACCTTTGTACCCTTTTTCAAAAATGTCCCCGGCTTCTGGATGCCTCCCTTTTGGGGTCCAAAAATAAGACACTCAGGGGCTGATTTCAGAGGAGAAAGGCAGGTGACCAGAAATATCAGATTTTAGATGCCTCATGTTGGCCTCTCAGAAACCAAGACAACCCCAAACTGATGGACACTTTTGAAGATTTAGGCTGTAACCAGGCCATTCCTCAGTTTCCCCATCTATAAAATAGTATCTCCCAGGGATAGTGAAGCTTACTGAATTGAAATCTGGAAAGGGCTTTGAGAGCCTCAGATAAGGGGCACGGTAGGACCGAAGTGTATTTACATGCACGTATGTTTAGTGGGGGTCTAGTGTAATAAACCTTTTGATCTAATCATTTACTAACATGCTTTAAAGATCCAGGGTCCAGTTCTGCTCCCCTGCCTTTATTCATGTCTAAAGTTACCTTAGTTCACTCGTGAGTCCGTTGATTTCAGTGGGATTGCTGGTGGTGTGAGGGTGTGGCTCTTTGTGAACAAAGGGGAGCAGAATCCGGCTCTAAATAACTATTGCAAATCTGGGAATAATAATAGTCAAAACGCAGCAAGGTCCACAGATTTAGCTACACAGAGCACAAAGGAAAACGTTTGCTGATACTCCCTCGCTGAACCTCCTTTATCTCTGCCTGCTTGACCAGCAGATGAAGTATACAGAGGAAAATTCTTCCTTCATGCTCTGTGGGTGAAATTCATCCACTGAAATCAGTGGCGTTACGCCAGGAATTCATTTGGCCCCCACAGCTTCCCTTATCGCTTCCAGTGCCTGGAGGAGTGGTACTGCATCTTGTTTTTTTTTTTAGACCCTCAAGATCTTGAGTGGGCATCAGGGAAATTGAGATCCCCAGAGGGACCCCAACCAAGATCTCTCTCCGCGTAGTGCCAATCTATTCTGAGAGAGCAACAGGCTGTGGCCCAAGCAGCATCTTCTAAATGGAGCAACAGCTGGCAAACAGAGTCAGCTGCCCTTCCCCTTGGGATTCCTCCCCGTCAGCCAAGACTGGCTTGTCTAACCATGCGGCTACGTCTGCTGCCACACCACGGCTCAGTATTGCAGTGAAACACTGCTCTGGGTTACGCACCCGCCGTCCCACAGAGTCAAGGGAGCTGCAGTGGTGGAACAGAGGGTAGTGCTTGGCGCTTAGTCTTTAATGACAAGAGCATCAGGGGTCAGGTCTGTGATGTCTCCTGGAGGAACAGCTCAAAAGGCACAGACCAGCCTTTAAGCGGCTCGCCTCCTGGACTGCGCTGCTAGGGCGAATGCATTCCCTGGGCTAAGGGAGGGAAGCTCTGGGGTCTGATTTCTGGCTGCCGATGGCCGGTTCTGCAGCCCAGAGCCCACGTAGAATCTCCGTCGTGCTCAGCATTATGGAGATGCCACTGACACGGGCTGCCTGCCCCCAGATGTGCCCCAACTTGCCACCAGATTTAGGGCTTGCAAGCACTCTTGGTTGCCCTATGCACTGCCTGCACTGGGGAATTCTCCCCTTGCCACAGGCCAGGGGCTCTTGGAGGACGTCTGCACAGCAGTTAAACACCCATGGTGGGCCCATGCCAGCTGACTCTACTCACGTGGCTCGGGCAAAGAGGCTGTTTAATTGCAGTGCAGACGTTTGGGCTCGGGCTACAACTCGAGCTCTGGGACCCTCCCACCTCACAGGGTCCTAGAGCCTGGGCTCCAGGCCGAGCCGGAACGTCTACACCACAATTAAACAACCCCTTCCTTAGCCCCTGAGCCCCGCAAGCCTGAGTCAGCTGGAACAGGCTAGCTGCAGATTTTTAATTGCAGGGTAGACACACCGTTGGGGCTTACAGGGTTTAGGGTAGATGGGAGAATTCATCTCTCCCTTTCTAGCCTCCCTCTTGGTAACAATCCTCCAGTTTGGGGGCAACCCAGTCTCTCACTATGTGCTGTGATGGGGCCCTATTGAATTCACAGGGGGTAACTGTAGCCTGCAGGGGACAGAATAGGGCCCCAGGATTCCCCACGGAGCTCCTTGCCAGATTCTCTGCTCTCCTCCTTTTCACAGCCTTGCAGGAAGCACTGCTCCCCATCTCTTTTCCTTCCGGTTTCACCCTCTGCCTGACCCGAAGCCAAGATGCCTGGTGGGTACAAAGGCGAGTGCGGGGACGATGTTGACCCCATGCCGTTCCTGAATCCCCCCGAGAAAGAGAAGCTGGAGGCCATGAACAAGCCCTATGACATCAAGAAGTCGTGCTGGGTCAAGGATGACAAGGAGGGTTTCGTTGCCGGGGAGATCCAGTCTGACAAGGGTGACCAAGTCGTTGTGAAGACTGTGACCAACCAGGTACAGTCGGCTCTGTGAGTTGGATGTGAGAATGACAGCAGCTCCCATGGGGTCACTGTCCTAACACTGCAGCTGCATCACCAGTGTAAGCCTCTAGATTTCAGGGCCTGGTTTCTCCCTCCTCCCTCTATGGGGCAGAGGCTTAAAATCAATGGAAATCCAGGGTATTATCTGGTGAGAGGGGGAAGGAACCAGGCCCAGGAGTTAACTGACCAAATAAGATTAGCCCTGAAGCCAAGTGGTGCGAGTAAGGATTACTCCTGTGAGTAAAGCTTTGCCGGATCAATACATTGTTAGTCTGAAGCCTGTAGCCTCCGGCAGGCTGAAAGTGGCAGTGGCTGCCTGGCCGGGCTTGAAGGAGAGCTTTGCCGTTTGCTTTGCAGCTCTCTCTTTCTGCCCATAGTTTTGTGGGAAGGATGCTCGTTAACAGTCTGAGCATCTTTCACACAAAGCCTCTGAGGTTTGGTCTGATTAGAATGTCCCCGTGCTGGATTGGCAGCCCGGGCGAGTGAAGTCTGCTCTCTCCAGGGCGGGCCCGGCATGGCGAGCACCAATCCACGTGCCCCCCGCCCTGCCCTGCTGATGTGCCTTCGGCCATGACCTGGCCTGAGCCGTGCTAGGGCTGGAAGTTCAGTGTCCATGGGCCATGTAGGCCTTGGCCCTCTCTGCAGAGCCAGTCAAAAAGGTGCCGTTGACAATGAGTGCAGGAGGGGTTGAGATATGGCTGGGTGTCCATGGAGACCATCAGACCCATCTCACATAGCATCTGATGGGTGCTCACTGGCCTAACACCTTTCAGTGACTATTGAAAGAGGCTGGATTGAACCCAGGGACCATAGGGCATAAGGCTCTACATCCCATCTGCCAGTTACCTCTAACGCTGGGTCAAATGGAGACAGAATGCAGACCGACCCCACTTACGTAGTGCTTCCCTAACTCCCCAGACCCTCACCATGAAGAAGGATGATATCCAGCAGATGAACCCACCGAAGTTCTACCAGGTCAGCGACATGGCCAACATGACCTTCCTGAACGAGGCCAGCGTCTTGGACAACCTACGGCAGCGTTACAGCCACATGAGGATCTATGTGAGTGGAAGGCTCGCAGGGGACAGCCGAGTAGCGTGTGGCAATGAACATGCCAGGCATTAGTGGGTCAGAAATAGTCGCTGACGCCAATTCAGAGGCCCAGATCCAGACCTGAGTTACTTCAGTGTAAATCTGGAGGCACTTTCTTCTTTCTGAGTTCCACTCCATTCAAACCCTCCTCCAGGCCTGCTTGGCTCTCACCTGGTTAAAGCAGATGCATGTCAGGCAGCCTGGATTCTCACGCTCGCTCTGCCTCTGTACGCAATCAGCCAAGTCAAGTCACCGCTCTGTGCCTCAGTTTCCCCATCTGTAAAACCGGGACAATGAATGACAGGTGTTGGAAGCACTCGTTCGTGCTTGTAAAGCCCTTTAGGATCCCTGAGTGCAAGGTGCTAGATGAGTGTCAGGCATTAGAGAGACCTGAAGTATCACCTGAGGTGGCACAATAAACCCGCTCCGTGCTTCCCATTGCAAACTGGTTTTCCTCATGCTGGCTGGTTTGTCTTCTCCTTCTCACCCTCCAGACGTACTCTGGTTTGTTCTGCGTGACCATCAACCCCTACAAGTGGCTGCCAATCTACGGAGCCCGGGTGGTCCAGATGTACAAGGGCAAGAAGCGTACTGAGATGCCCCCTCACCTCTTCTCCATCTCTGACAATGCCTATCATGACATGCTCCAGGGTGAGTGCAAAGCGGAAACCGGCTTCCCTACTCCCCGGGAGCCTCCATCCTTGTTCATCCCAACCACGGCTGCCCCTGGAGATCCCTCTGGGGCGGGGTGAGGTTCCCCCAGCAGTGAAAGTTGCTGCAAAGTTGGGCATCACCTGAGCTTTTGGGGAGGGAGAGACTAGCCAGGTCCCCCCTGCTGAATCCAGGGCTCTGATGCCACAGAGCCCCCACCATGGAAGGGCTCCTGCAGAGCATGTTCTGAAGATGGCACTTGCCCCTTCCTTGCCAACACCCATGGGTTAGGCTTCCCTGTGTGGATGGAAGAGGAAGGGCACATCTGGGAGCAGAGGGGCAGGGACCAAGGGCGTTATCCCCAAGCCCAGACTATGCACACCCTGGAGGACTGGTGCTTTGTTCCTAGGGGTTTCTGGAGAGCCTCGTTAACCCTGGCCTTGTCCTGTTTGTTGTTCCCCCACAGACCGTGAAAACCAGTCTATGCTGATTACGTAAGTATTCCTTGGCAGTCTTCAGCTGGTCATCTCCGCTGAGTGAGAGGGGAACAGGGCTCAGGGAGAGGAGGTTGTATTAGGTCTGGGAGGGAAAGTTGTCCGGTGGTTAGAGCAAGGGCTGGCAGTCAGGATACCCTGGTTCTGTTCTTGATGGTCATGGACTAAGGTCCCGATTGTCCTTGGGTGTGTGGGTAGCAAGGGGGACAGGAGCCTTTCCCCACACTTGTGTGCCCTGCGCAAGGACCAGGTGCAAATGCCATCCCTGGGCTTGGAAGGGGTGTGGGGGGGGGTAATGTAGGGACTGTTCCCTCGATGCATCCCTGGGGGCTCTTAATTTTTCTGCTGATTCTCTGCAGGTTTAGTAGAGGCAAGATGCACAATCCCCAGCTCCGCCACAGTCTGCCCCCTTGCCATGCACAGATCGGTGAGCTCAGAGTCTCTCTGCAGTGTCCAGGATATAGTTCAGCAAACTGAGATGATCCCCGCCATCCCAGCATGGACACTGTAGATATGTAATACCCCAGATTGCCCCCTCACGGCCTGGAATGGCCCTGCAGGCACCCTGCCTCAGTTTCCCTCTGAGTTCTGAGAATAATACACTTCTACCCAGAATCTTCAAGAACAATATTACTTACAACACACACACACACACACACACACACACACACACACACACACACACAACCTTGGGCTAATTTATCAGATTAACCAGCTCCCCCTTTAGATTCAGGGTTTCACAGCCCTCCTTCTTGGGGATCTATGCTTCTGAGTTCGTCCTTTCAGGCTCAGCAGCTCCTCCTTGACTGAGCTTTCAGCCTTCTTTTGAGCACCCACCCAGTCAAATAATCACTCTCTTGATCCTTCCCAGGTGGGTCTAATAACCCCAAGCCGCTGTCTGAGAGAGAGGGGAGCTTTGCTCCCTTCCCCCACACTCTACCAGGCTCCAGGTCTCAGACCCTTAAAGGAACAGTGGTTTTGGATGGCCCTATATCTTTCCTCTGCCTCCTCAAGCTACTTCCCCAGGCTGTAAAGGCCGGAAACCTATTAGAGACCCAGGTGCCACCAGCACACAGTATGGGCCATGTGTTGTAAAACTAGGGCAATGATGCAGATTTTGCATAAATGCAAAACTCCTCCTAATGACTCTTCTGGAAGTATCAACTGTAGGCCTGATTCTCCTCTCGCTTACATTGGCCTTACACCCCTCCCCTGTTCTTGACTTTAATTAAGTTACTCCGATTTTGCCCTGGTGCAAGGGAAAGCAGAATCAGCCCCGGTGAGCTTTCTAAGTGACCATTCACGTCACAGATGTCTTTCCCCAGGGCAACTGCCTTCAATCTTTCCCGGCTCATTCTTGGGAGGGTCAGTCCCAAGAACGGGCTCATGCCTGCAAACACACGCAATAGAAGCAATGACAGGTTTCAAAGTAGCAGCCATGTTAGTCTGTATCCGCAAAAAGAAAAGGAGGACATGTGAGTTATCCCACCAAGGACAGAGACTTGGTGGGATAACTCACATGACTGGAGTACTGTCATGGATGGTTATAAACTGTTCAGGAAGGACAGGCAGGGCAGAAAAGGTGGGGGAGTAGCACTGTATGTAAGGGAGCAGCATGACTGCTCAGAGCTCCGGTACGAAACTGCAGAAAAACCTGAGTGTCTCTGGAGTAAGTTTAGAAGTGTGAGCAACAAGAGTGATGGAGTGGTGGGAGTCTGCTATGGACCACCGGACAAGGGGGATGAGGTGGATGAGGCTTTCTTCCAGCAACTCGCAGAAGCTACTAGATCGCACGCCCTGGTTCTCATGGGTGACTTTAATCTTCCTGATATCTGCTGGGAGAGCAATACAGCGGTGCATAGACAATCCAGGAAGTTTTTGGAAAGCATAGGGGACAATTTCCTGGTGCAAGTGCTAGAGGAGCCAACTGAGGGGGAGCTTTTCTTGACCTGCTGCTCACAAACAGGGAAGAATTAGTGGGGGAAGCAAAAGTGGACGGGAATCTGGGAGGCAGTGACCATGAGTTGGTTGAGTTCAGGATCCTGACACAGGAAAGAAAGATAAGCAGCAGGATACGGACCCTGGACTTCAGGAAAGCAGACTTTGACTCCCTCAGGGAACGGATGGGTAGGATCCCCTGGGGGGACTAACATGAAGGGGAAAGGAGTCCAGGAGAGCTGGCTGTATTTCAAGGAATCCCTGTTGAGGTTACAGGGACAAACCACCCCGATGAGTCGAAAGAATAGTAAATATGGCAGGCGACCAGCTTGGCTTAACGGTGAAATCCTAGCGGATCTTAAACATAAAAAAGAAGCTCACATGAGGGAGGCAACCTAGTGACAGAGGATGTGGAAAAAGCTAATGTGCTCAATGCTTTTTTTGCCTCTGTCTTCACGAACAAGGTCAGCTCCCAGACTGCTGCGCTGGGCATCACAACATGGGGAGTAGATGGTCAGCCCTCTGTGGAGAAAGAGGTGGTTAGGGACTATTTAGAAAAGCTGGACGTGCACAAATCCATGGGGACGGACGAGTTGCATCCGAGAGTGCTAAAGGAATTGGTGGCTGTGATTGCAGAGCCATTGGCCATTATCTTTGAAAACTCGTGGCGAATGGGGGAAGTCCCAGATGACTGGAAAAAGGCTGATGTAGTGCCAATCTTTAAAAAAGGGAAGAAAGAGGATCCTGGGAACTACAGGCCAGTCAGCCTCACCTCAGTCCCCGGAAAAATCATGGAGCAGGTCCTCAAGGAATCAATCCTGAAGCACTTACATGAGAGGAAAGTGATCAGGAACAGTCAGCATGGATTCACCAAGGGAAGGTCATGCCTGACTAATCTAATCGCCTTCTATGATGAGATTACTGGTTCTGTGGATGAAGAGAAAGCAGTGGATGTATTGTTTCTTGACTTTAGCAAAGCTTTTGACACAGTCTCCCACAGTATTCTTGTCAGCAAGTTAAAGAAGTACGGGCTGGATGAATGCACTATAAGGTGGGGAGAAAGTTGGCTAGATTGTTGGGCTCAATGGGTAGTGATCAATGGCTCCATGTCTATTTGGCAGCCGGTGTCAAGTGGAGTGCCCCAGGGGTCGGTCCTGGGGCCGGTTTTGTTCAATATCTTCATAAATGATCTGGAGGATGGTGTGGATTGCACTCTCAGCAAATTTGCGGATGATACTAAACTGGGAGGAGTGGTTGATATGCTGGAGGGCAGGGATAGGATACAGAGGGACCTAGACAAATTGGAGGATTGGGCCAAAAGAAATCTGATGAGGTTCAGTAAGGATAAGTGCAGGGTCCTGCACTCAGGACGGAAGAACCCAATGCACAGCTACAGACTAGGGACCGAATGGCTAGGCAGCAGTTCTGCAGAAAAGGACCTAGGGGTGACAGTGGACGAGAAGCTGGATATGAGTCAGCAGTGTGCCCTTGTTGCCAAGAAGGCCAATGGCATTTTGGGATGTATAAGTAGGGGCATAGCGAGCAGATAGAGGGACGTGATCGTTCCCCTCTATTCGACATTGGTGAGGCCTCATCTGGAGTACTGTGTCCAGTTTTGGGCCCCGCACTACAAGAAGGATGTGGATAAATTGGAGAGAGTCCAGCGAAGGGCAACAAAAATGATTAGGGGACTGGAACACATGACTTATGAGGAGAGGCTGAGGGAACTGGGATTGTTTAGTCTGCAGAAGAGAAGAATGAGAGGGGATTTGATAGCTGCTTTCAACTACCTGAGAGGTGGTTCCAGAGAGGATGGTTCTAGACTATTCTCAGTGGTAGAAGAGGACAGGACAAGGAGTAATGGTCTCAAGTTGCAGTGGGGGAGATTTAGGTTGGATATTAGGAAAAACTTCTTCACTAGGAGGGTGGTGAAACACTGGAATGCATTACCGAGGGAGGTGGTAGAATCTCCTTCCGTAGAAGTTTTTAAGGTCAGGCTCGACAAAGCCCTGGCTGGGATGATTTAGTTGGGGACTGGTCCTGCTTTGAGCAGGGGGTTGGAATAGATGACCTCCTGAGGTCCCTTCCAACCCTGATATTCTATGGTTCTATGATTCTATGACTTGTGGCACCTTAGAGACTAACCAATTTATTTGAGCATAAGCTTTCGTGAGCTACAGCTCACTTCATCGGATGCATTCAGTGGAAAATACAGTGGGGAGATTTATATACACAGAGAACATGAAACAATGGGTTGTTATTTCTCTCCTAACACAGAGAGATCATTTCTTACCTGTCGCTTGTTTCTTTTTACCAACACCTTGTTTCTCCTGTTTGTTTTATTTAGCGGAGAATCCGGTGCCGGCAAGACTGAGAACACGAAAAAGGTCATTCAGTACTTTGCCAACATCGGCAGCACGGGCAAGCAGGCTCTTGACGGGAAGGTAAGACGCAGGAACGTGGGCGTACCGTCACAACAGTCATTCAGCTACCCTTGGGAGTTCCCTGAAACTGTTCTTTAAAGAGCTGCAGGAAATGTTTGCAACCAAACCCCAAAGTCTTTTGTGTTTAGATTCCGAGGCCAGAAGGGACGACTGTGACCATCTAGTGTGATCTCCTGTACAACACAGGTCACAGAATTTCCCCAAAATAATCTGCTTTTCCTTGTGCAGGGATCCCTGGAAGATCAAATCATCCAGGCTAATCCTGTTCTGGAGGCATTTGGAAATGCCAAAACTACCAGGAACAACAATTCCTCGCGTTTTGTAAGTACCAGCCTCTCTCCTGACTCCAGTTTCTTTGGGGGAGGGGAGATACTGCAATGATGCAACCCAAAAGTGTTCACAGAGGAAGAAGCCTCTCTAGGAGTAATGACGATAAAAATAAGAAGGATGTATTTAGCACTTTGCATTTCCAAATGACCACGCACGCATTAATTACCCTGCATTTGCTAACATTCCAAATCAAGCTTCATTGCATCCAGGTTCACTAAAACAGGCACAAAAATAGAAAATCAAACATTGCCAGAAGCTGGGAATGGGCGACAGGGGATGGATCACTTGAAGATTACCTGCTCTGTTCATTCCCTCTGGGGCAACTGGCATTGGCCACTGTCAGAAGACAGGATGCTGGGCTAGATGGACCTTTCGATTGACCCAGTATGGCCCTTCTTATGTTCTTATGTACAGTAAGAAATACACATTCATATTAATGACCCACTGTATTAGTGACCCTTAGTGCTTATAGATCCAATTCAAAATGCTTTGCAAATGTTAGCAAATGAACCCACAGAACATTCCTGTGAAATAAGTGAGCATCATTAATTCCTTCTGACTGGGAAATCGAGGCATGGAGATTTTTTTAATTCAGGAAATCTCTGAAGCACGTGCTTACGTCCCCCTGGAAGTCAATTGGGTATATGCTAAAATACTTTCCTGAATCAGGGCCAAAGAGCTTTGTCAAAGTCTCATAGCAGGTGCGTGAGAGTGTTCCTGGCTCCCATTCTTCTGTTGTGTGCACTATACAGCATTGCCTCATGCTGTAATAGAAAAGTTTCTTTAAGCTATATTGAAATATCCAGGAACAAAGGCATTTTTATAGATTTGATCTGTGAAAAGACTAATTGCTTCTCGCTGACTTGCAGATTTGCTCCTGCTGCATGGCCCCTATGATCCCTCAGAATCTCTCAGCTACTCCCTGTTGTTAGACAGATATCACAATAAACGGCCTCCTCTTTCATTTTCTTATCCAGGGCAAATTTATCCGAATTCACTTCGGTACCACGGGCAAACTGGCTGGGGCTGACATTGAGAGCTGTAAGTAGCCACATTAATTTTGTCATTTACTTCCACCTGGGTCTCATCCAAAGGCCATGGGAATGAATAGCAAAACTCGCATTGACATCAGTGGTCTATGGGTCAGGGTCTATATTGTATGGCCGTTTTCTGCACCAGGGCAAAGCTGGAGTTAATTCTATTAACTTGATTGATTCGCTCTGGTGTAAATGAAACCAGAATCTGGTCTCTGGTGAAAAGACCTGTACCAGTAACTGCTACGGTTACTTGTATTCATCATCATCAGGACAATGGCATGACTGTGGTATACTTAGGATTCTAAAAATAGCTGTCTAGGAATGTGCATTGTTCTTTGTTTGCACACATGCATTTAAAACCAAACTTAGACCCACATATCCCAGCTCTTAATGCATAAAGACCCTGGTGTGTTTCCTGGCTAGGGACTTGGAGAGGGCAGAAGAAAGAGAGAGAGGAAACATATGGACGGTTAGGTTTTTTTTCCCTGGGGGATTCTCTATATCTGCTACTTTCAACTGGTCCCTGCCTTGCAGTTCTCTCTGGAGGTCATAGGTTGCATTCACCTCTTTTTTTTTTTTTGAACAAGGAGGTGTAGATTTCCTCCCAGTCAATCAGAACTGCAGCCTAACTGGCTGTTGAGCAATGGAAGGGGCTTCTTCCCCCCACTTCTTCTTTGCAAATGGCTGAATTTCCTGCTTCGGCATCATTTGCATGTTGCAGCCTCAGCTGGTGTGACCAAGAGAGTAAGAGACCAGGAATCAAACGTAAGTCTCCTTCATGTCAGTGAGAAACAGCACCATTGGGCCAATGCACATGGGCACAGAACATGACTACAGGGCACAGGGAGTCTTTTCTATGGCCCTTTTTAGAGAGGAAGAGCATCTCAGAGATGATTAGTCGTTTAATCATATATGCAATAAATTGACTTTTCATAATATCCTTTGAAATGGAAAGAGCTTTGGGGCAGTTGTGTATCTGGAGATTAGAGCAGGGCTCTGAGAACCAGAAATCCTGGCTTCCTTGGACCCACCACTGACTTATGACCCTGGATAAGTAACTTCATCTCTTGCTTCCGTTTCACCCATTTGGAAAATAATTATAATAAAGCTGATCTAACTGGGAATGTTGTGAAACTCATAAAGTTCTTCAAGATCCTCAGCTGAAGGATGCTTTAGGAGTGCAAAGTATTATACTTATTGTTACAGTAATGATGGATATAGTGAATGGAGAAGAAATTTGCTTCCAAAGGATACTTACTGTACATGAAATTCTGGCTCCATTGACATCAACAGAGCCAGGATTTCACCCTACACCTTTTACCCATGTCTGCAATCTTAACACAGGCCTGGGTTTACCAATGATCCCCTTTATATTTCAGATCTCCTAGAGAAGTCTCGTGTCATTTCCCAGCAGGCAGCTGAGAGAAGCTATCACATCTTCTACCAGATCCTCTCTAAGAAGAAGCCTGACCTGATTGGTATGGCACTTCTGTGTATATTCACTCTTCTTAACTCAGGCTTCCCTGATATGTCCTCTGTTTCCAGGATGAGAAATCTATTTGCCAAAGCTTTGTTTAGCAGTCGTTAAAGTAGGTTGACTCAAGAAGGTGACCTCTTACTGAAGCAGCTAAGGAGGAGGAGGAACTGTGGGGAGACCAGGCCAGTGAGTGAAGGGGAAGTTGTATTTCCCTTTCTTTAACCCCTGTAACTGACTGGTCTAAGGCGTGCTACATAAGGTCTCAGCCAGTCTGGTCAGGTTTGGTGCTAAGGTAATGAACATCAGGTGCAAACTGAAGCAATGGATTGCTAGAGCACGGAAATTGCTTATTTCCCTAGACATGGGAAACACATTGAGGCCGAGGTTTTCAATGTTGCATAAGAGATTTGGGTGTCCAGTTCTCACTAATTTTAATGGGAATGGGGTGTCCACATCCCATAGGAGGTCTGAAAATCTCAGCCCTAAAGGAAGGCTCTTACAAAGTGCTCCATTAGAAGTGGATCCCAGGGAAATGAAACTCCTAATTCCCCTTCCCATCTGAAGAGTTTTCCTTCTCCAGCCATAGGTCCACTGCAGGTACTGTTGTGTAACTGCATTGCTATCAGAATATGTAATCACCTCTTGGTTTGCCTTCTGCAGAATCTTTGCTTCTGGTGCCTGATCCCAAGCATTACCACTGGATATGTCAGGGTGTAACTACAGTAGACAACATGGATGATGGGGAAGAGCTGCTTGTCACAGATGTAAGTCTGGAAAAATGAAATGGAGGAAAAAGGTCTGGCTCAACAGGTTGCTCCTCCATGATCTCAGTTCTCTCTAGAAATAAGGAGGCAACTTCTTATTAGTGAGAGTAATTAACTATTGCAGCAACTTACCTAGGGATCTTTTAGATTCCTCATCACTCAGAGATTGGGCTTCTCTACAGGATATCCTCTAGCTCAACCAGAAGTTCTGGGCTGGATTCAGGAGATCCTGGGTGAAATTCTATGACCTGTGTCAGTCCAGACATCAAACTAGATTAATTATAATGGTCTTTTATAGCCATAACACCTATGAATCTGTAAACTTTGGTGCACATCATGGGGTAAAGCCTGCTTACCTCACTCACATGCACAGTTTCATTGGAGTTCTTGCATGTGGAAGCCTAGCACATTCTGAGCCTTCTTTGATGACTGGTTTCATACAGTTTTCTCAAAGGGCAATCTGGCTTTGGAAAGAGCTTATTAGGAACCTTGCTCCTGATGGGGGTATTACAAGCATTGCTTCAGCTACACAGAGTCCAAACTGTCTTCAGCTGCTGCTGTTATATTGCCACACGACCCTCTAGACGAGCTACGCTTCCCTCACTGTAAATGAGCTGCTAGCTAGAGCAATAGCTTTAGGTGTAGAATAGTCCTCAGAAACACTGAATTTTCCCACATCTTTGTACAGGCTGTTTTAAGTTCAGTTCTGTTATAGACTCACAAGACGGAGATGGGAAAAGGCCAATTAGGTCATCTAGTCCCTCGCCTTGCTGTTATTATAGGGCTGTTTCCTACAGTTAATTCACCAGTGTTTTGGCCAGGCTAGTTTCGGGTGATAGGATTCCACCACTGCCCTTGGAAGACTGGCTGGTGACCTGGATTTCAGGAAATATTGATAAGGGTTCCAAAAGGTCAGGTGTTACTCAGCCACATTCCTCTTTGGTGTGACTCTACCAGAGCCAGTGGAGTTACACGAGAGATGGAAGCAGCTCCTTCTGTCTTCCATCAGGCTCATTGTTTGCATGAGATTCAGGTGTCCACCCAGTGTGGAAGTTCAACCACCCCTTTGTTTATTTGGTACAGAATGATGAAATCGTGGTCTGAATTTGAAAAATGATCTTTTTTTTTTTTTTAGTGGCGCTTGGTGTTTTACAGGCTTCACTCCTTGAAAATGAATGGATTTAAATGAAACAGCTGAGATTCTCAGAGCCCTCTGAGGGGATTGCAATGCCCTACTCCCCTGAATTTTAAACAGGGGGCTTTGAAAATCTCAGCAAATGCGTTGGATTTAACTCCTTATGTCATGAGATTGTTCAAATGACTATGCCGAAGGGGCAGATCCTCAACTGGCGTTAAGTGGTGGATTAAAGACAATCAGGTTACACTGATGTCCATTGGCTGAGGATCTGTCCCAAATGACTTCCCCGAAATGTTATCTAGAGCTAGTTCGAAGGGACCTCACTAGGCTGATCTTGATGGGCTGTGAAATGACTTTAGGTTTTTATAGTAAGGAGAAGTCCTCCTGTTTAAGGTGCAGGTTTATATTTCCCTTCTGTGGGTCTCTTTCCCTTCGGCCAGGTGGCCTTTGATGTTCTAGGCTTCTCGCCAGAAGAGAAGCTTGGAATTTACAAGCTGACCGGAGGCATCATGCACTTTGGCAACATGAAGTTCAGGCAGAAGGCAAGAGAGGAGCAGGCGGACGTAGACACCACCGAGGGTAGGCTGGGGTCACTGCATTGGGTCAAAGTACGCCCAGGAAATCTACACCCAACCTGAGAATGGATTGTTTTACTCTGCCAGTTCACTGACGTCCCAGAAAAGCTACCCAAACCCAAACATGTTTCCAAAGGATAAAAATGACCTTAAACAACCAACTGCATCTGAATTTTTAAAGGGAGCAGGTGTGCTACCGGGAGCTGCCCTTCACCACTCCAAAGGGGTGTCAAGCCTAGACAGGTGATTGAGCATTCAGCAAAAGGCTTGATTGTTCCTCATAGACATCACCCTGCATTGCAGCTAGTATGGAGTCCTGGGGGAGTGGGCAGACAGAATGTCTCCTGGAGGACAAAGGCAGAGCACCCTCTGCTGCGTCTCTTTCTTGACTGTGCTCTACTCCCTCAACTCCAATATGGCTGGCCAGCTCCGCTGGCCACTGTGTGTGAGGGGACAAAACTATGGCTCCTCCGCACCCCTTGGGGAGTGCTGTGCTGTAGCGGTGAAGCAGTCTCTGTCTCCCCAGAGTGCAGAACACATAACCCCTTTCCGGAATATGCTAAAAGACACAAACTGGAGATCAAGCAACATTATTCCTCCCTTTAAGATTAACTAGGTTCCTCCTGTCCTTAAACAGTGGCTGACAAAGTTGCCCACCTCATGGGTCTCAACTCCGGAGAGCTCCAGAAGGGCATCACCAGGCCCCGGGTGAAAGTGGGCAATGAGTTTGTGCAGAAGGGGCAGAACATGGAACAGTGCTATAACTCTGTCGGCGCCCTGGGCAAGGCTACCTATGACAAGATGTTCAAGTGGATGGTGGTCAGAATCAACAAGACCTTAGACACCAAGATGCAGAGACAATTCTTCATCGGGGTGCTGGACATCGCAGGCTTTGAGATCTTTGAGGTACACAAAGCAAGAGACCCTCTCTCTGAAGTGGGACCCCTCTGTGAAAATATTCCCTTATCATCCTGCCCCACTCCGAAATGTTAACTTCAGTATCCATGCACATGCCGGCATAGTCAGTCATCATCCAGTGGGATGGGTCACTAAATCAAGGACACCAAACCGAGGTCCATACCTTGGCAGAAAACAATCAGAGAGCATGTGGGGGTTAAAAAATGAGCAAATGACCACAGTGGATCCCTCAGATGCAGGAACCCAGCAATCAGGCGGCTTTGCATCAGGGAAAGAAAGGTGCATGTTCTTCCCCTTTCGGTTACCTAAGGCCGAATTCTGATCTCATTTCCACCACTGAGGGAATCTGAAATATCTCTGAAGTCAGTAGGGTTGCTCTAGACTTGCTCTGGAATAACGGAGATCAGAACGTGTCCCCGGGAGTGGATACGTTGCTTCTTGCCCAGCAGCTGTGTTGTATTTGCAGCCTCTGGGGCTACATTTCAAAGGCTGATTAGTTCATGCATTGCTTCCCCCCATCTCTCTGCAGTTCAACAGCTTTGAGCAGCTGTGCATCAACTTCACCAACGAGAAGCTGCAGCAGTTCTTCAACCACCACATGTTTGTGCTGGAGCAGGAGGAGTACAAGAGAGAGGGCATTGTGTGGGAGTTCATTGACTTTGGCATGGATCTACAGGCTTGCATTGATCTCCTGGAAAAGGTAACTGTCCCTGCCCTGAAGGAGAGGCGCGTGGAGAGAATGAGCTAGAACAGATGCAGAGAAGGGCTACTAGGATGGTTAGAGGAATGGAGAACTTAACTCCAAGAGGAGACATACAGAGCTCGGCTTGTTTAGCCTAACCAAACAAAGGCTGAGGGGAGCTATGGCTGGTCTCTATAAATACACCAGAGGGATAAGCACCAGGGAGGGAGAAGAGTTATTTCAGTTAAGAGCCAATGTTGGCAAAAGAACAAATGGATATAAACTGGCTATCAACAAGTTTAGGCTTGAAATTAAATAAAGGTTTCTAACCATAGGAAGAGTGAAGTTCTGAAACAGCCTCCCCAGGGGAGCTGCCTTCCACGACTGAGCTTGCTAAGTTTATGCAGGGGACGGTATGATGAGACTGCCCACAATGGCCCGTGGCCCGTCAGTGACTGCTAGCAGCAAATATCGCCAATGGCCAGAGATGGGACACTCGATGGGGAGGGATCTGAGCTACTACAGTGAATTCTTTCCAGGGGTCTGGCTGGTGGGTTTCACCAACATGCTCAGGGTCTAACTGATCACGATACTTGGGGTAAGGAAGGAATTTTCCCCACGGTCAGATTGGCAGAGACTCTGGGCTTTTTTCGCCTTCCTCTGCAACGTGGGGCATGGGTCTCTTGGTGGTTTGACTAGAGTAAATGGTGGACTCTCAGTAACTTGAAGTCTTTAAATCAGGGGTAGTCAATTACTTTTTGTCAAGGTCCAAATTTCTTGGTCAAGGTATAGTCAAGATCCAGACACCGGAGAAAATAATAATAATAAATAAAATAACAATCATGATAATAATAAGTACATAAAAAAAAAAGATTTTGGGGTCCGTTCAAAAGTGTCTGGCAGTCTGGATTTGGGCCGCGGTCTGCTTACTGACTACCTCTTCATGATTTGAGGACTTTAGTAACTCCGCCAGAGGTTAGGGGTCTATTTCAGGAGTGGGTGAGGTTTTGTGGCCTGCGATGTGCAGGAAGTCAGACTAGATGATCACGAGTCTACTCAGCTGCACATAATTACATGACTAGATAATAATCTAGCTGTAAGTGGCAAACTCAGATCAGAGGTGAAGCTGCCCCTGCTCATCACTGAGATGGCAGTAATGGGCTTCTCTCATCTGCTGCTACCTTGTGATCCTCTTTCTTCCCCCAGCCCATGGGCATCTTCTCTATCCTGGAAGAGCAGTGTGTGTTCCCGAAGGCCACGGATGCTACTTTCAAGGCTGCCCTCTATGACAACCACCTAGGCAAATCATCCAACTTCCTGAAACCCAAGGGAGGCAGGGGCAAAGGGCCTGAAGCCCACTTTGAGCTTGTGCACTATGCTGGCACGGTACGTCCCGAACAATGTTATTTTTGTTGGCAAATCATCCATGTAGATCCGGCTACCTGCATGGGCCTGACCCTGCACTCACTGAAGTTAACGATGAAACTCCCACTGACTTTCAGTGGAAATGGAACCAGGACTGCACTGCAAACTCAGGCCTGTTAGACCCATGCCTGAGTGCTCGGTGTTTCCAAGCCCATGTTTCAGCATCCACATAGCACTGGGTAAGGCACCAATCATGTCATGCTTTCAAGGCATTTGACACATCACAGCACAATGTGCCTTTATGGGCCAAATTCCCTGCTGGAATAAACTGGTGGAGCTCTGCTGACTTCAATAAAGCAGCACCAACTTACCCCAGCAGGGAATTTAGTCCTACAGTGTCTCATTGAAATGCATCTCAAAATGCTTTATAACAACAACAGAGATAAATCACAATCTAAAACTTCAGCTGGGCAAATATATGATCAATGACTCGACAGTAGCTCACTTTAGTGGATTATGAGTAGCAAGTCAATTGCATCTGTCAGGCATGGTCTATGTATACTTGGTCCTACTTCAGCGTGGGTGGGATTGAGTAGGTGAGCTCTCCATCCCTTCCAGCCCCGCATTTTTATGATTTTTATTATCAGAGGGGTAGCCGTGTTAGTCTGGATCTGTAAAAGCGGCAAAGAGTCCTCTGGCACCTTACAGACTAACAGACATATTGGAGCATAAGCTTTAGTGGGTGAATACCCACTTCATCTCACGTGATATGATTTCTATGACACTTCAACACACAAGGCTCAGCTCTGATCAAAAATTAAATCCTTAAAAAAATTCTGCAAACCATCTCCTCCCCCCAGTACCAGGACTTTGTTTCTGGGAGCACAAAGGCTCGCAGGACAGTTACTAGGATCGCAAATCAGCCAAGGGGTTAAATTAATTTTTGCTTGTTTCTCAAATGCTGCCAGAAGAGCCGGAGTCCTGAGGTTCGCTGCCGCTTGTCTAGTCTTTCATGGAGACTGTGCCAATGCCTAGCTGCAGGAACAGTCTTTATGCATCTAACCAAACTCTGCCCGTTATTCATGCACGCGACCGCACAGACATTCTGACAAAACATGATCACAGCATGAATCACAAGAGCTTTCTGTATCTTATTTACATTTAGCAGCTATTGCCATTCCCGGGTCACACATGGGCATTTGCCATTGACATTTGTGTTAGACTACGCCACGCTAAGTTCAGATGACACCAGTGGATGGGCCATATTGTCCCCTCTGTCAGTGGCTCCAGGTGAATGTATATTAGGGAAATGTCTAACCTCTGCCTGCAACAGGCCCCCCTCCTCAAAGCCTGCCAAAGCTCCTCCGTCAGGGGAACATCTGCTTTCCATGGCAAGAATCCCTGCTAAACCCACAAGACTTCAGTGAGTAAGTTAAGGCTGATCGTGAGTCAGCAATAACTCATTTCAGAGTAACAGCCGTGTTAGTCTGTATGCACAAAAAGAAAAGGAGTACTTGTGGCTTAGTCTCTAAGGTGCCACAAGTACTCCTTTTCTTTTTGAGCAATAACTCAGTCACTTTCCCGCTTCATGCAGTGGATTTCTCCCCCTCCCTCTTCAGGGCTAGTGGTCATTGGAGAAGAAGCATCTTCTTATTTGTACTGTGTTGCAGCAACGTTCTCTTTCAGAATCTGGAGTGTTCACTTTTCTCCGCCTTCTCCAGGTGGCGTACAATATTACTGGGTGGCTGGAGAAAAACAAGGACCCCCTGAATGAAACAGTGGTGGGCTTGTTCCAGAAATCCAGCATGGTACTGCTGGGTAATCTCTTTAAAGAGGAGGAGGCTGCAGGTACGGTAAACATCACACAGCACAGCAATGTGGTTGGGCGCAAATGGGATCGTGTCTAGCCCTTTAGTGTTTTCCCTGCAATTCTCTATGGCAAGGATTAGGCCACTGGTTATAGCACCCTCTGCAGCCAGGTAACCGACTTCCTCTGCGATACAACCTCTTCCATGCTGACAGATGGGCTAGCTCAGTCCTTGAAAACGACGCCCCCTTAGCGTTGGCCGAGATAGCTCACCTTGTTGGAATGAAGCCTCTCTAGAACAGTGCTACTGGCACACACTTGTGTCTGAATGAAGGGAGGATGCAGTGCGGAGTTAATGACAAACTATGGAATTCCCTCCAGGCAGTAAATGGCCTTCTGTTGACCAGACAGCTGTCAGGTTTCTATCAACCAGAAAACTTGCTGCCTCATCGGATTGTTGCCAGTCCGGCCTGGGGCGCCCCAGTTCAAAAGATGAATGGGAGAACTATGAAAAGGCTTTTAAGATCTCAAATTATTAACAGATTGGGTCAAATTCTCCTCTCAGTTACACTGGTCCCGCTCCATCCAGTTACAGTGCAAAGCAATGCATATGCACCCCTGTAACCGAGGGAGAATTTGGCCCCATGATTTACCAATACATGTACTTTCAAACAAAATATTGTAAACTCAGGTTTTCGTTCCCTTCTTTTCCAAGCACTGAGCTCACTTCAGATTCCAGGATTCCCTTACAATAGTAAATGAATACAAAATCCCTAAACCAGAATAGCGGGCAGGTTTGATGGATGCTTGTTTTTTATTTAAGGGGTGTCTTCTCCAGCGAGAACTGTACTGTGAACTACAGGCTCCTGAGGAGATATATGTATTTTGTGTGCTACAGTATATCACTTATATGTTATGCATTTTAATATTGTTCAGCTGGTGGTGCCAAGAAGCAGAAGAGAGGCTCTTCTTTCATGACTGTCTCCAACTTCTATAGGGTAAGTGGGCATTCGCCACCCATCAATTGCAATATAGGGTACTTTATTATTTGTATTTTGGTAGTGACCCAGGCCCCCATTGGGCCAGACACTATACACACATATAACAGAGAGCGGCCCTGCCCAAAGGAGCATACAATCGAGGATATGATCTAGGAATTATAGCTATGCTCTAGGAATTATTTTGGGGAAGTTCTCTGGCCTGTGTTATACAGGAGGTCAGACTAGTTGATCACAATAGTTTCTTCTGGCTTCGGAATCCATTCGTCTAATCTTTGAATCTAAGTTTTAGAAAAGATTCAACAGGTAGACATGGCAAAGAGAGGTTGGGAGTGCAAGAAAACAGTGAGATCGTTTATGAATAGTGGAATAAGAAGAACATTAAGATCACATCAGCTGCCTTTTAGAACTGAAAATCCAGGATTCAGACCCTCTTGATCACCCATGGTGTCCTCAAATGTTCATCCATGCAACGCTCTTCACGTTGTGAAGAGCACCTGCACGCTAGTGTTATCTTCACAACTAAGGAGTGTGAATTAATTTACTGAGCATGAGGTTCTCTCTCTTCTGCTTGCCTCGCTCACTTTATTTCTCTTCCTCCGGCTTCAGGAGCAGCTGAATAAGCTGATGACCACTCTGCATAGCACATCGCCCCATTTTGTACGCTGCATCATTCCAAATGAGTTCAAGCAGTCTGGTAAGCATCTGCAGAGCCTTTGAACCACACTCGGGCAAAGAAACACAATGCCTTCTGCCCTAGCTTTGGCTGGCTGAACAGCAGATCTTAATCCAGTCCTGGAAGAACATGGGGTATCGCTTCATAGAACACCTCTGTGTCCCTTAAAGGCAATGTTAGTGTGGGACAAGACTCCAACAGAGAGGTTTGAAGACAAGATGGCTAATGAGCAGTTAGCTATTGAACAGTTCATTCCTCTGTGGCTGTCCAATGAACAGGGAAATACCAAACTGCCTTGACATGCAGTAAACTGGCAAGGACAGTAACAGAAAGCACAGGGTAGCACATGGACTTCTGTTAAAGGTGGTTATCCCTGATATCTCCCTTTAACTCCTTGTCTACTCCTGAATACACTGTTGGGCTGATAAATGTACCAGATACTTCACCTCCTGGATTTCCAGGGGTCAGTGGAATCGCAGCCACACAGTAATTGCAAGAAGACTGATGGAGCAGGGCTGAAGTGAAAACATATACGAACAGGCCCTCTGGTGTAGAACATTTCAGCTTCTCTTGTACCCAACACAGCAAAGTGAAGGGCGCCCGTAATACAGTCCTTTCTCCTCCATTTCAGTTCTACCCACAGTATGTGAATTCTGTCCATTACTAACCTCTCCTTTTACATCTTTGTGTCACCGAGGGCGAACGGCGTGAGAAGCTCCAGTCATTTTGTTCCCCTGGCTCTGGCTCAGTCAAGTGAAGTGCTGACCTGTTCTCTGGTTTTCATAGGGGTGGCTGATGCCCACTTGATCTTGCACCAGTTGGCCTGTAATGGAGTGCTGGAAGGCATCCGTATTTGCAGGAAGGGCTTTCCTAACAGACTGCAGTACCCTGAATTCAAGCAGAGGTGAATGTTTATATTTTTCGGCCCATTTGGGAGGATGGACACAAACAACACCCAATATGGGATCCTCCTTGGACAATCGGGAGATGGAGTAACTCCACTGCTAACCCTCCTACATCCTCTCCTTCAGGAACTCTTATTAAGTAAAGATGAGAAACAGAGATGGTTATAAACACCTCACAGCTGGCACCCCAGCCCTTTTGAGACCTTTGCTAGAAGAGACTGTGATGAAGTAGACATTAACCCTTGCCTAGCTCCAAGGCCATCCTTAGGCGTATGCAGCATACGCGGCTGCGTAGGGCACCCAAAAATTTGGGGCACCACCGGGACCATAGGCGCCAACTTCTCATCTTGCTGGGGGGCGCTCAACCCCCTCCCCCACTCCAGGCCCTGCCCCCACTCCACCCCTTCCCCCAAGCCCCTGCCCCACCTCTTCCCACCCCGCCTCGCCTCTTCCCTGCCTCCTCCCCTGAGCGCGCCTCGTCCCCGCTCCTCCCCCTCCCTCCCAGAGCTTGAACACTGCGAATCAGCTGTTCGCGGTGCTCCAGAAGCACTGGGAGAGAGGGGGAGGAGTTGGTAAGCGCAGGACCACCAGCGCGAGAGGCGAGGGGGGAGGGCGACAGAGGGGGGGGAGCTTGATGCTGGTGGGTGCTCTGCACCCACTAAATTTTCCCCATGTTCCAGCTCCAGAGCACCCACCCACGGAGTCCGTGCCTATGTCCAGGACAGCAGGCAAGAGCAGGTCGGCCCCTGCACACCCAGGGCACGCTGCAGGCTCCTTACTAGGCAGGGGCCATATTCACAGAGCCTAATGCACTGGTGCGGCACATTCTGCATGAGGGAGAGGGTACGGGGGGGCAGGTCTCTGCGGGGACCTGTGACTCTCCGCATCATTCTGTCAATAAATCAGAATTTTTTCCATAGCGTTACTTCTTTAGTGCAAGGCTAGTCCATCAGCATTATAGTGTGCTTCATTTGTTTAAACTGGTTTTAATAAAGTGCATGGGGCAAGTTTTCCAATACTGTCCGCTTATGTTTGCGTTGCTAAGAGCAGGTCGGCCATAGGGGCACCAGTTTAATGATGCTGCGTAGGGCCCCATAAATCCTAAGGACAGCCCTGCCTAGCTCTTCTCCTAACAGCGGCCCTTACGTCACTACATGTCTTTCTCATTTCAGATATCAAGTCTTGAACCCCAATGTAATCCCTCAGGGATTTGTGGACAACAAGAAAGCATCAGAATTGCTGCTTGCCTCTACTGAGTTGGGGGAAAATGAGTACAAAATTGGGCACACCAAGGTACTGTTTTTTCCTATCATATTAAGCTAAATTAATTCAATTGAAGTGTGTCCACACAGGGAATGGCACCAGTTTATGCTGATTTCAAAACAAATTTTAATTCAAGCACTGGGACTTGTGTGTGTCGACCAGGCCTCGGAGTTAAAAGTTCCTACTGCAATCTTCTCTCCGCCCTCCATTGCCTTCCAGTATGTGAACTCACGGCCCAGAGCAATGTGACATGCTCGTTCTCAAATACAGAGCAAGATAATGCAAAGGAGGCACGCTTTTAAAGATGGGCTAAACTCTCAGGTCCCTTCACTTTTTACTCGCTCCTTAGAGTACGTCTACACTAGAAACACTACAGGGGCACTGCTACAGACACTGCCAGAAGGGGTTCTTCCGTCACTGTAGTAAATCCACCTCCCCGAGAGGCGGTAGCTAGAATTCTTTTGCTGACCTAGAAGTGTCTACACCAGGGTTTCTGTTGTCTTAATTACACCATGCAGGGCGTAACCTAACTCTGTAATGTAGACCAGGCCTTAGCCAAGTAAAAATTCCACGAAGAATTTTGCCTAACTTCAGACGGAATTAAAAAAAAAAGAGTCAAGACCTTGTTTTTTGCCCCTATAATCTTAGTGGAGCATTTCAGAAATTAATATTTCTGCATGTATGTTTTGTGTGATCACGTAATGAAATAGACTATTGTGATACACATGCAGAGGCGGAAAAAGTTCAGCTTTTTCCAGGAACTTACAATGGAATTTTCTAACTTGTATAATACTCCCACACCACTCCTCTAGCATATTTCATCCTTCGATTTCCAAGTGCTTTATTATATGTCCGTTAATTAAATCGTCCAGTGTCGTCGTTATCCCCATTTTACTGCTAAAGGAAGACAGGCAGAGAGAGGGTAAGTGACCTCACTGAAGACGAACAGCAAGTCAGTGCTAGAGCCAGAAATAGAACCCAGGAGTCTTGACTCTCAGGCCCTTGCTTATAAATATCCCAGCCTCAATATTCTATTCATATATAATTCTGTAGACTTACAGCACTGGTCCCCAAACTTTATGGTCCACACCTTCCTGGCCCAGCCCCCCAGGAGCCATGGTTGGGAGCCAGGGCCGTGAGTGGGGCTGCAGTCAGGAATGGGGCCAATGCTGCAGCTGGGGCCTCAGCCGGGAGAAGGGCCGCGGTCGGGCGTGTCCCACAGTTTGGGGACCAGTGACCTACAGTGATAGTAAATGTAGGTGGAAAGTCAGACAGGTCAACAAAGGCAGAAACCCACGACGGAAACTAAAAGGGGACTAACAGCCCTGACTAAGCCCAGACACATGAATAAGCCTATTGATGGGGGAAGAAGTTCACAGATTCAAAGTTCTGGTGCATGACCTGGAAGCCAAGTTCTAACAGTCTTCTCTTGCTCTTCAAGGTGTTCTTCCGTGCCGGAGTCCTGGCCAAATTGGAAGACTTGCGCGATGACCGTCTGGCAAAGATCATGTCCATGCTGCAGAGCCGTGTTCGTGGCTTCCTGATGAGGATTGAGTTCAAAAAGATGCTGGAAAGAAGGTATCCCTTTGAAATATGAGACACCACTTCATGCATGAGACACCACTTCATGCAGAGCGCTAGAAACCAATTGCTAACATACTTCATTCTCTACTAGGCATCATGAGATGAATCTTGGATGTCAACCCTTGGTCCTGGCACACAACCAAAGTAACGGGGTTGTGCACTGTGGATCTATATGGGAATCAAGGGGCTAAAGAATCCTCCCCTTCAGGCCACAGGGCTACAATAGTTCCACTACCTCCTGTGCATCTATTCTACTAGTTGATGGATCTATGTAGTGATGGATCCACAAGCCCTGCCTCTGTTCAGGAACCTGACTGTGGAGCAGTGAACCCTTTGGAACACAGCTTCATGGTACCCAGTTGAGGTAGATCAGAGTGGGGCCTTAACATATTGGTCCCACCCTGGGCAGTAGAACTGTATTGTTTCTGCTGCTGCTAGGGGATGTTTATGGCTGCACGATGGAGCGGGTGGAAGGGAGGAAGATATTGCCAGTTAGAATCGTTTCCAGCCGATGCACCATATTCGTGTCTTCCCCTGCATGAAACACCCATGTTCTACTTCAGTGGCAGCATTCCTGCTATCCCAGTACAACCCTGCCACCCTTTTCCTACCTCAGCACACTGCCACTGACCTTTCTTGCATCTGGGACTGGGAGAACACTGCTCCATCCATTCCTATCCCACTCAGCGAATGCCCCAGCATTACATAGCCTCTGCGTACTGGCTCCAGCCTTCTGGCGGGGTTCTATCACACTGCCACAGTGATACCCACCCAGAACACTACACACGCTGCACAACGAACCTTTGAAAATAATATCTGCTTTAGGAAACAATAGTATTAAATTAAGAGAAATCCCCCCTAGCCAATGGAGAAAAGTGAGTTCAGCATTTAAGAATGAACTGAAAACGACATCTCTCAAATGAGCTGATAAAGAAACTTGCTGCATGCCAGGACAATGTCTTGATGTCTCAACTACCTAGTCACAGTGCCAGGAAACTGGTGACTGTTTCTAAGCCACACAACCCTGTTGGGTTTCATTACAGGCTAGGCCTGATGGCGATTCAGAGGAATGTTCGCAAATTCCTGCAGCTGCGCTTCTGGGGCTGGTGGAAATTGTATAACAAGGTGAGACCCGTGCTTCCCACAAACAAACACCACCCCCCAAACTGTACCCAGCTTACACAGAAGGAAATAAAAGCAGCTGCAAGCACTGGCAATGGGTGGGGCGCTTGGATTTTGAAGATAAGGGGTAGAAAAAAAAGAATTGCCTTGCCCAGTTATTCAGCAACAAGTAAATACACTTTGGGTGCCAGTCACTTTCTTGCTAATTATTAACAGGGCAAGGGGCATGAATGATTTCCCTCCAAGTCAATGTCAGAGCAGTCTGGAAATGGAGGACACTTTGAAATCTGAATTTGCCACCTCCATGAAATGGGAATTACGTTCTTTAGGAAATTCAAGCCCTGGATCTCCCTCCTCCAACAAATGAAGTTCAACTCTGCCTTAAGCGGCTAGGTGTTGTAGTTCTGAACCCTGGAGATGGACTCAGGCTATTAATTAAATCCTAAAACCTAGAACAAAGTTTCTTGGTCTATTTGCCCCCCAGCTCAGAAAGGTGTGGCCTAAATAGGGCGGATGAGCCCGTTTCCACAGCAGTGGCTTCTTCTCTCGTCTCATAGGCCCATTAAGATTAAATTTTTTTTGGTGGCAGGGGATGGAAAGGAGCATTGGCCAAGATATTCTTGCTTAATAGATGCTGAAGGACCCATACACCAATTTAAGGCCAAATTTAACACCGGGGAACCTAAACAGCATCTGATCAATTTACCTGTGTACCCATTGGGAGCACAGCCTCCCACATCCGCACGTGCAAAATTGATGTTGCACACTTTAAATATTCATTATTCAACCCCTATTTTGTGTGTGCGCAAATGTAAATATGGGGCTTTTGCATGTGTGCAGGCCAAAACGTTAAAAATATGGGCCCAATGTCCTCAATTTACCGGAAGTTCAGCACCTCAGGAGCAAAGACCCGGAGCCTCAAAGGTACTTAGGCATCTTACTCTCCCATTTAAATAAATATCTCTGAGGACCTGGGCCAAAAAGCCTCCAAAAGACATTGTCAGATTTTGATCTCAGTTACACTGGTGTGAACCTGCAGTAGCTCTTGCATAATGACAGGTTTCAGAGTAACCGTAAAAAGAACAGGAGGACTTGTGGCACCTTAGAGACTAACAAATTTATTAGAGCTCACGAAAGCTTATGCTCTAATAAATTTGTTAGTCTCTAAGGTGCCACAAGTCCTCCTGTTCTTTTTGCAGTAGCTCTAGTGATTTCAGTGGAGCTCAGAATCTGGCAAACTGTCCTGATTTCTCTGCTGGGGCCCAGAATTGTTCGGGTAAGTAGTTTATGATGATGCCTTTCCTGGAAGTCATCTAACACATACTGTAGTGATGAAGCACTCCGCACCAAATCAGTCATTTTAGAAGACACCAGGCCCAGGCAATACTTCAATATGGCAATAAAGAGATTGGCTCAGGAGCATTCTGGGGGAAGTTGCTACAGAGAAGACCCATTTGTGAACCTCACTGGCTGAACTGCATGCTTACAGGTGAAGCCTCTGCTGAATGTGGCCCGACAGGAGGAGGAGATGAAGGTGAAGGAAGAGGAGCTGAGGAATGCCATGTCAAAGACTCAGGAGCTAATTGATCGTGTCAAACAGCTGGAGGAAAAGATGGCCACCCTCAGCCAAGAGAAGAACGATCTTACCATCCAGCTGCAGGCTGTGAGTTATCAGAAAAAGGATGGTTACCGGTTATGTCTCTTCCTTGGGCCTGTAAGAGGGCACTGGCTATAGCTTCTCCAAATGATTCATAAAAGGGCTTGTTTTTAAGAATCTGGAACAAGTAGAGAGCTGTGGGAGATGGAAAGTGAGAGTCCTAGAGAACCACAGCAGGTCAAAGAAAAAACCAACTCTTCCAAAAATCAGCAGGAGGCAAAATGGCCTAGTGGTTAGAGCAAGGCAATGGGAGTCAGGAACCCTGGGTTCTCTTCCTGCCTCAGCCACTGATTGATTCTGTGTGACCTTAATCAAATAGCTTGTGGAAAAATTTTCAAAAGCACCCTCTAATTTGGGTTTTTCCATTTCTGGGTGTTGCACAGTCAGCCTGTGGAACTCCTTGCCAGAGGATGTTGTGGAGGCCAAGACTACAACAGAGTTCAAAAAAGAACTAGATAAATTCATGAAGGATAGGTCCATCAATAGCTATTAGCCAGGATGGGCAGGGATGGTGTCCCTAGCTGCTGTTTGCCAGAAGCTGGGAATGAGTGACAGGGGATGGATCACTTGATGATTCGCTGTTCTGTTCATTCCCTCTGAAGCAGCTGGCATCGGCCACTGTCGGAAGACAGGATACTGGGCTAGATGGACCTTTGGTCTGACCTAGTATGGCCGTTCTTACGTAACTTGAAACACCGAAGGCCTGATTTTCAGAGATGCTGTGCAACCACAACTCCAGCTGGAGTCAATGCACCTTTAACATCCTGGCATAGTCACTGGTGCTTAAGTGGAGCAGCCCTGACCCACTGTATATGGATGTTTAGTGCCACAAGAGACCAGAGATACAGTAGCCTCTAAAATGATAAAGGTTGTGTTTCCCTCCCGCCATTAGGAACAAGAGAACTTGATAGATGCTGAGGAGCGGCTGACCCAGCTGATGAAATCTAAAATTGACATGGAGAGCCAGATCTCAGAGATGAAGGAGCGTCTGGAAGAAGAGGAGGGCACAGCCTCTTCCCTGAGTGCCCACAAGCGCAAGCTGGAAGGAGAGCTCAATGACCTGAAGCGCGACCTAGAGGGGTTGGAAACCACGTTGGCCAAGACTGAGAAAGAGAAGCAGGTATGAAGCATCATCGTTGTTTTAAGCTCTCTCTTCCTTGCCCTTTAGGGAAATAACCACTGTCAAGAGCAGGGAACCAACCAGCAAAGCTCATGCCATCTGAATGCCCTTTGAGAAGCTAGCTCGTAACCTGTCAGCTGTTCCCTCTCCAGTATTCAACATTCCCTCTTCCATAGTCTCTAAAAATCTGCTATTCCTTCTATCTTGAGCTGGGATGAACCTGAATCTACAACTCTCCTTATTGTCCTGTATTAGGAGGAGTAATTTCCCTGTAACTCCCACAAATCTCTCTCTACAGAGGCCTTCAGAGCCCTTCCACATCCTGTGTTAATCACCACCTTCCTCTCACTGCAAAGTTACTGGGTCTTTGCTTATAAAATATGCCCCCATGAATCCCTCCCAGTTGCCTTTGCCCTTTTGTCTAAGTTTGGGGGATACTCCCTCTGTTCCCCATCAACTGTTTTTTATTTGGAACTGTCACAGAAGGTTTAAATCCATGATGCTATAGCCTTTTTGTGTCAGTGTGATATGGTCCCTGGGTCACAGTCAGCAAATGCTTGTGGCATCCTGCTGCTTCCCCTGAAATCAGTGTTAGCTAGATAGAAAGCAGGACAGAGACCTTTATCTTCAACTCTCATAAACCTACCATGTGTGAGAGATCAACAACAGAGGTCCAGGTTCTGGTCTTCCCGGAGCTAAAGAACTACAAATTAGTTGATTTGGGGGGCACTAAAAGTTGACATGGCTGGTCATGATCTTGACTATGTTATCTTCCCTATCTCTAGGCGCTAGATCACCGAGTGCGAACCCTGACTTCGGATCTCTCTATCCGGGACGACACAATCGCTAAACTCCAGAAGGAGAAGAGGGCGTTGGAGGAGCTGCACCAGGTAGAAAAATCTGCTCCATTTTCTTTATTGCACCCCAATCGCGTCCTTAGGGCTGCGCTCTGGGAAAGGAGAAATGGTGTCCTACTCAGGCTATAGAGAAACTAAATTGCTGCACAAGTGGGAAAGGATCCCAGGTCTCAGTCATACTGGGGATTTGTGTGTCTCCTATGCATTATACATTGCAGAAGAGTAAAATCATGCTCCTTTGCACTATTTGGCTGAGAGATCTATTGTGAACTGCTGGATTTTGTATGAACTAATACAAAATACACCTCCTGCTGTTTGAACACATCGTTTGTTAGCTCCCCCGACCAGGGACCGCGTTCTTTCTTACATAGAGTGCCAAGCCTGCAGTCAGTCAAAACCCGTCCCCAGCCGCATTCAGCTCAGCAGACTGACGTGGTCCAGGCACTCCCATTACCACAGCGTAGCATACAAGTCACGATAATAGGCTAGCATGCTAGTAATAGTACTGAATTAGTAAATGTTCTGCAGGCTCTTTTCCACACGTAATGAGCTCACTTACCCTTGTCTATTCTCACATCTTTGCTGAGTGAGGAGGAGACTGCCTTTTCCTGGGTGCAAAAGATGGTGTGTGGATTAGCCAAGAGCAACCGAGGGTGGTTCTTTTGTAACGATACATGTTGTCATTGGACAAGATCCTGCAGGACTTGCTGACAACTTACGCAAAGCTCCCATCAATGTCAGTGGGTGTTTGGCCTGAATAAGGAGGACTGCCGCTGTATCCCAGGATTATTAGTGCCATCTACAACCTTTAGTAAGACACTAGGGAATTATATGAATCATTAATAAACCTGTTATCCTGAGGAGACTTCCATGAGAGTAACTGGGGTTTTGGATGGGCCAAGAGATAAATAAATAAATTTGTTTGTCTCTAAGGTGCCACAAGTCCTTCTTTTCTTTTTGCGGATACAGACTAACACAGCTGCTTCTCTGAAGCCAAGAGATGGGGTTTTTCTTATTGTCAGGACAGGGGTAGCTAGTCTTCCAGGAACACAGCGCACCAGTGATGGCCCTTTTCTCTGTCTCTCCCTTCCTAGAAAACTCTAGATGACCTGCAAGCTGAGGAGGACAAAGTGAACCATCTGACCAAGAACAACAGCAAACTTACCACTCAGCTACACGAGGTGAGGACTAGTTGGTCTGAGATTGTCATTTCATTCATCACTGTGGAGGGGGCTTGTTTTTAAAGATCGACATGTTGGGCATCTCTGATGAACATCTACTGCCCGGGTGTTATCATTGCAGAGTGCTTGTCTCTACCCCGCCAGCTTTTTCAAATTCTTGTGGCCATTGATTCTCCTCTCCCCTTTTATCTCTGGTTAGTTGGAGGACAACTGGGAACAGGAAAAGAAGATCCGTGCCGAGGTGGAGAAGGCCCGACGGAAGGCTGAGGGCGACCTGAAAATGACCATTGAAAACCTCAATGAGATGGAACGAGCCAAACTGGACTTGGAGGAGGTGGTTAAGAAGTAAGTGTCAGTCCACACAGAATCGCATTGTGTGGCGGGTACTCCGGAGTCAAAACAGGGCAGCACCATGGATCTGATGGCGTTAATTATACCTGACAGCCACTTCATTAGAAAAATCACGAGTCAGAGTTCCTCTTGGGATCCTAGAAATCCATTACTAACCTAATGCAAAGAGAAAGTGCTGTCTAATGGTTAGAGCAGAAGACTAGGAGTCAGGACTCCTGGATCTTATTCTTGAATCTTTCTTCAACTCACTGTCTGATCTTTGGTAAGTCAATCTCTCTGTTTTCCCTCTTATACATGGAGTATAACCATACCTACCTCGATGGGTGTTGTGAGTCTTAACTGATCATTATTTCTACAAGGCTCTGTGATCCTTAGATAACAGCTGTTCTAGAAATGCAAAGTATTATCGCTAATTAGATCATTATTATAGTGTCACCACTGACTACTGTAGTGATGGGTCTGCCAGCATTTCTCTGGCACTCCTCCCCTTCAAAATTAACTTTAAGGATGTAAATTCACAATTACATATTATTGAAACCACTGCTATTGTTAGTTAAATAGCTAAGTAGCTAAGCAAATGAATACAGCCATTAATTAGTAGGTGCAAAGCTTGATAATGCCAGTCCTAGCAGAGAGCTCAGCAGGAAGTGCAAGGCTGTCGTGTTCCCGTTCAAGGGAAGCTAAGTGCAGACACAAGTGGGGTTAAGCACTAAAATCGCTCCTCCAGACTGAGTGAATGTATCCGCTCCCTTGGGTGGCCATGCCTTTACTCTCAAGAGTACATTGTAAAAAGGGGGCAGGGAATGGACATGACTGAGGAGAAATGAGCTTAAGCACTAAGGCTCATCATGCTAAAGAGCTAATCACTTCTGCATAGCCTAGAGTCAAGGGTTCCTGGTGGAGTTCTTTCCCAGTCCTCTTGTAAAAAGGACCATCCACCATGTGACACCCCCTCCCACCTGAACGGGTCTCTTGTGCCTTTTCTTGCAGGCGAGACATGGAAATCAATTCAGTCAATTCCAAGGTGGAAGATGAACAGTCTCTGAATTCCACGCTGCAGAGGAAACTGAAAGAACACCAGGTGAGGAATGCTCTGACTATTCTCTTGCCCTTTACATCCTATTTCAAGACTCTCTGGTTTTCCTTTCCTAGTATCAAAGGGACTGTCCAAACTCACATGAGAAGTCAATCCACTGGCATGCTAGGGAGCTGGATGGGCCGTTAGGGACCCATATCATTCATGACAAAGGACAAGGACACCACTGAAAAACTCCTCAAACCAAAGCTCCAATAACACCAAACCTTTGTGGCTAGGGCAAGATTCTCCACTCTGGCCCTTCAGTGTAAACTGGTGTAACTCCACAGAAGTCAGTGAAGCTACTCCAGGTTCAAACCAGTTTAAATGAGATCACTGTCTATCCCCTGGTGGGGTGGGATCTATTCCCCATTCTTTACATGACAAGTACAAATGTCAACTTCCTTTTCTTCTACATAAATTATTCTAAGAAATCCAGTGCAAAACAGCAATCCAGCTCTTTTAAACCTATCCTGTTAAAATGGAGACAAGGCCCTATTGTTCTTTAAGACCTCAATACTCTTCTCCTCCAGTAAGTCATACAATAGTCAGGTAGCCTCTTCCTTTTCCAGGTAAATACATTATACAAAGCTCAGCTCAGAGGCAGCAGCTTTGTGTTCTTTTTCAGGGAAATTTTGATTCCCCCCCACACACCAGCTGCCCTGTCTGAAGCCCCAGGATGTGGATTCCCTTGCCCTACTCCTCACAATGAGTCAGCGGCTCAATCAGCTCTGAGCTCCGCCCCGTCTTTTGTTCCAGCTACTTACACTAGACCCTATTTCCCTTTATGGCTGGAAAACTGCAGCCTCTGCTTTGAATGTAAAACTCGTCACAGCTGTCCTGTCACAATGATATGGCAAGAAGGGAGGTGATCTACTGCAGGCACCTCTTGGTCTATTTGTATCTACTGCACAAGTATGGCTTGTCACAAATTTGGCATCGAAACTAAGCACAGGGACTTCTGTGAAGTTTCCCTTCCCCTAACCAAGAGGGGATAAAGTTGTGAATCATGGGAGATGTAGCCCAGCCAGAGACCCGAGCCCATAAGGCACCCAAACTACAATTCCCACAAGGCACTGCGATGCCTTGCACTATTTCTGGTTTCGGCTGGAATAGTTCAGTTTTCAATATTTCACTGAAAAGTCAAAATTTGTCATGAAAAAAATGCCTATTTTCTGCCCAACTCTACTAACAAGTTTCCCCATGTAAACTGGTCATCTTTCCAAGGACCCACTATCCACACACCTCAGGAACGAGAAGAAAGGCCTGATGACAACAGGTCTTGAATGCTGGTCTTTTACAGTTTAGCTAGGGCCCAATTCTACAGGTCCTTCGGAGGGAAAACTCCCACAGAAGTTGACAGGTGTTCTGAGTACAGAATACAGAAGTTAGAATTTACAGATGTGTTCCTGCAGGTTCTTTCTTATTCCCTCAGCCACTCAGATAGGAACACTGGAAAGTTTACCGTTGCTTGTCCAATCACTTGATATGCTTGTGTGTGTCTTGCAGGCCCGTATTGAGGAGCTGGAGGAGGAACTGGAAGCTGAACGGGCTATGAGAGCTAAGGTAAAAATATCCACCCAAAGAGAGAACTCAGAAAACGGCTAATGCCTCTAAAAGGGAGCTAATAAAAGACTAGGTTGCAAGTCCCTGATAAAATTAGCAATAGTGCGAAGACCAGTCTTGAACTCTGCTTTGCTTTCTGTCAGCTATCAGTGGGCAGGTGCTCACACCACAAGGACCTACCAGTATGTAGCAGCCCTCTGGTCTGAAATCTGTGTAGACTGAATTGGCCATGAAGAGTGAACTACCTACTCACTGCAAACAGGAGCCTTGCAGTTCAGGGTGGATCCCATCCTGGCTTTAATAACAAAATCTTCCCTCTTGCTCTTTACAGATATGTAACTACGTATGTATCTCGTATAACAAACCCGATATATGCAATTTCCTAAGTAAATTGTAGGGAGTTGACTAATAACTATTTTATCAGATCTAGTGATAGCAGGAAAGGCTGTAGATAATTCACTCTGTAAAAGCGTGCCCGACATACAATCTGAGGCTAATATGAACAGACAGCACGAATACGTAACTTTCCCGTTTCCGTGAGCTTTACAAATGATAACTTATTAGTTCGCCAACAAGCTCTGAGGCAGAGAAGTATTATTAGTCCCATTGCACAGATGGGGAAACTGAGGCATGGAGGGACTTGCCCAGGGACACAGCAGGCACCAATGATTAGAGTTCAGGAATTCCTGGGTCCCACTCCTGAGCTCAAACCGTGCCTTACTCTCACCGTGGTTTCTGAAATAGTCAGAAAAAAGGCCATGGGAGAATTGAGGTTAGTCAGCGAGTAAGAATTTTTTTCCTTCCCTCCTACCAGGTGGAGAAGCAGCGCAGCGACCTCTCCCGTGATCTTGAGGATCTCAGCGACAGATTGGAAGAGGCCGGAGGTGCCACAACTGCTCAGGTTAGGAACTGACCAGAGAAGGGCATCTGACCCTTTGGACCCCTTTCTTGAAGAAAGCAAAACATTAGTGAGTTGGGAATATCTCCAGGAGCATTTTCAGAACCTGCACTGAGCTAGTGAGCAGGCCAGATTCTACACCCCCTTGTATCACCAAACCTTTACCAACCCCCAACTCCCCCAAAACCTTCCCCAAGCAGTGTTTGACCCCCAACAGAGACACACGTCAGAAACTCAAGGAAGTCTGCCTTGAACTTCGCTATTGCTATTGACTTTACATGGACACCACTCAGAAACTATGGTGATACGTAGCAGTAGAAAACCCTTAGATTCTCTGATGAGGAACTCATTTACTAGCATGGAGAAGAGGGTGGCAGGTGACTTGGGCAGAGTTTCCATTGATTCCACAATGAAAACATTCGGACTGAAGTCCAAAGCACGTTTCTGTTTGAACTTCAGCCTGGATGCTTTGCCTTCAGGGGGATCTGTCCTGGTAGCCAGCGGTAAACTCATTCATGAAGTTACACCAGGATGGAGCTGGTGAAACAATTAAAGCAAGACAAAAGGCATCAAAAAGCCTTTCAAACAAAACAGCCCCCTGAGGAACATGCTGAGAATCAGTGGCTCTCCCGATCCTGGTGGATGGTTTGTGCTCTGTCCCTCCGCAGATTGATCAGAATCGCAAGCGTGAGGCCGAGCTGCTGAAGCTGCGGCGTGAGCTGGAGGAGGCGGCCTTGCAGAGCGAAGCCACGGCCTCGACTCTGCGCAAGAAGCACACAGACGCCATGGCGGAGATGGCGGAGCACGCAGAGAACCTCCAGAGGGTGAAGTCCAAGCTGGAGAAAGACAAGCAGGTTATGAAGGCTGAGATCGAGGACCTCAGCGCCACCATAGAGACCATCCAGAAATCCAAGGTAAGGCGCAAATGGCCAGTGTCTCTGAAATCCAGCAGGAAAGCCAGGGGGGCTGCACATGTGCTGAATACCTTCAACGTCAGCTGAAGTAGAGGCCATTCAGCACCTTGGAGCGCCAGGCCCACATCCCACTTGCCTGGTCCACGCTAGTCATTCCATTATAATGATAACTAATGGGACAAACTGGGTGTGCCGGGGAGCAGGACTTGGCCCTTCAAGTCAGACTTTGCTTTTGTCTGACTGACCTCACCGTTCATTTGCAGCTGAATGCTGACGCCCATGTCCGCAAGCTGGAAGACAACTTGGCTGAGGCCAATTCCAGGCTGGCTGAGATGGAGAAGAACCAGGCTGAAATTAACGCCATCAGAACAAGACTCCAAGGTAAACTCCCTGCTCTCCTTTGACATGTCTGTGCCATACTGTGCCCCACTGCACCTCCTCTTCCCCTTCCTCCCATCCAGCTCTGGCAGCCCTGTCCCCATCTCCTCTAGCCATCTCTCGCGCTGCCAAGTCTTTCTGGCAAGGCCGTGACAGTCCGGCCTCATCATCTCTTTCAATACATCAGGGCAGAATTATTTCATCTCACACTTGTTTTGCACTTTATTTGTAGCTGAAAACAGTGAGCTGAGCCGGGAGCATGAGGAATCTCAGAGCAGGCTTACCCAGATTGCCCGCATAAAGTCTACCCTCACCTCTCAGGTGGATGACTTGAAGAGGCAGCTGGATGAAGAGTCAAAGGTATGGATGATAGCCCTAGAGGGGGCTGCTGGCTGGACAGTTGCAATAATTGCCATCCCATACACTGCTCTCTTCAGAGAAACAAACCTTTTATTGTGTTAATGACTCACCTCTAGCCATGGAAAATCAACCTGGTCCAATTCATCCCTGGGGTAACAAATAATACCAATTAACAGCACTTTTTATCCGTGGATCTCGGTTGTAGGTACCATTTTACAGATAAGGAAATGAGACCGAGGGTACATCTAAACTGGGATAAAAAACCAACAACACTGAGTCTCAGAACCTGGGTCAGCTGGCTCAGGGTCACAGGGCTCATGCTGCAGGGCTCTAAAATCACAGCGTAGACATTCAGGCTCAGGCTGGAGGCCGGCCTCTGAGTCCCTGCGAGGGGGGAGGGTCTCAGAGCCTGGGCTTTCAGCCCATGCCCAAACATCTGTACTGAAATCTTATAGCCCTGCAGTCCAAGCCCCGTCAGCTTGAGCCAGCTGATCTGGGTCAGCAGTGCCGTGGGTGTTTTATCACAGTGTAGACAAACCCTCGGAGGTCTTACTTGAGTCAGTGGAAGAACTGAGAATAGAACATGGTTCTCATGACTCCCTGTCCTATGCCCCAACCACTGGGCCTCACTGCAACTGAGTCCAGTTGAGTTACAGTTGGAACAAATAAGACTGCAAACTATGGCAATATTTGCCTCTGCCCTGGAGGCCCTCTGCGTATTCCGCAGGCAGGATCCGTTTACTTGGTGCATCGTTCTATTGGTGTATCAGTACACCTCGGTCACGGCAGACACTGTCTCTCTGCTTGGAGTGAGCACAGAATGGGCTTTCCGTAGTAAATCAAGTGAAACACCACACCAAAGTATTGAGAACGGTGAAAGGCCAAATTCTGCTCTCAGTTATGTGAGTTCGTGTGCAACTCATTCACGGCAAAGCAGAAACACCTCTGTACGGAGAGCAGAAACTGGCCCCGTGACCATGCATGTATTTGTATTTCTGGCCTGAAATGTTTCTAACAGGCTCAGAACTGAGTTGTTCTGTCTGAGCACCGAAAGGCCAGGAGGTTACTCCAGTGCCTTCATTAACATAAGAAAGCCATAGTGCGTCAGACCAATGGTCCATCAAGCCCAGTATCCTGTCTGCTGACAGTCGCCAATGCCAGATGCCCCAGAGGGAATGAACAGAGGCAATCATTAAGTGATCCATCCCCTGTTGTCCACTGCCAGCTTCAGGCAAACAGAGGCTAGGGACACTCAGAGCATGGGGTTGCCTCCCTGTCCATCCTGGCTAATAGCCATTGATGGACCTATGCTCCAGGAATTTATCTAGTTCTTTTTTGAACCCTGTTATAGTCTTGGCCTTACTTTATGCTCCCAAAGGACAAGTAACTCATGGTGGTTTTGGTATCTCCAGTCCCGTAGCACTGCTGTCGTGAGCCTGGCCAACACAAAACATGACCTGGACCTGATGAAAGAGCAGCTGGAGGAAGAGCAAGAGGGCAAAGCTGAGCTGCAACGCCTGGTCTCCAAACTCAACACCGAAGTCACGACGTGGAGGACCAAATACGAGACAGATGCCATTCAAAGAACTGAAGAGCTGGAAGAGACCAAGTGAGCATTTGGCTTTCAAGAGGCTGGAGTTGGGATGGGGGTAGTCAGGGCCAGGATTCAGGTTGGCTGTGGGGAGAGTCAGAGTTTAGGGCTGTGAGCTTGTGGGGCTCAACTTGAAAAAGCTAAAGAAGAAGCGAAAGCATCCCGGTCAGGAGGAGAAAGAGGGAATGTTGCCTGTAATAATAAATAAGGGATGCTAAGAGCTAAATGCCCATTGCTGCCTGGTATCAAACACAGACGACACAGTCTTAAGAAAGGGCCAGGTTCAGATATCCCCACTCGCACCTACTTTACTCCTCAGTCAGTCCTACTGGAGTCAATAGCACTATGCACGGGGGAAGGGGCTACCAAACTGGAGTAAGGCACTCTGCCCCGGGTAACTGATAAGAGATTACCGAAGCTGCAAAGGCTAAAAGCGGAGCCCCCTTGCCTGTGGTCTGTCTGAAAAGAGCACCGTGAGGATCCACGCCACCGTGAGTAGAGCTCTTAGCCTGAAAGCCCTGTTTTACATCTCTTGACTCAGATGGAATAGGTCTGGTTTACTTTAGATTTGATGGACCAGGCATTGGCCGAGGGGGGAAAGGGCACAATTACAGTCCTACTCCTGGAGATCCCTAAGTGCCAGGCCGAGGAGAGCTCAGTGCCAGCAAGCCACCCGAGAGCAGAGGGCTGAACTTGGCCCTGACCACTCCTTCCAGACCCGGCAGCTGAAGAGATGAGCATGCTGCACATGGTTAAGGGATGCTGCTGGGTCCCTTCTCTGGCATAGACCCCCCAGCAACTCTGGATGTGTTCTCGCTGTGTCAGCAGCAACATCTCGGAAGAGTCGTGCTCTCGCAGAGCCCTTCTGCGCAGACTCAGCCCAACGTTTATTTGCACAGCCAAAGGGCAGGTGCCGTGAAATGCGCCGGACTGAAATTTAACGCTGCTAAACCATTAAACTAAGCAGTGCGCATGCCATTCATGAGCTAAGACAGCACCATTCTCAGTCAGGCTTCTGCAGGCCTCCTGACCTTGGTAGGTCCCTCTGAAGGCGAAAACAGTGAACGTGTCTGAGGAGGGGACAGATGGGCAAGCCTCTCTCCCTCCTCTTTCTTTAGCTTACGCTTTAAAACCTTCCACCCTCAGGAGAAAGCTGGCTGCTAGGCTCCAGGTGGCAGAGGAGACAGCGGAAGCTGCCCAAGCCCGGGCCGCCAGCATGGAGAAAACCAAGCAGAGGCTTCAGATAGAAGTGGAGGACCTCACTCTTGACCTGGAAAAGGTAAGGGACATGTGGCAAAGATGGATTCCTGCCAACATATGCCTGAACAAAACATCCCAGGAAGCCCAAGGACCTGATTTAAAGCCCACTGAAGTCCCTCTGTCGATTTCCATGGACTTCCATGGTCTCTACTAAGGTTACCAAAGTAAAGACAACGTCTTGCATTACCAGCAGTAGCAAGGCACTAGACGGATCCCACTGTGTGAAGGCCCAGAGGATAGTCACAGACATTCCATATAGGCATACAGCAGGTTCCTTTTAGTCAGGCTAATTAACCAGCTTCCAGTAGCAGCAAAAGCAAGAGTCCATCTGGCCAGACAGCCCGTCCTAGCTGCAGCACCAGGGAACCCTCTCCGAAGCAGGTTTTCGACAATGCCATTTTCCTTCGCCTTTTCCAGCATTGCACCACCACCGTTTGCAGCAACGGTGGGAATGCTAGTGTGGACTGGCCACGGGTGTTTTAATCATCATGTCATCTAGCCCTGCAGTCTAGACAACCTGGCAGTGAAAACACTAGTGACCGGTGCTGCCGGTCTACGCTAGCGTTTCCACCTTTGCTACCACTAGTCTAGATGCACCAATGATAGTGCAATGGTGGGAAATGGGAATAAAAATGTGAGTTAAATCAGGACTATGGGGTGCTCCAAAGCCCAATAAACTAAAAGGGAGTTTATCCAATGACTGCAATGGGCTTTGGATCAGGCCATAGGAGCAGACAACCTACCTCACTGTGTTACATCCATGAACGGTGGGTGACTCGCCAGTTCGGGAAGGCTAGCCTCCTCCCACCCTCCTTCCCCTGACGGAGCCCAGAGCCACCTCCACAGCCGCCAAGCCCCCCCTCCACCCCAGCATGCTGGGTGGGTGGTGCGCAGCCCCCCCAGCCTGCCCCCTCAGCACAGGGTGGGCAGTCCTAGCCCCAGGAGTTCCCCCCCACCAGCACTGGGTGGTGCAGCCCCAACACTGGGTGGTGCAGCCCCTAATGCTGGGTGACCCCAGCCACCCCAAGTCCCAGCCATGGCCAAGTCCCAGCCTTGCCCCAGCCCACTTCCCATAGACTTGCCAACCCTTCAGGATTGGCCTGGAGTCTCCAGGAATTAAAGATTAATCTTTAATTAAAGATTATGTCATGTGATTAAATCTCCAAGAATACGTCGAACCAAAATTGGCAACCCTATTCCCTGAAGAGGAGCAGCCAGCCTGCCTGGGCTGGGGCCAAGAGGGAAGGCCAAGCAGGAGGGGGCCTTCTGGGCAGGGCCACTCTGGGCTGTTTGGGGAGGCACAGCCTACGATATGCGCTGCCCATGGTTACATCACTGGGGCAAATGGGTGTTTTGCTATAATTTCCCTCTAATGAAGCTCATCTTTGGATAGTAAGAATGCAAAGCGTATTCATGATTAAAAGCCATAAAGCTCCAGGAAAGAAAAATACACTGTTATCCTTTCCCTTTTATGGTGATTCAGTTTAACAAAATCTAAAATTACCTTGGATAGCATCTTGTTTGCAACTGAAGCTAAAATGCTTTCGAAAGAGCCACAGTAGTCGACCACACGAATTCTTAACAGCACATCTGTACGCGATATATCTGAAATGGGAAACATTTGCTCCTCTATAACCACAGAATTGAGGGAGGCCATCACGCTGAAAGCAACTTGGTGGTCTTGCCAAATTCCTAACAGCAGGGAAAGAAAGCCAAGCAAATATTTTAACCATCCATTCAGAATGACTAAGAGGAACTCTGCCAGTCACCAGAGCTGCCGCCAATTTAACCGTGACTAGCTGGCAGGACACACACAGAAGCGATGTGTAAAGAAAAACTTGTCTGCAGTGAATGCTTGGCTTTCTGCTTCCAGGCCAATGCTGCTTGTGCTGCCCTGGACAAGAAGCAAAGGGCCTTTGATAAGATGCTGGCGGAGTGGCAGCAGAAATGCGAAGAGCTGCAGGTGGAGCTGGACAATTCCCAAAAGGATTGCCGCATGTACATGACTGAAAACTTCAAGCTCAAGACTGTCTATGAGGAAGCCCTAGAGCATCTGGAATCTGTTAAGAAGGAAAACAAGACCCTCCAGGGTAAGCACTGCTTCCATGTAAAAACAACCCCCACACATTCCCAAAGCCCCCAATTTACACCGAATGATGGACTGTAGCTTCTCCCAGCTGATACATTCCCTTTGTGAATGTATTTCTGATGACATCCAAATGATGGGCCAAATTCTGCTCTTGGGGTGCAATTCACCAACCCACTGACACCTCCCCACGCACAAACACAAAGTAAATTGTGAAAGTAACGTAGGTAAATGTATAGTGTGGAGGGGGGGGACAAGAGGGGCTCAGGAGACAGGAAGATTGTGCTGCAGGTCAGTTGCCTCTTGGTGGCCCCTGGTCTAAAGTAGGGGCTATGACCCCTGTGCATCCCTTGGTGGGGATTATCATCACGAGAACAAGATAACAGGGAATGATGAACTAGTGGTTAAAACAATCAACTAGGATACATGAGACTTGGATTCCATTCCCAGCTCTACCTCAGAGTTTTCTGTGATCTTGAGCCAGTCACTTAAGCTCTCTTTGCTTCAGTATTCCCCATCTGTAAAATGGGGCAAATGACACTGACCTTCCTGACAGGGGTATTATGAGGATAACTCCATGAATATTTGGGAGGAGCTATGATCCTCTGGCAGTGTGGCCCACAGAAAATATATAATGATGGACTCAGTGGCATAGTCCTGATGCTCCCCGCCCCCTCCATCCTTTGCTTCAGCCTACAGTGGCTGGCACAGAGCCCAGACAGCGTGGAGTCTTGTTTTCACTTAGGAAGAGCAGCCATTTGAGAGACGGGAGGAAGAAGTGGAGAAAGATTGTGGAGTATTTCTCATGGCTTAATGGGTTTCTCTTTTCCATCTCCCTGACCACAGGCTGCCAGCAGGGCTCATTCAGAAACCCAGAGTAACATTTAGAAATGAAAGCAAAGCCCAACTGATTGGAAGGAGAGTCATAGAAATGTAGGGCTGGAAGGAACCTTGAGAGGTCATCTAGTCCAGTCCTGGGTGCTGAGACAGGACAAAGTACCTAGACCATCCCTGACAGATATTTGTCTAGCCTGTTCTTAAAAATCTCCAATGATGGAGATTCCACAACCTCCTTTGGTAACCTATTCCACTGCTTAACTATCCTTATAGTGAGAAAGTTTTTCCTACTATCTAATTGAAATCTCTCTTGCTGCAAATTGTTGATCACTTGCCTGGAACTATCTCAAGCCATTTTCTTTCAAAGGATCAGTACGGGTGGCACTTGTTAAAAGTTCCCAGTCCTGGAACACACCCATCACATGAAATCTCCATTTTTCTTCCTCAGAGGAGATTAAGGATCTGATTGACCAGTTGGGTGAGGGAGGGAGAAGTGTACATGAGCTTCAGAAGATAAAGAAGAAGCTGGAGGTTGAGAAGGATGAACTGCAGATGGCCCTAGAGGAAGCAGAGTCTTCCCTGGAGGTAATAACTGTATCCAATTCTGGCAACTACACATGCGGGGGACACATCAGACTAGTACATAACATGCTGGTCATATTTCCAGCAGATAAATTATATAGATTTTACCTCTTAAAACCCATTCAGTCACACCTCTCTTGTATGTTTGCTGGCAGGTTGAAGAAAGCAAACTGATCCGTATTCAGCTTGAACTAGCTCAGGTGAAAGCTGACATTGACAGAAGAATCCATGAGAAGGAAGAGGAATTTGAAGCTACAAGGTATGGAATATCTAAGTGCTCAAAGATACAGACACTCAGAGCTTTTTGACTCAATATGCACTGAGGAGGTATAAGGTTCCCAGTATGAATATTCTTTCATTCCATGAAAGAAGCCCACATTTGCTTGGGTGATCTGTTGGATTTGACCTGATCTAGTGGCTGTATTACCAGGGGATCTTGTCTTAACATTAAGAAGCAGGTGATTGTAGGAGGTTCTGGGTCAAATCCAGCTGTCCGTTACAGCTGCATGGTGTCACTGAAGTCCAAGGTGTTGCACTGCATAACTAAGAACAAAATCTGGCTCATAATACACGTCTTAGTTACTATCAGAACAGATTCTGCTTCAGAACTTATGCCAGTCTCTATTAGAGAGTACGATGAGACCTCATATGGGAGGCAGATTATCCCACAACCAGGGTTCCTACACCTTCCTCTGAGGCTTATGCTGCTGGCTAGTGTTGGAGACAGAATATTGGACTAGATGGACTTTGGCTCTGAGCCAGCCTAGCAATCCTTAGACTTCTAATGTTCACAAAAGATAAAAAATATTGTATCTCAGGGAAAAATGATAAACCACAATTATCCCGTTAAACGCTTGGGATTATTTCCAGTGCTTAGCTACCGCATGGGAGAAGTTTTGGTCCATTTCAAATCTATACTTATTAGTATGACGTACTCTAAGAAGCAAAGTGTGTGGGATCAATGTGGCTGCCAGGGTTTAGAATCCCATTTTCAGACAGTTTCTGCAATGATCCCTTTTTATTATTTCATGAACAATCCCTTGGTTTTACCCACCTAACGCCAAAGGCTGGACTGGACTCAAGTGTAACAGAATGATACAACTTGTGCTTCATTTGCATCCGCAGGAAAAATCATCAGCGTGCAATTGAGTCTCTGCAGTCAAGTCTGGAGATGGAGGCTAAGGGGCGTGCTGAAGCACTCAGGCTCAAGAAGAAGATGGAGACGGATCTGAATGAAATGGAAATCCAGCTGGATCATGCCAACAGGAACAACAGCGAGCTTGTCAAGACACTGAAAAAACTGCAGCAGCAGATCAAGGTAAACTGGAGAGGAGGAAGTAGGACCCTGAAAGGAAAATTCCATCCAGTTACATCTTTTTACATATAATAACTCTAGGAAGTGGAATATACAAGCTTGTTTAGAGAGACTCTGTCAGGTCACACTTGCCCCCAAATTCAGGTTTTGTAAGCGAAGGATCTAAATCGGATGTAAATCAGGAATAACTTCATCCAAATCAATGGGGTACAATTATTGTGAGAGAAGAACCAGGCGCACAGGCTTTTACAAAACCTCAGACCAAAAAACTGCAATGAAAACAGTTTTGTTTTTAACAGACATTGCCTGCAGTGTTTGCAAACCAAACAGTGCTTCATCACTCCAGGGAGAGCCTGAAAGTGAAATTGATGAGAAATCAACTGAAATGAAAAGTGACACTTACCAGTCTGTTTTCTTTGTCCAAGCTCAGAGAACTGCAAAAAGGATACAAACAGCATAAAAAGGACAAACCAAATTTAGATTAAAAAATAAAATAAAATAATTTTAAAGGCCAGATCCTCAGCTGATGTAAACTGGTGTCACCACAGCTGAGGATCTGACTCTAATAACTTAAGATATGGGTTCTCAAACTTCATTGCACCGCGATCCCCTTCTGACAACAAAAATTACTACACGACCCCAGGAGGGGGGCCAGAAGCCTGAGCCCATCCGAGCCCTGCCCCCTGGGTGGGTGGGGGGCCCAAAGTTGAAGCCCAAGGGCTTCAGTCCCAGGTAAGGGGCCTGTTATCTGAGCCCCAATGCCCTTGGGTTTCAGCCTCGGCCCCAGGTAGTGGGGCTTGGGCTTCGGCTTTGGCCCCAGGCCCCAGCAAGTCTAAGTCCGCCCTGGAGACCCCATTAAAATGGGGTCCCGACCCACAGTTTGAGAACCGCTGACCTAAGATGTTGTAACAGCATTGAAAGGTACATTTGTTTTCATTTTTAAATACATGGGCCTTATTTTGGTTTTTGACACTGGTGCAAACCAGAAGTAACTCCACTGAGGTCAAAGAAGTTGCACTGGTATAAAGCAGGCATAAGTGACCTCAGAATCAGACATCAGGATTTTTAACTGGACAATGTCCCTTTTTAAAAAAAAGGAGAAAACACAGAGCTACTGGGTGGGCCTTCTTGTACCTCACAGCTTCCTCTGCATGCTTCTTAATCATACTGATGCCTCTTTTGCCTTCAGGATCTTCAGATTCAGATGGATGAAGATGCTCGCCAGCACGAGGAGCTCCGGGAACAATACAACCTCCAGGAACGCCGCCTCAGCCTGACACAGACAGAGCTGGAAGAAATGCGCACTGGCCTGGAGGGCAGCGAGCGCTCTCGCAAACTGCTGGAGCAGGAGCTGATAGAGATCACTGAGAGGCACAACGAAATCAATGTCCAGGTAAAAACAAATTCCACGCTGTTGATACTGGGTCATTATACTGTTTGCTCTGCTGCTGGCATTAAAAGTCTGTTGTGCTTGATGAGAATGTACTGTGCTGTAAAGAAAATGTTATGAAAGAATAAATAAAAATCCGATTGATTTTATTAGAGCCAAATCTAGCCGCGAAACTCCCAGCGACTTCAGTGGCAGCCTGAGTAAGGATTGCAGGATTCAACCCATAAAGGATTAAATATGATATTATTCCTTATGGGGAAAGTCCTATAGAATTTACGATGAACTATACCAAGAAGATTCTATGGATATTACACTAAGGATGGGATATTCAGGAATGCTCAGCGTTGGCCCAAGTCTATGATCCATTGTCGCCAGTGGGAGCAGAATTAGGACAATGCTGAGTGCTTTTGAAAATGCCACTGTAAAAATCTATAGGGTGAAATGCTGGCTCCACTGAAGTCAATGTGAATTTTGCCATCGGCTTCACTGGTGTCAGGATTTTACCCCTAGAATTTAATGAAGAGTGAGATCCATTTGATTGAAATTTTAAACCATCCTACAGAATGCAAAGAAAATGATACCCTGCTATAGGATTCTGTGCGCTGGTTTCAAAATTCTAGAGATGGTTTATCGTTATTTATTACATGCTCTAGGCCTTTTTCCATAAAGCATGGACTAAATGTGGTAAGGATTTCCAAAGAGGGGGAAGATCTACAAGATAAACTGTTGGAAAGGACTAATAATAGAGAGAAGCATTTGCATACTGAGATGATGAGGGGACTTTGTTCATCTAATCTGAGATGTAAATACCACTTTTTATCAGAGACATAAAAAATATAACTAATACATTTACTTGTAACTGATGCTCAAAGGCTAAATTTTCGGCATCTAAAGTGCTGTATTTATGTCCCATAGTCTTCCTGATGCTTGCTTGTTATACAGAACTAATATTGCACAGTGCTTGCATTGTACTTTACAGCAGGGATAGTCGATTATTTTTTGTCAAGGTCCAAATTTTTTGGTCAAGGTATAATCAAGGTTTAGACTCCAGAGAAAATAATAAAAAATAACAATAAAATAATAATAATAAATAAAAAGATTTCAGGGACCATTCAAAAGTGTCTGGGTGGTCCAGATTTGGCCCGGGGTCTGCCTATTGACTACTCCTGCTCTACAGTATTGTGGTACATAGACTTGATGCTGTAGTACTGAAGATCTTGGAAGTCTATACAATGCATTTGTTTGGTTATTTAGTAATGTTTCTAGGTATAATTGTCTTAGCATTTGGGCTCCTTACAAAAAATCTAAAGCTATACCCATTGGCAAACATTGTGATTAGATGTAGGATTTTCAGATTTCCCATGAGGCAAAAGATACTTATCGGCTGTAAGTTCTTTGCACAGCAATTCTCTCTGTGTAGAGTAACTATAGACGAAAACGTCTGGATGCTACTGCAATGTAAGTTTGAAAAAATAATACACACGCATGCACACAAATACAGTGAAGCAGGATTAAAATGAAAGACTTTGGTAGACAAAGGGATAGAACGCATGATACAAGATCTTGGTTTCCAAGGAAAATCTTTGTGACATAAAAGTAAAATAAACATACAGGGTCAAATGCATCCCTAGTTTCAAGCCAGCAAAAGTGCCAAGTCATCTGCTCAAAGATCTATTTAGAGCCCGGTCACTGAGTCTTCCCTCCTCTCTCCAGAACCAAAGCCTGCTGGTGATAAAGCGCAAACTGGAGTCTGACCTTATGCGCATTACAAGCGAACATGAGGAGATGATCAGCGAGTTCCGAGCGGCTGATGAGCGAGCCAAGAAAGCCATGGCTGATGTAAGTTGCACCCGGCCCTCAGTGATGGTCCCTAGAAACCTGGGGGTTGTATATTCTGCTCTTTCCTACACGGCTCAATTTTGAAGTGCATTGTTATTGATGAATCTTTGCACTTATCTAACATTTCCCATTCCCAAAGGGCTGCACATACATCAGCTCATCTGTCCACCAATATGGGAAAAAAAAAAGATCTGGAGAAATCTACTTCTGTTCTGTCCCCTTGCTAGGGAAGGGATCTTCAGCATTACTAATGGTGCCCTGGGAAGCTCCTCCATTTCCCCTTCTGTTTTGTCCCCGCTTTCCTCAAGACTTAACATTGAAACTATCATGCTTCCAACCAAAGACTGGACACCTTCCTTCCGTAGCCAGTCAATGCTATTCATAATTTTCATGGAGAGCAGAAGAGTGGCCACTGTTGAGTAAATTTCTCAGTTGGCACTTAAAAATTGACACCTTAGAAATTCCATAGATAGCTGTAGAGTTAATGCTCGGTATTTCCTCCTGAAAAGAGGCTGAACATTCTGCCTTCTTTATGCTCTCAGCTACTGCTTGTTCATACAGCACCCTCATCCAGAATCCAGGGCAAGAAGCCCAGGCTGGACCCTGCTCCCAGGGGCTGCCTCCTGCTCCCAGCTCTGAACCTTGGCTATTAGTCAATTTCATGGCTCTGTGCTGTGAAATTGACAAGGCTGTCTGGCTTCTGGAGGGGAGTGGACATGGGGGGGAGAAGCTCTCAGCTCCCCACACTGCCCCTCTTAGGTTGGTGGAGACGCTCCTGGTGAGGACGTGCACCACCAATCCAAGGAGGGTAGTCTGGATATGCACCACTGCAGTAATTATTGCGGGGGCTTTAAGTCGATCTAATATAGGTTGACTTATGTTTTTAGTGTAGACATACCCTACGGTATGTTCTAATCTCTCTTCTTCCTAGGGGAGAATGGAAAGCATAAGCACTGGATTGTCTATAGGCAGAAATTGCTGACTGAATAAGAGGGATGGGTAATATCTTATACTATACCCCTGTGATAGTAAGCAAGTGCAAATCTCCTAGCTTGAGGCCTGATCCAAAGCCCATTGAAGTCAACGGGAGCCTTTCCATTAGAGAGGCAAACTGTGATGCATAGAACAGACTTCTAGATCCTGCAAAATTCCCCATATGGCAGCATATGGACATCAGGTCTAAATATCCTAGCTTCCAATGCTCAGTATAAATAGTCTGTGCTGACAAGCTGTTTCTTACCCTCCTCTTAGGCTTCTCGCATGGCAGAAGAGCTGCATCAGGAGCAGGATCACTGCATGCACCTGGAAAAGATCAAAAAGAACTATGAAATCACAATAAAAGACCTGCAAGTCAAGATGGAAGAGGCTGAGCAGTTGGCCCTGAAAGGAGGAAAACGTATGATCATGAAACTTGAGACCCGGGTAAGAAAAACTGGATAGGTCTACTCAAAAAACATTCTTCCAACACATCTGTCCAACACTTCCCTGACCAGAGCTTTAGTATTCAGGAGAAATATTTGAAAAGAAAAGGAATGTTTTTATTAAAGGGCCAATGTATCCCAGATAGATTAAACTAAACTGAAGAGAAAATAATAGCAAAATATATTCTAGATACATTAAAATCCACCCAGGCCATACTCAGCCGACTGCAATGCAAAGAAAGGTCACTGCTGCTCCTCTGTGTCATATGCCATGTCTGGTTGGATCCTAAATGTCCTTGGCTATAACACTAGGGCATATTATCATTAGCAAGCCATCTCTCTGTCGTAGATCCTACCTGGGTCCTCCTGGCCCCAGTTCACACAAGGTCCTATTGGAGCCAGTGATATATCTCATTGGGATTCTTTTCATAACTATTGCAACTGGAATACCCCATAGTCAGTAAATAAAAGCCACAAAACCACTTTCCAGATTCTTAGCGTGACTCCAGGTCTCCACGTCCATCATGCTAAACACAATCAGTACTAACGTACCCTGCTGGGTTTTTACCCCCTTTTCAGATTAAGGAACTGGAAACGGAGCTAGATTCCGAACAGAAGCGTCATGTGGAGACGGTGAAAAGTCTGCACAAGAATGAACGCCGCCTGAAAGAGCTGATCTTCCAAACAGACGAGGACCACAAAACCAACCAGCGCATGCAGGAGCTTGTGGAGAAGCTGCAGAACAAGCTGAAGATTTACAAGAGACAAATTGAGGAGGCCGTATGTACCCCAGACTGTAACCCTCCTGTCTTGCGCACACACACAATATCTACCACATATGTTGCATCTTCAAAAGAAAGATAACCTGAAATACGTGTTCATCGGTAGCATTAGCACCTCCAGTCATCAGGCTCCTGTTTTATGCTCCCTTTTCCTGCCATCATTGATAATACAGGCCCCAATGTATCTATAAAAAGAAAGCCACCTAAACACCCACCCGCCTTATCCTTTGCAAAAAATCAGATTAATGCATGTTGTCATCTCAACCTCTTGCAGTCCTTTGGCTGCCCTCACAAGTTGCCTCCAATATCTGGGGGGATGTGTGTGTAAAATGTATTTATTCCTGGTCCAACAGTTTACTATACACTTTGCCTGGTTGGTTGTATTGAAGGAATACAGGTCAGAGCCATTTTGTGCTGGTGTGGTCTAATATAAAGACTTAAAAAAAATAAGCCAAATCTTCTCATGTCCCCAGGAGGAGCAGGCTAACCAGAGCATTGCAAAGTACAGAAAGACGGTGCACGAGCTGGATGATGCAGAGGAAAGGGCTGGAATGGCTGAATCGGCTCTAAACAAATTGCGCACCAGGCACCGTGTCTCAGCGAGCAAAGGATTCACCTCTGTGGAGATCATCCAAGTGTCGAAGTCTTCTGCTTCCAAGTCCGCATCCGGGGAATAGACACCTATGCTTGGAACCTGCAGCTGGTAAGGCTGCATGTCTTGCCTTTTTCAGACAGGGTACTGGGGTGGATTCGGAAACACCCATGCAGTACTGATCCTGGGTGACTCACTGAATTTGCTGTGAATGGTGATGGGGCCATTCTGCATGGCTCTGCTTATGCAGGAAGAGGAATTTTGAAGTTGAAGAGGACTGTGATGGTTGTAGATGCTGTTACAGCCTTAGAATCATGCAAAGGCTCCATTGTAGTTTTTAGCTCAGAGACAGTGGGGTTTCTGTCCCTTTCACAGCCCTCAAGTAGAACCTATGCTCAAAACCCATATACTTGGCCCGGAGAGGTCAGGATTTGGCCCTATTAAAGGAAATATTGGCCCAGTCTGAGCATCAGTAGGTTCCAGTGGATGTGTACATGGATACTGTAGCATTTCTCACCTCTTCCTCTCCTCCCTAGGGAGGCTTTAAAAGATAAAGAAGTTGCTATTGCAATCCAACTTCAATGTCTCTTTCCTTCCAGGGTGACACACATCTTCCCAATAGCTGCCCACTGCAAGATTGCTACCCTAGCGATGAATTGAAAATAGCAGTCTAGAGCCATCAAGAAGACGCCTACATAGGGAGAGAGAGATGGAAACAAAGAACGTACGTGTATCTCTGAGGGGAAAAGAATGATCTGTGTGTTCTCATCACTGGAGAGCTTGAAACCGGTACTTCCCCCGACTGGATTAAACCACAAAATCATATAGGTCTGGCTGTTATCAGTTGAAATGGGTCTGTTTTAATGTGGATTTTACATTTTCATGTCAAGGACGGAAGGTGTAAAGCCTCTGTGGGCTGTCTCGTAAATAATTCCTCACACTAATAGTCTTAATGCATAGTCTTAATAAAGCTTACTGTATGGGAAATAAACTTGGAGATGCTGCTGGATTGTCTATGTTTGTAGGATGACAATTTGAGTCACTGAGACCTCCTGTCCAAAAAAACATTTTTAAACTAAATTCAGCAGCACTGAACCATGTTGACTAGTATGCATGTGTACCAGTTCCCTTTACTGGATCAGAATTTCTCAGCTGTGTGTCACGGGTCCTCTAATGCATTTAACAGTTCAAAGCAGGTTCTCCTTTCACCCGTGGTTTTGGAGAGCCAGGATTTAAGTTCTATCCCTGCTATTGCTCTAAGTTGCTATGGTACACATCACACTGACACCTATGAAGTCCTAGGCCATGGCTTCTTTAAAATCCCAATGTACGAGGACTCACACAGCATTTCCTTTGCTCATTTAACATAAGGGCTGTAGAGATTTTTCCAGATCCTTTTGGTGATGAGGTCCCAGCCATGCACTGTTGGGGGCAGTTTTGTGACATCAACAAAAAAGGCCCAGCCAATCAGAACATGGCTTTGGACAATCCGTGTCTCCAACCCAGACACTACTGTGTACTGGCACACGCTCCCTTGGGGTGAACAAATACAGCGTGGTGTGTCTGTGTGATACAGGCCCTTATGACAATGGGTTAAAATTTGTGATGCCTGGGATCAGAGATTTGTGCAGCTAAGGGAGGCGGAAGCAAAGGTGGCTGAACACGTTCAGACCCAGCTCCAGCAGCAGTGTGGCAGGGGACAGCGGCCGTTCCAAGAAACAGCTGGAGGATTTGTCAAGAACAAATCAATGCCAAACGAACCAGATTTCCTTCTTTGACAGGGTTACTGGTTTAGGGGACAAGGGGGAAGCTGTAGGCATGATATATCTGGACTTTAGTGAGGCTTTTGACACAATCCCATAGGACATTCTCATAAGAAAACTAGGAAACTCTGCTCTAGATTAAATTACTATAAGGTAGGTGCACAACTGATTTTAAAAACCCTATTTAAAGAGTAAAAAGAAAAGGAGTATTTGTGGCACCTTAGAGACTAACCAATTTATTTGAGCATGAGCTTTTGTGAGCTACAGCTGTGAGCTGTAGCTCACGAAAGCTCATGCTCAAATAAATTGGTTAGTCTCTAAGGTGCCACAAATACTCCTTTTCTTTTTGCAAAGACAGACTAACACGGCTGTTACTCTGAAACCATTCAAAGAGTAGTTATCAATGTGTTGCTATTAAACAGGGAGGGTGTATTTAGTAGGGTCCCACAGGTCCTGGGTGTGGTACAAGTCAATATTTTCATTAATGACTTGGATAATGCTTTTAAAATTTGCAGATGACGTCAAACTGGGAGGGGTTGCAAACACTTTGGAGGACAGGATTACAATTCAAAACAAGCTTGACAAATGGAGAATTGGTCTGAAATCAACAGATCAAATTCACTAAAGACAAGCGCAAAGTTCTTCACTTAGGAAGGACAAATCAAATCACAGCTACAAAATGGGGAATTACTGACTTGGCGGTAGTACCACTGAAAAGGATCTGGGAGTTTTAGGGGATCACAAATTGAATTTGAATCATCAGTGTGATGCTCTTGCAAAAAGGGAAAATAATATTCTTGGGTTTAGTAACAGGAGCGTTGTATGTAAGACACGGGAAGTAATAGTGCCACTCTACTTTGCACTGGAATATTATACGGTCTCATGTGGAGTATAGTGTCCAGTTCTGGGCACCACACTTCAAGAAAGCTGTGAACAAATTGGAGAGAGCCCAGAGGAGAGCAACAAAAACTGATAGAAGGTTTAGAAAACCTGACCTATGAGGAAACGTTAAAAAAGTGAGCATATTTAATCTACAGGGGGGCCTCATAACAGTCTTCAAATATGCTAAGGCTTGTTGTAAAGAGGACAATGACTGATTGTTCTCCATGTCCACTGATGGTAGGACAAGAAGTAATCGGCTTAATCTGCAGCAAGGGAGATTTAAATTAGGTATGAGGAAAACCTCCTATCTAGAAGGATAGTTAAGCACTGGAACAGGCTTCCAAGGGAGAGTCCCTTGGAATCCTCGTCATTGATGCTTTTTACGAATGGGTTAGACAAACACCTGTCAGCGTATTCTTAATCCTGTCTCAGGTAGAGGGATGAACTAGATGCCCTCTTCAGATCCTTTCCAGTCCTACATTTCTACGAATCCCCAACTCTGGGCTTGTCAGCCATGCCCTTAAGCTGTAGGAGAAATCAGTTGAAACTAGGGAGCGTGATGCCAGGGAGAATAATGCTGCAGCCCCTGAAGAAGCCGGTGCCAGAACCACCAAGCAGCAGCTGTGTTGTCCCAAGGGCAAATGGTGATGGTGACTAGTGTCCAGCTGCACCAAATCGACTGATGTCCCTCAGCAGAGCCTGGGATAAACACTGCCACCTGCTGGCTCCTTCGTTCCCCATCCTCACTGCCCCAATCTGCCTTCCTCCCTCCTTCAAAAATGTAACCAGTCAAGCCCCTCCAACGTGTGTGTGTGGGGGGGGGGGGGCAGTGGGAGCCCTGATGTATGTGAGGTGATCGGGAGGGGAACCTTGAGCCCTCACCCTCATTCAGCCCCCTCTCCGTGTTATCCTCCCCAATTCTTCCCCCTCCCTCCCACAGCGATCACCTGTTCCCTCCACCTCCCTACCAGCCACATCCATCTTCACCCAGGAGCTCCATGAGGGCCAGGTGTTAGCAGGCACAGGCAGGAGCCAAGAGGGAAGACAGTCCATCCAGCTGCCTTTAGCCATTGCCATTGGGTTGGGAGAAGCAAATGTAGCTGTGCCTACAACTCTCCTGTATGCAGGAGGTAGCAGGAGGGTTGCCAACCCTCCAGGATTGGCCTGGAGTCTCCCGGAATTAATTAAATTTAATCTATTTAATTAATTAATGATTATGTCATGTGATGAAATCTCCAGGAATACATCCAACCAAAATTGGCAACCCTAGGAAGCAGGGCTGTCATGGCAGATATCTGACACTTTACCAAATGGCTGAGGCCCTAAATCTGTTTCCAAATGTGCTCATTTCAGGCCTGACCCTTGGAGCTGAGCTTCCCGACTTCCATTGATTTCAGGGAAGACCTCATCTTGCAGGAACTACCAAGGAAAAACATGAACCAAAGACCACAGCTGAAAGATGGCATTTACTTAAGGTTTTGATCAGGTTAAAAACAACTGAATCATGCCCCCTCGTTCCCCACTGTATGTCACAACCATTTCACACACAATCCACTTAAACACAGAAGATTAAAATACAGCATAGCAGCTGTTAAACTGGCCTGTCTGAACCAGCTATGGAAGCTGTCCAAGATGATGGCATAAATTTACCTTCCTTTGTTAAGAATCACAAATTTTGCAACTTCAATACATCCAGTGTTGCTATTTGAGATCAATATAATGCCTTTGCTAAGTCAGACAGCTCTAATATTGGTTATGAAAACTGATTTTGAAAAATTATTATAACCTAGGTGGATGCTGTACTGAAGTCTTAAGCAAGTGCATCTTGGAAAAAATCCCTGTGCCTGAAAGTGACAAATTTTCAAATGTCGGAGCCTACCTTGCACTTCGAAAATAGATACTTTCACCCACAAATGCATTTATGTTTAATTACCCATTTTGAATCCCAAATTCATGTTGTGCACTCGGTTATCTCTTTGCACATGCCTGCACATATTTTGCAGTTGTCTGCATTCTGAAACTATGTCCCGTCATTTTTTTCTTAATACCTTAAGGCAAACTTCATCTATAGTTAGGTTCTTCTGAAAATCTCCCACTGTTGCTGTCATATTAGTGGAGTTCCACCACTGTTAGCGAAGTGTTAGTGTAGATTGGTCACTGACCTTTTCACTACTAAGTCTTCTACTCCAGCCCAGGGTTCTGAGTTCAATCCTTGAGGGGGCCATTTAGGGATCTGGGGCAAAAATTGGGGATTGGTCCTGCTTTGAGCAGGGGGTGGGACTAGATGACCTCCTGAGGTCCCTGCCAACCCTGAGATTCTATGGTTCTGTGTGATGGTGAAACTGCTGGCAGCCTGTCTGCCCTGGAACTTGCACAGCTACAGCAGTGATACAGCTGGAGCCGAAGTGGGAGATTCCTGGAAACCTTTATTGTAGACAAGGCCTTCGTATTTTTGCATTTAAAATCTCCGAGCTCCTGCAGAGCTCCTGCAGAACACGGCTGCTCTGTAACTTATCTGGCTCAGCTGCTTTAACCCATCTGCCAGTGAAAATCATTTTGTAAATGTAATACTGTATTTAAATGCAATTTCAATCCTGTTATGTAATATTTAGTTGACCTAGTTACATATCTTTAATCTGTACAACTCAACTAGTTTTATAAGCAGACCAATAAGAACTCCAATGATTGCATATTGCAAAGAATCGCTCTAATCTTCCCATCGCTCCACTCAGACTTGTCCTTTCTCTACTACGTTGCCAGTTTTACAAGTGCTGCCTTTTATAAATACGATGGTGTTACCTAGAGGATAGAACAGGAGACCGGGACTCTGGAGAGCTGAGTTCTACTCTTGCTCCGCCACTGGCCCACTAGATGAACTTGGGCAAGTCACTTAACTCCTTTGTGCCTCAGTTTTCCCATCTGTAGAATAGGGGTAACTATGACAGCCCGATTTGATTTATAACATTACTCCCTAGCTTTTACACAGCTCTTTTCATCAGTAGATCTCGAAGCACTTGACAAAGGAGGTCAGAATTCCCACCCAGCTGCTGGATCAGCCAGATCCTGCTTAACTGACAGGTGCTGCCACAAACCACAGCGCGCAGCTGAGCCCCACCCTCGGGAGACACCTCAGGGACTAGCTCTGCACAGAATCACTAACCAACAGCAGTACGCATGTGTAACTTTCCCCTTCAGGACTGATCACTGCGCATGTACAGCTCTCCCCTTCAAGCTGGCGACACTGCGCATGCTCCATCCTATCTCCTCCTCCTCCCCCCCCCCGACCCCCGCCATTGTGTAGAAGAGCTCGCACCTCAACACGCTTCGGTTCTACGCGCAGGCGCAGAGTGAGGAGCCGCTCCCAGCCCGTGCGCAGGCAAGCGTAGGGGCAGGAACTCACCCCGCCCCGATTGTGTGCGCAGGCGCAGTGAGAGGAGCGGCTCCCGGCCCGGGCGCAGACTCGGAGGCTGTTTCCTGGATCGCTTGTCAGTGCCGGGCCCGCCGGCCGCTCCCTCTCTCGCCGCCCGGAGCGGAGTCGCGTTGACTGACCAGAGTCCGCGAGTCCCGCTCCGCTGCCTCCTCCCCTCCCCCCAGGTAAGTGCCGGGCCCGCCTGGGGACCCCGGGTCCTTCATCTCCCCCCCCGGGGGGGCTCGGCCCTTCCTGGGCCCCTCCCCTCAGCGGGTGGGGGGTACCTGGGCCCCGCCCCCTTCCCTCACGCCGAGGGGCGGGAACCCCTCCCCACCCATTCTCCGCACCGGGGGGCGGGGTGAAGGGGGGGTGTCCGGCTGTTCCTAGAACCGGGGGGGGGCCGGCGGCGAGAGCAGCCGCTCACCCCTCGCGGGGGGGGGCACGGCACGGACCGGACCTGTCCTGTCCCCGCGCCACCGCCGTGTCCCCGCCTGGGGCTGATCCCTCCTACCCAGCGACGTGCGGGGCTCCCCACACATCTGAGAGCAGCCGGGCGGGGGCAGGGGCCCGCCAGAGCCCCTCCTGCCGGCCCTCCAAGGTCTAGGGCGAGCCCCGCGCCCCAGTCGTGACAGCCTGGGCCGGGGTCGGAAACGGCGTCTCTGTTTAGAAGGCGGGCGGCAGCCTGGGCCGGTCGCCCCGGCTGTAAGGAGCTAGCCCCGCGCCGGAGCAACCCAGACCGATTCGGAGGGGATGACAGTAGCAGGAGGCGGTGAACTGCAGACACTTAGCTTCCCTTCCAGATGTTGCAGATGATTTATTGTGATCTGAAAGGAGATGGATGGGGGTTAAAAAAATCTCTGCCTTTTTAGCACTGTATCTGGATTCTGGGGCAGTATTCCTGCTATGTGTGTGTTGGGGATAGCCCCATAACATGTTCATCCTGTCTTGGTTAGGGAATGAGAGCAGCCTAACACCCCTTCTTCACCCCATTATCTCGCTCCCCTCCCTGCCACCCATGAAAAAGGAAGCTGGTACTGTACAGAAAGATAAAATTCCCGTCTTGATACTGTAAAGCAAGGATTATTACTCTGCAGCTGTAAATTAATTAGATATATTAGGCCAAGTACCTAGATAACAAGGTTAACTGGGGCTATCTATTTCCTGTGGGGGATTCTCAGGTTGGTCTGGCAGTGAGAGTTGAAGATATTGATGATTGAGAACTGCACTGAATACCTATCAGTAATATCAAAGGGCCGACTTCACTAAAGTATGGATTAGCGTCTTTGTCCTGCAATGAGCTGTTTGGTGATTAGGAAGGGTTTGACTGAAAATTGTACTGATTTTTTTTGACTCTCTTAAAAATGAAGGTTAGGAAAAGGATAGTGCAGTTATCAAATGTGTGGCTGAGAGGTATTCATTTTTGAGAACATCTGTCCCCAGCATTGCTCTGTAGTGATTAGTTGGTCCTCCAAAACAGAATACTGTCACTTTATAAAGCTGAAGGGAGATCTAATGTCTGTTTTATTAATACCATTATTGCACTAGAGAAACCCAGTCATTTGGAAAGAATGGATGATACCTTTTATCTAGATTCATGGAATGGGCATTTTAGATTAATACTGGATATGAGGGAATCTTTCTAAGGTGAACTAGAGCTGTTTTCATGTATGAGCATCTATTTTTGATACCAACTTGCTGTTTAGTGTGAAGCTTAGAAGTAAAATCTGTGGACTAGATGTTATAAAGACTGGAGTGTGTCCCCAACATGTAGCGCTTGTGTGGGAAAGTAGCAGGATTGTGTTAGAAACCGTGTTTTGAAATAACTATACTCTTTGGATTTTGGAAAATTTTCTACATTTTATTTCTGAAAGAGTAGAAAGGGCTGAGCCATCCTTGTTGGTGGAACATCTCTTCAATTTTTCCTGTATATGGAAATTTACTGCCACTGAGCGTTGGCGTGCACTAAAACAAGAAGATGATAAAAAGAAGTTACAGGCATTTTGTTTAGATTAACAAATGGAATTTCAAATCATGGCTGTTCCAGGTCAGAGGTAACTCAAATCCCTTTTAATTAAGGAAACGATGATATAACACTTTGGTAGGACCGGATAAAACCTCTCCAATAATAGGAGATTTATTTGATTTACCCAAATATGGGTGTTAGAAGAACAAGCAATCAGGTGTCAGTTTAAAATTATATCACCTTGACCTTAGTTAAAAGTTTAAATACTGTTTTTCTCAAAATGCACTTTAAGAAGTACACTGATATATAATTGTATTTGTTTCCTTAAGTGTAAGGTAATGACGTGGGGACAGTACTTAAGTTTAAAAAAAAAAGTCTCCAAAAATATTGGTGGTGTTGGAATGCTGTATCATTTGTTAAACTACTGTGATTCCATTTGCTAAATTCAGTAAGGAGTTGCTCATCTTCCATTCGCTCCTGAGTTTCTGTTGGGTTCTGTTCATTTCCTGTTTGCATCTGAATTCCTACCTTGCCTTGCAATCTCCACCCTCGGCTAACATGGCCATACTTGGGTATGTTGTAATTTCAGATTATAATGGGTGTGTGTGTTTTAGAATGACATCACTGTGTTTGTTTTTTTCTTTTAGATGCATGTAGGAAAAAAGCTTTTTCCTGGACTATTATAAATTGATCCTTGGATATGAAATTTAGTAGGCATATGTGTGGGGATTGGCAAATACAAATTATATGTACTGAGCTGTATATAGTTTGATGACTACAGGTGTTTTTAAACTGCTGCAGTGTTATCTTCCACCCATTTATGCTGCAGCGTCTTTATACTTTTGACAGCTGTGCGGGTGGAACGTATAGAGTCTCAGATTGTACTATATTATACAGTTGTGTGGTTACTCACTAACACAACTTTGGTTGCAGAACCCGGTGGCATCTGTTTTAATGCAGATACAAATTATGGAATACTAAACTTTTTTAAAATAGTATATTTACAGATTAGAATATTTTTATGTTTTAGTGTTCAGTTTTCATGAAAAAATTCTGTAATCCAAAAATGTATAGCTAATTAGAAGTAATTTCTTTTTGGGATTAATCAAGTGAATAATTTATCACATAACAAATGTGTCAGTAGACTGTAGTTAAGTTTCAGTGGAATGTGTGTGTTTAATATTAAAATGACACTTTCAACATTTAAAAAAAAATATTCCTGGAATCATCTTAATGCTGCCATTGAGCCTTGATATTGCAGGGGACTTTGATCAGTTTATTGAAATATCCCTCTAAATAGAGAGCTTTTTAAAAAGCAACATTCTATATCTATGTAGAATTATTTAGCTTTGTTAGAAGACTTTTCATAAGTCAGGGAAAGCCTGTCTCACTCGTATGTGTGAAGAAACACTAAGAAGCGATAATTTGCAATTAGCTGTATTAAGAATGAGAAGACAAAATAAGTCTGCATACCATAGTGAATGGGTGCTTTATAAATTCATGAGATAGCAAAGGTGACCTTTGTAAGCATCCATACTGTTGTTGAACTAGTTATGATGTTGTGTAAATATGCTATAGTATTTGACTGAAACAACCCTAGTAAGTAATGCCTAAGACTATAGCTTTGTGTAATTATCAAATTTAAAGCATTGATTTTTCAACTCTTATTCCTTTCAGTTTTTTCACTGGTTAAAACACTAAGAATATTCTTTATTCAGAATGTCTCTACATCAGTTTTTATTAGAACCAATCACCTGCCATGCCTGGAACAGAGATCGTACTCGTAAGTACCAAATTAATTATCTTTTTCCCCTTTGATTGGTATTTTGTACATGCTACAGAACCATATTCTTACAGAAAGGTGACCCAGAACTTTGAAAAGAAGAAAACAATCCAGTACAGCAACAATTACAAGACCATATCAAATACCTAGTGCTCCTCACTGAGCGCTCCCCTAAAAACGGCAAAATGTGCTGCAATAGTGATAGTCTTCGAAATTCCGTACTAGGACATTGGGTATACGGGAAACTAGAGTCTTAGAAGTGTTTAGCTGCAGTGCCCAAAAGGAAAAAACTTGATTGAAATGGGCATCATCACTTGCAACATGACTTCCCGTTACCCTCGCTCTTAACCCTCTTTTCCATGCCCCAAATCCAGCCTTTTTTGTACCCTAGTTTCTCCCCACCCATTTTGGATTATAACCTTCAGAATCTCTTTTCTTCTTTGGAGACTGTTGAATACTGAACATCATACAGCTCTAAAGTTCTTCACAGCTTCTCCAGATAAGAAATGCCCTACAATGTGTTCTGGACTTTGGGATTAAGTCTCTTTAGTCCAGACTCTGCATTCCCAATGAGATTGTATCCACCTGTGTACGCATTTTGAAACTGAAAAATACAGACTTGATTCGGAAAGATATGCTGTTCTAAAGCTTTTGTCATTAAAAATAATCTCACTTACTAATGGATTCATTCCCTTTGCCAGAGATTGCCATTAGCCCTAATAACCATGAAGTTCACATCTATAAGAAGAGTGGGAACCAGTGGGTAAAAGCTCATGAGCTGAAGGAACACAATGGACACATTACAGGTAAGTGAATATGCAGAGTTTGACAACATAGTTATAGAAAGTGATTCAACGTGCTTTTAAGAAGCAGTCTGACAAACAGAGTAAGAAATCTGTAAGTGATGAATAGATGATCCAGCCTTTGTATAGGTTGGCACTCTCACTTTATGTTGAGCTTTGCAGTATTTTCCTGGACCACATAAAGCAAATGCGGGGAAGCAAAGCATTGATTTCCAAACACTTCCATTAAGTAGCTACCATATTAAGTTCAAGGTTGTAAAAAGTAGTAGTGTCCTGTTCCTGTGACTTTAAAAACAATCTTTACTGAGAGAGCAGGAATAATTTTTTCAACTTTACAAATAAGCCAATTTTGTCATGATTTTTCTCTGGTCATACTTTGCGTTCCATCTTTATTGCTAGTTTTAGTAAGCAAACTTCAGCAAGTATATATGACTCTGCTATACTGGTATGTGGCTTTTGATATCTATAGATATATTTGCTGGGGATTAAACAAGCAGTTTGTGTTTAAGCAGGTTGGCATCAGTTAATTTCTTCCTTTCTCCTCTTTGATATGCTTGTAATACAGTGTGTCTTTGTGTAAAGAGCAGTGGGTTGCCATTATAAACCCCGGTGATGGGACAGGGTCTTCAGGACTCCGTTTTACAAGATAAAACGTGAAAAGGAAGATAATGCAAAACAGTTTTACCAAAAGTCCTTTGTATTCTGGGAAAATCTAGAGCTCATTTCTACAGCAAGGTCTTGGTTTTCGTGCCAGAATAGAAATTCTGCAGCAGCTGAGTTTAATTTTAAAAGTTGGGGTGGGGGGGGTAGGGGAGTTAATTAATATAACAATACAGTATTCTTTAATGATAAAATTCAGTTTATTTTAATCTGTTTTTGCATTTACAGTTTGTACTGTCTCTCATATGTCTGTATTGAGAATTCAGTATTGTATTTGTATTAGTGAGGGAAAACTAGACGTTGTGGGTTTTGGTGGCTGGGTAGCAGGACGTTGAGGATTTTGGCATCCAGGGAGATGTGGTAGAGATTTACAGTGCTCACTTTTAAGTTACCATGTTTTGGTTTCAGAGTGAACGCTCACTGGAGATAAATGGTACTGTTCACATTGTGAGTTATTGTTTCAGGCTGTCTACAGATTCAGGAAGACATACCACTGCATGGGTTTTACTCATTTTATATTTTAACACTTTCTTTGCAACCATAATGGCTAGAAATCTTTGTTAACTAAAGCTTAGATACTGATGCACAATTCTGGGGTAAATTCCACTTGTGTGAATTCTTGGAATTCACGGGTCCCTGGCTTTAACGCAGAAGCTTAGTTAATATAATTTTCAGGATCCAAAATTAAAATGTAGGAATGGTAAGATTACCAAAACATGAGTCACCCCGGTAGTGTGTATAAAATGGGAGTGTCCTGCATTAGCCTTTTAAACAAAATTACTTGGTGCTTTTTTGAAAAGGTTTCTATTCTCTAACAAAGGAAACTAGTTAAAATCAACATTTGCCCTGTCCACCAGTATTGTGGGCTGATATCAGTCCACTAAATGGACAGAAGCCTCTGCTTGTACTACAAGGTTTTGTGGGAACTTTGCCAAATTACCTGCTCCTCGTTGGCAAGCACAGCAGTTTACACTCTTGCATGCTGACCTAACCGCTTAGCCTGGTTGAATGTACAAAAGACTTGTCATCCCCAAAGGTGTTCCTCAGCATTTTAGTTGCACCTGTTGCCACTAGCAAGAAGACATACATCACCTAATTGGGCAACATTTTGGTGTTCATTACAGAAGTCAATGTTGCATACCACTGCCACTTGAAAATGCCAGGTGCTATGCGGCGTTTAAAGCTTACCAAGTCTTGACACTTGCGGTATTTTAACATTAAGAAACCTATTTTTATAATAGGCCAGAAATGAATTGTAGAATAAACGTTGCATCTAAAAATATTAGGTATCAGATTCTGCCATATTTTTCCACTGTAATTCTATTTTTGAATCTTTCATGTTGTTTTTTTTAATTGGCATGCTCAAGGAATTTTTTTTTTTAGTACTAGAGTAGTGATGTTATGCAAGGTCTACATATATTTTTGGGGCAGGGGGAGACTAATGATAGCAGACTGACTCAAAAAGAAAGCTGCTGAGGAAAGAAATAGGAAATAACTCTGTTCTGAATATTTCCAGTTGAGAACATCCATCATTGCATAGGAAAGACAGAAAGCTGCGGCAAGCTTGTCAAAGGGATGTTTTATACTATCTTTTTCTGACATTTATTTGCTGCTTTGCATTGAAATTGATGTATTTTTGGCTGATGGCACAGCGTAAGTCTGCATGACACAGACATAAATATTGTATTCCTACATAAAAACTGATAGAAATGTTAGAACAAAGCTAAAAACTACTACTGTCTAAAGTTTTAGACCATGACTGTGTAGTTTGGCGCAGCAAAGTAAACAACTATGCTAGAAGTTTAGGCGAAGTTTTAGAAGTACTGCGTCTTTAGCTATTGAAGTAATAAGCTTCTTGCAGAAATCAGAATTGGGATCCAGAAGAGGGGGTGGAGGAAGAGGGCGGTAGCCATTCTGCTACAAATGGGCGAGCTTTCAAAGCAGTCTTCCTTATCACACAGTCTATGTTCCAATAAAATCTATCAGTAAGAGGGATTTGGAGAGGGAAGTCAGGAGCAGTAAAGCTTTACAATAGTCACGGAATGAGTGGTGGCTGAAGACATCATTGGTATCTGTCTTCATGGCAAAGGGCAATAGCTGATGTCTCCATTCTGGGTTGCTATACAGTAAACAGGGATTCACAAGAAAGAAAATGTGATATTAATAGAAGGTCTAAATTGCAGGTATTGATTGGGCTCCCAAGAGCGACCGCATTGTAACTTGTGGTGCAGACCGCAATGCCTACGTCTGGAGTCAGAAAGACGGCGTGTGGAAGCCAACTCTAGTGATTCTGAGAATTAATCGCGCGGCCACCTTTGTGAAGTGGTCTCCTTTGGAGAATAAATTTGCTGTAGGAAGTGGAGCTCGACTCATATCTGTGTGCTACTTTGAGTCTGAAAATGACTGGTGAGCCGTTTAAACTTGATGATTTCCATTAAGGCAAATCCATGAGGCAATACATTGTCTTGGTTCTGTACTCCATAGTGTATTTTATAATGCAGCTAATGGACCATAGATGTGCTTTAATTGCTGAGTTTTTATCTTTTTTATTGAGGTTTTCTTAGAGTGTCAAAGCTGTAAAGGGTACATGTTATTCATGTGATTTAATCATGCAGTTCTCATTAATATTAATATGTAGCTAAATCCTTGGACAGTGCCCTGAAAATGTATTTCTAACACTTATAGTAGAACCTCAGAGCTATGAACACTGCAGTAATGGAGGTTGTTCGTAACTCCAAAATGTTTGTAACTCTGCACAAAACGTTATGGTTTGTTCTTTCAAAAGCTTACAACTGAACATTGATTTAATACAGCTTTGAAACTTTATTATGTAGAAGAAAAATGCTGCTTTTAACCATCTTAATTTAAATGAAACAAGCACAGAAACAGTCTCCTTACCTTCTCAAATCTTTTTTTAAACTTTCCCTTTTTTTTTAAATAGTTTACGTTGAACACAGTATTGTACTGTTTGCTTTTTTTATTTTTCTGCTGCTGACTGCATATGTCCGGTTCCAAATGAGGTGTGTGTTTGACTGGTAGTTTTCAACTCTGGTGCTCATAACTCTGAGGTTTTACTCTACGTCTATTTAAACCTTTATTTTCATACTCCACTACCTGATTTCTGACAGGTTTAATGGGTTTTCTCAAATATTTGGTGTTCTTTCTTCTCCTACCTCTTTCAAAAGTGCCTGAATTTCTTTTATAACTAACTATCGCCTGGGACTTGGCTCATTTACCGAATAGGTTTTTTGGTATAATAGTCTTTGTGGTTGACACACAAACCATCTCAATACTAATTCACCAAGATTCTGAAGTGGTTTGGGTAAATGTTGTATAGGGCTTCAGAAATGGAGCCCCATATCTTTCCCAAATATGACATCAAATGGTCATGGCACGGCTCAGGTTTGGCCCAGTTACTCCATCATGGGGCGTAGGGAAGGCGTTTTGGCTAAATTTGAGCACTGTGGCCTGGCCCAGAGAGGGGAACCAGACCCATTTGATGAGGGACCATTGTAGGGTGATTGCGGGGCAGGCTCTCTATGCGCCCACGCACACATGGCAGGGTCCAACCGCCTGGTATGGATAAAACAAAATACCCTGAAATTCCCCGAAAGGAGAGAATTTCACAGGTTTCTGTAGTTTTTATTTTTTAGTCATATACCATCTGAAACATAACCATTCAAAACAAATGTATTGCATAAGCGAAGAACTTACATTTAATAAATCTCTTCTGTTTGGTGTGTAAAGAAACAAGTGGTCTACCAGACACTCAGAAATGGAGTGGGTGACCATACTTGAACCTGACAGCATCAAACAATGTATAACCATTAGCACTTCCATGTCTCTTACAAGATGAGTGAGACACATGCGACTTTTCATTAGCATTTACACTAGGCCAAAGCCACAGCACTTGGGCGGGCTAGAAAACATTGCATTTTAAGATAGATTTACAAACATGGACTGAATGGTACCTCGTCCTTATTTGCATAATCCTCCATCTTTAGAGAGTCTTTTTTACTCAGTTACAGGCTAAGAACTTGCTCCCAAGTCACAATATTTAGATGGAAAAAGCTTTGTTTTGCTATTGCTGTTATTTGTGGCTTAAATGCGGCATTTAATTGATCTGTATTTTGTAATCTTCTGAATAACCTGTGAAAATTTCCATGCAATATGAGTTTATAAAACTTTCATAAATTTTACCATAAAATATAAAGAACAGAAAAGTTGATAAGCTGCAGAAAACACTTTAAAGCTCGCTGCAAAAAAAAACATGCATTCAGAATGTTGTACAAAGAAAATAATACTGCTCAACTTAGTATTATGATTCCGCAATGTTTTCTTGTTCTTAGGGCATATAAAAGAGGAAAATGACAGCATCAAAATCAAGTTAATGAGCTCAAGGTCAGAGTAGTCAATCTGGTATATTAAAGTGTTTCCAAAAATTGATTTCAAAAGGGCATAGGATCCAAATGCTTATCTGATCAGAATAGTAGTTTCTTTGTTTTAATTGTTGATGCCGGCTGACGAATTTCAAGGGGCTGTGAGCTCTATGAATTGTATTGGAGGTTTTGCAATCATCAGTACTTTCTGAAATGAATTTACAAAATCTCGACTAGATGGAGTAAGGTAGAAGAAAGGAGCAAAAAGAGAATAACTAGTTGAATTCTTCTCTAAAAAGTTCAGCTGATCAGTGTCTCAAAAAACCTACATAGCGCTAGCTGAAAAGTAAAGAGAATACATATATCTGATAGAATAGAGGTATATATTACAAGTGTTGCATTTTAATGTACTGTCACTGTGGGGTAATAAGAGGGCTGGAGTTCCATCCATGATGTCTAGAACCATTTATTTTCTGGTAAGAATTGGGACAGGGGGAGTCAGGGGGGAAAGAGATAGCTCAGTGATTTGAGCATTGGCCTGCTAAACCCAGGGTTGTGAGTTCAATCCTTGAGGGGACCATTTAGGGATCTAGGGCAAAAATTGGGGATTGGTCCTGCTTTGAGCAAAGGGTTGGACTAGATGACCTCCTGAGGTCCCTTCCAACCCTGATATTCTATGATTCCATGATAGGGGCAGATTTAACAGTAATGATGATTGAATGGGCCATCTGTACTTCAGTCTTCTCTTCCTTTACATGTCAAGTTGGAATGTTTCCAGTCACTTGCACTGAGATTTGATGTGTTGGAGTCATATACTGCGGGATATTTGGCGCTTTAATGGTAAGCAAATGGTTCTCAGTAAATGCGTTTTATTTCCTGGTATTTTAGGTGGGTGAGCAAACACATTAAAAAGCCTATTCGCTCCACTGTCCTAAGTCTGGACTGGCACCCCAATAATGTCTTGCTGGCTGCAGGATCCTGTGACTTCAAATGCAGGTGAGAGTAAATAAAGCATTTGCAAGTTGATTTGGGTTACTGATTTAAATCAGTCAGCAGTAAGAATGTGCTAATCCTGTGTACATTGTCAAATAGCAACCCATCACGTACTAATGTATTTATTTAGAAAAATAAAATAAAGCCTTGACAGACTACTGAATCTGTGCCACTACACATGTACACAGGGCTTTGGATTTTTAGCATGTATCCACTAAAAAGTCAGTGTTACTTTCATAAAGCAGTGTTTACTTATTAATACTGCTTCAGCTATGCAGGTACCTAATGGTCAGTTCCGTGCTGCTCCTAATATGAAATCAAAGCCTGTCAAGCACCATATTTTATATGAAACAGACCTTTGGCCATTGTTAGCATGAGGTTGGAAGACTTGGCAGCTGCTCAGTGCAGATAGATTCCTGCTACCTGCACAGCATCCCATTAAAGTCATGGGGTGCAGTGCACTGGTCCATCCATGTGGCTCAGCTTGCAGGATCTGGGCCCAGATAGGTAATTTTCTACATGGTGATTTCACTATATTCTTTTTTTTATTTTAAACACTTTTGCTTTGCACAATAGCGAGAATTTCCCTTCCTTCTGCTTAAAATAAATGTAGGATTTTGCTTTATGCTACAGGGGAAGTATTTAGGCTTAAAAATAAGGTCTGTGTACTCAAAGTGTCTACTAGTATAAATGCTAGGCTCAAACATTACATTTCCTCGTCTAAAATAAGATGTAAATCTGAAGTCTGGAGCACTTGGTCATTTGATATCTCATGGCACTTTTCACATGAGGAGAGGTGTTCTGACCAAAGCCCAGTTTGTTTAAATTGGATAGGGTATATATCTTCACTTCATGCCCTAAACAGTTGACTTTTGTGAACTGTTCTTTCACCCCTCCAGAAGAGACTGCATTTGAGTTGTGTGAAAGGTTCCTTCTGTATATGGTTTTTAAAGCATTTTGCAACCCTGTGAGATGAAAGGTGCTGTTTAAATGTGAGGTTTTTTATATTAATGTCAGTTTCTTTGGACTTGTAATTATTTTTTTGTCCTGGTATTTTTCTCTAACACCTCTTATGTGGAGAGAATCTCATGCAAGGTTTTTCTTTTGACTGCTGCTGAGAAGCTGGAATTGATTACCTTATAATGCCTTGTTGTGTCTAATCATCCCTTATTGAAGAATCTTATTGAAGATATGGATATGCAAGAAATTCCCAAACATAGGTTGAATCAAGTTCCCAGGATTTCCTTAGAACAGAACAATGAATCATGGAAGATTAATATTCTCGTTTCATGTACTTCCTACTGGAAAACTTGTTCTGCCCTGCATTTCATTCCACTGGAAATGGTCCATTCTGAAATGTGAATCTTTCTATTACAATATTTAGGAGGCATTTATTATTTAAAGTTTGCATTGCAGGATGGACCATTTAATACCAATTACAACTCTGATCAGAGAGAGGAACGGTTCTTTATGAAGATGCGTCAGAGGAAGAAATGTCCATCTCAGTTCACATTTCCAAATCTTACTTTTATTGTCTGCGAATAACCTATTTCTGAATGTTAGGAGAAATGTCTTTCTCTGCTGAAGGGTGAATACAGATCTCTGGAATTCTTTTTCCAGGCGAATGTTCAGTTATATACTAGAGGTTATAAAGACAACTGGTCTTTTAGCACATCTGTACCGATAGCTGGTTCTGGAAAGTTATTAAATGGCCAAAATCGGTAGTAGCTAGCAGTGTACATCACTTCAACAAGCAGGAGATGTGCTGATAAAAATCCAGGGCAAGAGGTGCTGCTGGTTGATAGTTATTTAATTGGATTTAAGATGGCTGGCTTTGATAATCCATAGGGCCTCTTCCTTTAACTTTATCTCTCTCTTAGAGTATAGCTACAAGCACTATGTAGGGGAGTTTTTTATACTGTAGCTGGAACAACATCACTGGAAATAAAGGCCATATTCTAGTGCTCTTTGAATGTGGAGACTTTCAAGCAGAGAGATGGCTTTAGTTCTAAAAATTGAATGGTTCAGAAAGAAATCTCAGCAAATGAAAAGCTTTCTTCAATCACCAGTCATCTCCCAGTCGTCTTGCTACGTGGGACTGATTTATTCTTGCCTTGTATCAAAGACTGCTGCTGCTTTTAACATTTGTCCTATTTCCATATATTAACTGAGATGTCCTTCTGGATTCTTATAAAGGGCTCTTAAATTTAAGCCTACCAATAACACAGTCCTTCTGCCAACTTCTGTTTTAAACTGACCAGGCTGGTTGAACTCATGTTTACAATTTAGAATTCTCTGGTAGCCATATTAACATAGCTGCAGTTAAGGCTTTTTTTCTGTTCTATATTTGTCGGCTTTACTGAAGACGTTTGTGTTCTTCAAAGCGTATGTGGAACAATGTGCCCCACACATGCAAAGTTTAAAAAATATTCCCATAAGCTCACTTTAAAAAAAAAAAAAAAAATTCCTCTGCATTTTTGATCTTGAGCATGATCAGTTGATCACTGCTGCTGTTCTACTGAAATGTTTAAGTATTTGTACTATGGTGTGGTTCAAATGGAAGAACATTCTTGCTCACTGGATTAACTGCTGCTGTTAATCCTATGCCTGTGACATCATAATAACTTCCAGGATAGCAGTTATGGTTGCCATATTGTGCCACTCCTGAATCTCGCAAAAGGAATCTGATTATATGGGGAGACTTTTTATTTAACACATTTTGATAAATAGCTGTGCTGGGAAAAGAGATGCAGAAAAATAGTGACCGTTTAATATGTTTTGATACACTCTTCCAGCAGTTAGTCTGAATGTGATAGTCTCTCTTTCCAAAGCTCAATCTAGAGAATGGGTATCTTTGTAAGGATTTGTGTTAGCTGGCTATTACATATTGCACTTCTCAGATTCTCTCCTAGCTTTGATTGTCAGGGTTGTTAGTACTGTGAAAGGAAGAAACAAAAATCTTAATGCAACAGGGGATTTTTGTAAGTGCAGTATACATTTCCATGGCCAGCCTCTGGCAAAAAGGAAAGAGACAGAAGGTTGCATTTGCGAGAAGAAGGCTGTGTACGTTTTATGCATAATGCTGCTGAGTGCTGATGTTTTCCCACAGCACACAGAAGTCTGCTGTCAAAGGAAGCTCAAAAAATGGCGCTTTAGCATGGCATAATTAATGGAGCGTCTGTCCTGGTGACTCTAATGTGAGATTTTTATGCAGTTAAAGTGTCTGGTTTTCTTTCCATTATCATTTTGATGTTTTTTATTTGCAGAGTGTTTTCTGCTTACATTAAGGAAGTGGATGAAAAGCCAGCCAGCACACCATGGGGCTCAAAGATGCCCTTTGGGCAGCTGATGTCAGAGTTTGGTGGTGCTGGAAGTGGGGGATGGGTGCACAGCGTCAGTTTTTCTGCCAGTGGTAACCGCCTAGCCTGGGTCAGCCATGATAGTACCGTGTCAGTTGCTGATGCCTCAAAAAATATGATGTAAGTATTTTCTTTTTATTTGTGATTTATTAGCCCTGTGATACTAGGAGGGAAGGGCAAGCATGGCATGTGGAATGTTGTGTTGGCAACAAGGAAGAACAAAGCTGGTATTTCCAGAAGTGTTGTGTCCGGCTCGTACAAGCAGTGCATTTAAAGTTTAGAAGACTTGTGTCTCTGAGGCCTATTCAAGTAGGCTCTTGGAAATTTTGGATAAATAAGACCAATCTGGAGTAAATTAATGATTTTTGAAAGAACAGTTTTGTTTTTGAAACTGTGTGTTTTGTTCTGCTATTAGTAAACTACATTCTCCTGTAGAATAGCTACAGGAGACTTCTGTGAGAGCATGTCCAGTTCTTCTACATCTCTAGTACCTGATTTGATAGTGTTAACTATGGACTGGAGAATAAACTGTTTATTCCATGAAATCTCAATTCCACACCTGTCCTCTTTACCATCTTACTTGTTGCAAAGTTTTAAATTATATCCTCCAACCATGGTAGAAATATTTTACTACCCTCCTGTACTCCCCCGCCCTCCCCCCTTCTCCTGATTTAAACACAGTATACAAGTACAACCTCTCTTCTCTTGGGAATGGGGAGAGGTGACATTGTTCCAGGGATGTAGGGAGAGGAGAGGGCCATCTGAGCACAGCTGTGTTTAATTGTGACACACACAGATCTGGTGAGAAATGCAGAATGTATACTTAGCTAGAGAGAGATCATTAAATAATACAGATGATCTAGGGCCATCTTTGAAATCCTGGCCTGTTCGTTAATTCCCTTAGTATTGTTGTAATAACTAGAATGATGAGATCATTTAGTATTGATATAAATGCCCAGCTATTGTATCTTAAAAGGATGCAGCCAAGTACTTTAAGTACTGGAGTGTTTTACGTTATTTTTGTAACCTTATTGAGACCTCGCTTTTTGTCTTATCAAGCAGAAAAGGCCCAAATTGGTAATTATCAGTATTGCTGGAATGTGTAATCTTTTTAAATGTGTGTCATCACTTGTGTACAGAATGCTCTATAAGGTCAGCATATAGCCAGGAATAATTTTCTGGTTAATGACTGGTTTAGGAGTAGCAGCCGTGTTAGTCTGTATCTGTAAAAAGAACAGGAGTACTTGTGGCACCTTAGAGACTACAATACCCACCTGCTGAAGTGAAAAAACAGATTGACAGAGCCAGAAGAGTACCCAGAAGTCACTTACTACAGGACAGGCCCAACAAAGAAAATAACAGAACGCCACTAGCTGTCACCTTCAGCCCCCAACTAAAACCTCTCCAACGCATCATCAAAGATTTACAACCTGTCCTGAAAAATGATCCCTCACTCTCACAGATCGTGGGAGACAGACCAGTCCTCGCTTACAGACAGCCCCTCAACCTGAAGCAAATACTCTCCAGCAACCACACAACAAAAACACTAACCCAGGAACTTATCCTTGCAACAAAGCCCAATGCCAATTCTGTCCACATATTTATTCAAGTGACACCATAATAGGACCTAATCACATTAGCCACGCCATCAGGGGCTCGTTCACCTGCACATCTACCAATGTGATATATGCCGTCAGGTGCCAGCAATGCCCCTCTGCCATGTACATTGGCCAAATCTGACAGTCTCTACGCAAAAGAATAAATGGACACAAATCTGATATCAGGAATCATAACATTCAAAAACCGGTAGGAGAACACTTCAGCCTCTCTGGCCACTCAGTAAAAGGCTTAAGGATGGCAATTCTGCAACAGAAAAGCTTCAAAAACAGACTCAAACTGCTGAGCTTGAATTAATATGCAAACTAGATACCATTAACTTGGGTTTGAATAGAGATTGGGAGTGGCTGGGTCATTACACACATTGAAGCTATTTCCCCATGTTAAGTATCCTCACACCTTCTCGTCAACTGTCTAAATGGGCCATCTTGATTATCACTAGAAAAGTTTTTTTTTTTCTCCTGCTGATGCTCATCTTAACTAATTTGCCTCTTACACTTTGTATGGCAACTTCCACCTTCTCTGTAGGTGCCACGAGTACTCCTGTTCTTTTTTCTGGTTAATGGCTCCCTCTGCTGCCTGCTCAGCAGCACAGTATAAACTACTGTAGAATTTTTATAAACATTGACTATTGTCTCTTCTTTAATTTCTTGGGGACATGGCACAGGAATTAAAATAAAAATAGATTTCACAGGGCATTTGCACTAAGCTATAATTACTTTCATGTAAGTCACAATCTACTTGGATCACTTGAAGGCAGCATATTACAGTAATTGGGCTATACTAGCTTGTGTACTAGTAGCACTGTCTGAGAATGGGCCCTTTTGTCGTATTCTCTTGAAACAAAAGATAAGAGGTTTCAGTGAGTCCCTTCTTTAACAATTGTTCTTGTGTCTAGGGTTTCACAGCTGAAAACAGAGTACCTCCCATTCCTGAGTGTGTCATTTGTCTCTGAGAACAGCGTTGTGGCAGCTGTAAGTGTCTCTTCTTTCCCCTTGTAGAATGTTGTATGTGTTATCCTCTCATTGAAGCACTACATTGTGAAGTTAGTCAATAATAAAATACCTCTTCAGAAGCACCAGCATGAGCTGTTCAGCAGAGTGCGGTATAAAAAGCAAAGGTGCTGCTCTTAATTAGCTAGATTTTTTTTGCCTTAATGATGTCTTGTTGCAGGGCCATGATTGCTGCCCAATGCTCTTTAACTGTGATGATCGTGGCTCGCTGACCTTCGTTTCCAAACTAGACATTCCAAAGCAGAGCATTCAGCGCAATATTTCTGCCATGGAACGCTTCCGCAACATGGACAAGAGAGCCACTACAGAGGATCGTAACACTGCATTGGAGACGCTGCATCAAAACAGCATCACGTGAGTGCCACAGCGCTCAGGACATGTGACAAGGAGAGCTCCCTTGCACCTTATATATTCCAGGACATATCTGAGACCCTTCAACCTTGGATTTCCCTTATCAGAAAACTTACCCTTTCACTGACAGTTGCTTATTCCTGGTGTTTCATAGAAAGGCAAGAATGCTTTGCCCCAGGGACCTGGCCAATTTAACAATTTTGTGCATAGATGTTAGCTGTTGGAAAGGGAGATATGGAATTCCTTCCTGACCCCTTCGGCTGTTGTCTGATGCCATGAATAAGGAGATTTAATTGCTCCAGTTTTTTCTGGAACCTGATAAAAGATAATCATTAACATTGATAGTTACACATGTTATCTCCCTTTGCTTCTGGGTAAAGTTGTGTTTAATGTGTTTCATAATTCAGACCTGAACAGACACTGTATAACCAGGACTTGACACTTACCAAAGCCACTAAATCCAGTGAGCAGAATTCACCTGAAAAACTAATTCTCCTTGCACCCTCATGTTCAAAAATTTATTTCAGTATTTATTACTCTTCTGGAATGAGCGAATACAAGTTAATCATGTGAGATGTTCCTCTGTGTTTGCCCCAGTACTCCATGTGCACAAAATACACTAACACTTCTAAAGTAAAGTTGGGGTCTCTTTAAATGATAAGCTTTTTATAATAGTGCTGGATGACCTTCCCGGTCTGCCTTGGAGGCTGCTTACCAAGTTCTTACACTGGCAGAAAGACTTCACCATTCTTACTCCTTGAAGATGCATGAGGTGGGGTTGTGTTTTGAAATCTTCACTTGATAGCACAACCAATGAAAGATGGAGGGGTTTCAAGCAGACTCTCCGGCATCCTCCAAATATGATGCTTGCTTTATTCTTTCTCAAGTGGCATACTGAAAATCGTGTGGAAAGTACACATTACAATCACGTCACTCTTCCAATGGGAGAATAGGGATTGAACCTTCTGCAGTTCTTACAAAGCCAGTAATATCCAGTGCTTTAAAGTCTACTTAACCATGTCTCCACTGTTTGTGGCCCGCTGGTATTCTGAGCTCGCTTACAGCTGTCACTCTCTGTTTTCAGCCAAGTGTCTATTTATGAGGTAGACAAGCGAGATTGTCGTAAGTTCTGCACCACTGGTATTGATGGAGCAATGACCATCTGGGATTTCAAGGTATGTATTTACTACTTTGCTTATGAGTAAGGCTACGATTATGTCACGGAAGTCACGGAGTCTGTGACTTCCAAAGACCTCCCTGACATTTTCTGCTTCAGCCCCTGGGCTGCAGAGCTGGAGCTGTCAGCCAGGGGGCCCTAGAGATCTCAGCTGTGGGGCCCCCGCAGCTCCCAGCCACTGTGCAGGGCAGTCCCCCTCCCTCACCCCCCCCATGTTCCCTCTAATTTTTCCCACCCGTTTGCAGAGAATTTTCTTATGTGCACCAACATGAAGGTGATGTGTGACACATCACCTCCATATTGGTGCACATAAGAAAATTTGTGTGGTGGGGGTGGGGCCAAGGGGTTTTGAGTGTGGGAGGGGGCTCAGGGCTGGAGCAGAGGGTTGAGGTGCAGGGGTGTGAGGGCTCCGGATGGGGGTGTGGGCTCTGAGGTGGGGCCGGGGATGAGGGGGTGTGGGCCAGGGATGAGGGGCTCAGGGCTGGGGCAGAGGGTTGGGTGCACAAGGGTGCGGCGGGGAGAGAAGCAACGGGGCTTGGGGGGGAGAGGCACCTCTCCCCCCCACGGGAGCTCTGGGGCTGGGGCTGCAGGATAGGCGTCTCTACCCCAGCCCCAGCAGGTCCAGGCTGGGGCTGGGCTGCTCCGGGATGGGTCAGGCCAGTCCGGGCCACGTTGCCCCGGCCCCAGCAGGTCCGGGCCGCAGGCTGAGTTGGGGCCGGGGGAGGGGCGCCCCAGCAGGTCCCGGGTGGGTTCCCTGAGCACCTGTGCCGTGCTAAATAGGCTGTCGTGCGGCCGCGCTGCTTACAGGGAGCTTAGGCCCCACAGCTCCCAGCTGTTGGTCTGGAGCGCCAAGCCGCTGTGGGGGGCCCCTGCAGGCGTCTCCCCGCCCTGGAGCTCTGAGCTGCGGCGGGGCCCTCTCAGCCGGCACGGGGAGCTCCTATCCGTGAAGGGCGGCCCCCGGAGCTCCCAGCCACCGCAGGCAGCGGGGGACCTGGAGTTCTGAGCGGCAGCTGGGGGTCCCGCAGCTCCCAGCCGCGAGTCCTGGAGCTCCGGCCTCCGCAGGCAGCAGGGCCGCTGCAGCTCCCAGCTGCTCTGAGCAGCAGCAGTGGGTGCTGGCTCCCCCATTCCCCATTTTGTCACAGCTCATTTTAGTAAAAGTCAGGGACAGATCACAGGCTTCTGTGAATTTTTGTTTATTGCCCATGACCTGTCTGTGATTTTTTTTCTGAAAATAACCACGACAAAATCTTAGCCTTATGTGTGAACTGTCTGTGACTTGTTAATCTCTGGATATCAGGACCTGGGATTCAGCCCTAATGTAAATTGTATTCGCATTAGGGAATCTAGACTGGATATTTAGGACTGTTAGTGAACTCTTTAGAGAGGACAGATCCAAGACTCAACATAATCACAGATGTATTTGCTCAGCAGATGGTACTAATCCAGACTAATTTTTTAATGGGATCATTTAGGTCCGTGTAGGAATCCTGTTAATCCTCTTCTTCCTCCTCCAATCCCCTTCTTCTCTTTTTTTTTTTTTTTTTTGAGTCACAACCATGCTGGCTCAGGAGACCAGAATCATCACTGCATCAATGAAAGGGACTCTGGCCCAGGTCTACAAAGGTGTTTAGGCTTATAACTTCAATTGAAATCAATGGAAGTTAGGAACCTAAATACCTTTGTGCACCTGGGCCACTGTTGCCTTTTCTCCATCTTTTAGGGACTGAGCTTGAGAGACTTTCTTGACTATATTTTTTTAAATGTAGCAAAAAAGCATCTAACATGAGGTCCAAAATACATGGAAGTTCAAACCAAAAGCCTAAATGGATTTAAATGTGCAAATGATTCTAGGCTGACTTTTTACTAGGTTCATCTTGATGTCAAAACAGACTAGGTCATTCATCCTGGAAACTAGGATTTATAGTTCAAAATTCCAGCACAAGACCTCACAGAGTACCGCTTGACACTCCTATGGCAGGGTGCCCTACTTGGTGCTTTAAAAACCCCAGCCATAATTGGGATATAATTAGGATCTAAGGATCCAACTTTGTGAAAGCTATTTTTCCATATGTACACCTATGCGTGCCCTATTCTCGACGCAAAGTCTCAGAATTTCCTCCAGACCAGATTGCATGTGTTGGTGCAGATTGGCCAGCAGGTGTCTCTGTAGACCCCCCGACTCTTCTGTTGAGCTCTGGAATACAGTAGAACCTCAGGAATGGAGGTTGGTCGTAACTCTAAGAAAACGTTATGGTCTTTCAAACGTTTACAACTGAATATTGACTTAATACAGCTTTAAACTTTACGATGCAGAAGTGTTCCCTTTATTTTTTAGTAGTTTATGTTTAACACTGTACTGCACTGTATTTGCTTTTTTTATTTATTTTTTCCCATCTCTGCTACTGCCTGATTGCATACTTCTGTTTCTAAATGAGGTGCGTGGTTGACCAGTCAGTTTGTAACTCTGGTGGTATACTGTACACAGTTTTTGTAAGAGAACAGTTGGTTGCTTTATAATCTGGTAGCACGTACCAGCCCCAACCAGTGTTTGGGCCAAGTTAGGGAGCTGGACCTGTCTCATGTTTCATCTGTTTTGTTCTATCACTTAGTTTTGCAGTAGGGGTTGACTGTGTTTGACACAAGATACTGTAGTACTTACTAATAAATGTTTTCTCTCTCAAGACCTTAGAGTCCTCTATCCAAGGTCTACGAATCATGTAAAGATGGATCTCCATTATCTAGCATGACAGACTGCTTGACAGCATGCATCTCCAGCATCCACACAGACCTGAAAAGGGATGAGTAAGCTGGATCATTTGGAAGCACTGAGAAGATATGGCTTGGCAGATTTTCTTTTAAATACATACATGGTGAAATGTGTTGGTTTCAAAATCAGCTGTGATTGTGTCTCTTTCGTTTTGATTGGTTGTTTCATTCAGTTCTTTACCAAAGCTGCTCCATTAGTAGTATATTGCGGGAAGTTATGGATCACTAACTTAAAAGGGGAATTTTATGTAAATTGTCTGCTAGAAATAAAAGATACAGAATGTGTTCGTAGCTTTTTCCTTGTTAATGATGATCTAATCAGTAGTGAGTGCATGGGAAAGGAAAAAACCTTTAATGTGCCGTCCTGTATCAAGGGGAGGAAGTTCGTCTTCTCAGCTAAAAGCTCTTCACAAGCTCAAGAGTGAGGATAAATCCAACCAGACTTCTTCTGAAGGAAGAGCCTGGTCATGGAAAGCTGGAATGATGAGGGAGACTTGTCTCAATGATTATTTCCAGAGTGATTAGTCCTGTCTGCTTTAGCAGTTAACAAAGAGTAATAGTAACAAATTAAAACTGAAAGTCCTCTCATTATCAGCTCAGACTTGGTTCGCTAAAGGCAAATTAAATGACCAGGATTATCTGTAATGCTTTGAGGCTTGCACTGAGCACCTCCTCAAATAGCATTAGCTCAAAGTATCTATGATATGGGATGGAGACTACATACTGGAAATGAAGCATAATTAATACTGAGCTAGAGTCTAGTAGGACAAGTGAGACAATGACCTTCTAGGCATGGTGTATAAAATTCTATTTTACCATGATCGCTGGAGGAGTGCAGCTTGTTTAGCAGCACAGAGAGCATAGACCAGTTTCTCCAGAGACTTAAAAAGTAATGTTGGACCAGTCATACTTGCTGGAGTTCATCTCTGACCCCCTGATAACTCATAGACACAGTTATGAATAACTCTGTCCATACGGCCATGTAAGGTGACTGTTGAATCTTACTTTATGCATTGAGGTTGACAGTGCATTAGAGGGGATTATCTGGCTATGGGCAGTTTGCGTTGCCGCTCATGTTTGAGTGTTGCATTTTAAACACAAGAAATGAAGAAAGAGAGAGGGAAAAAAACCACTGGCTATATTTACCACTTCCTCTTAAACCAGCATGTAACTTGATACACTACTTATTGCTCCCCTTTGAATGGTTTGAAAAGGAGGGTGAGAGGGAGCCCAAAAGGCATTGGGTCTCTTGCATGTCTAAAAAACAAGCTACCCGCAACTCCAAGACCTATCTTTTTTTTCAGGTAAGGTGTATGTGAAACACAGAAAAATGATTATTTTCCGATTCCCCATCTGTTTCTGGTTTCCAGGAGTGGGGGGAGGGAAGTCACCATTTTGCAGTTTTTTCTTCATCTGAAGAGCATAGAATCAGTGGGGCTGAAACAAACCTCTCATTCACCATCTAGTGCCATGATCTGCAAAGTAGCGGACTGATTTCATCCGTAATAATACACGGCATTTCCTTGTATGTTCCATGTGAGGCTGTGTGTACCTGAAACAGTAGTGAATTAACCCTCTTATACTGCTATTGCATAGGTAGTATCTCCCTCTTGTATACAAGTCTGTTTCAGAGGTAGGAAAATATCCCCCTGGCTAAAACCTGTCACAAGAAGCTATTAGAGACATTAAGATCATGATGGAATCAGGGAATGTACTGTCATGAATAAGAAACTGTTTTTGAAACAGCTTAGGATAACAAATGGTCCATTCCAAACATGGCAAAAATGTAACACTGGAATGCCCCAAGGTTCTATATTTGGACCAGTGGTGCATATGTTCATCATCTGGAAAAGGGGGGGAGCAGTCAGATGACAGTTATTTTGGCTCCTCAAGGCTAGAGAAGACTGAGAAACTCCGGAGGAACCTTTCTCAGCCAGGAGCATGGGGGAGCACTCTGACAGTTAAAATTCGTTATTGCTATATGCCCTGCAGAGGAATATTGGAACCACTAGTACATATTGCTGGGACCTAAGTTAACTGAAACAACTCAGAAAAAAGAACTAAGCATCACTGTAAGGAGAGCCCTGCTCAGGGGTAGACTAGTGGCAGTCAAAAATAATAAATAATCAGGTAGGAATAGGATAGAAAATATTAGAACTATTACACACCATAATGGAATGTCTCAAATACTGCTGAATTCTGGTCACCCAGGGTAAACTTTTCAGAAATGTCTAAGTCTCGTTTGAAGTCAATGGTAGTTAGTTCCCCACCCAAGTTTTGTGGGTGCTTTTGAAATTTTTTATTCCCGTCTCAAAAAGACTAACAGAAATGGATTCAGAAATAGGTGGCAAGAATGAGTCGAGGCAGAAAGAGAGACACATCTGATGGAAGAGTGAAAAGTGGGCATGTTTAATGCAGAGGAGGGTAGAATGGAGGCATGAGAAATAAAGGGGTCTACAGAAGGGAAACTGAACTCTGTTGTCCATAGTACAAAAAAGGCAAAACCAGCAAATTCCAAACGGAGAAGGCATAACACAAAACTGCAAAAATCAGCAATTTCCAAACTCCTTGACATAACACAAGCTGTGTGACTTATCGCCACAAAAATGTGTATGCCAGAAGCTTAGTGGGATTCAAAATGGATTAAACGCTTATGGGCAATGAAAACATTCACAGTTAGATTAAGAAAGGATAAAATTATGAAGTTAAGGGATATAAAACAACATTCTTTAAGGCATAATTCAACTGACAGCTGCTTGGGATGAAGAATAAACTTCTCCTATAGGCAAGTTGTTATATGCTGGTCCAGTGCAGGATTTCTTGCTCCTTGCTCTGCAGCATCCCATTGAGGCAACTCTCAGAGATGGGGACCCTTGGTCTCATCCGGAATAGCGCTTCCTGTACCCTTTGCGTTTACCACATGACCATCTTTCCTCTCCCTTAAACCAAACTGAAGGTCTGTACAGTGCCTGGCTGAGTCAAGCAGTCTCCTTGCCCTGGTTTCCCACCTTTTAAGGAGGCCAAGGGGAGTTCTTTGTATCTTGCTTTGGTAAGAATCAGCTAGCAGGTGCTGGCCAGCTTCAGTACCAGACTACGCACCCAGTTTGGTCAGTGGCGTCTTAGGGCTTGTCCACACTTATGGCGCAGCTGTAGCCCTTTGTGGCAGCCGACAGGAAAGCTCCCCGAGCGGCGGTGGCTATGTTGATGGGAGACACAGCGCTGTCTACACCAGGGGTTTGGTCAAGTGATGAAGCGATGTAGTTATACCAACATAAGTTTGTAGTGTAGACAAGGGCTTAGACAGCTATAGTCCTAAAAAATGAAACTCATAGCTGCCATCTTAATTCTATGGGAACGAGCAATCTTACTGTGTTTTCTAGCAGTGTTCACTCCAATCCTGCTTAAGACAATTGGACAATAGCAGTACGGTCAGGTCTACATCCTGCTTAGTTGTCTGCACTTATGCTGAGCTGGGTTTAGGTCATTGAGGGGTTTCTCGGGTGTCATGAGCATACAGATTCTGTGTGTGTAATATTTCACATCATTACTGTGCGTATGCCTTCCTGAGACTTGGCAATGGAAATCTGTGCAAGCTGTCCATTGAATGTCAGGTAAATCATAAGTCAAGTGATGCATACGACTGTAGTCTTGTCCTCTTTTCAGCTGGTCTTGAGGTTCCTTACAGGGAAGAATTAGCGCCATTGTCAAATAATTCTGTTTTCAATTCACTTTCAGTTCCACAAGCTAGTAGTCAGAGTAGCAGCCGTGTTAGTCTGTATTTGCAAAAAGAAAAGGAGTACTTGTGGCACCTTAGAGACTAACCAATTTATTTGAGCATAAGCTTTCGTGAGCTACAGCCCACTTCATCGGATGCTAGTATGGCATACACTAGCCCGAGGATAAGCAGCAGCTTCCATTCTCTTGTCACATCAGCACAAATAAATTGGTTAGTCTCTAAGGTGCCACAAGTCCTCCTTTTCTTTTTGCGAATACAGACTAACACGGCTGTTACTCTGAAACCTGTCATCAGCAAGATGGGCAGCCTGATCTTATGGTCCTAATGAATTTTAAAATCCCGCTATCTTCCTGTGCTCACTGATTCTCCCTCTTGTAAGTTGATGCTCTCCTGCTGTCTGCTTTATGTGAAGAGGCATGAGAGAGGCTAAAGTGGGGGAAGCAAAACTGCTTTTAACAAATGTCTTTCCCCCAGGGAACTCATTTGTTTGAAGCAAGGAACCTTTTGTTGTGGCTTCATTTTAATTTTTGCCAGCAGGATAACTATGTGAGGAAGCTCATGGGCTCTGAAGGCGCTATAGGGTTGTCCGGGCCTGCTGCACTCAATATATCCGATGATGTGGTTTGAGCAGAAATGTTTAAAAATACGTATTTATTGGACCAGGCCAACTTAAAACCCTAATTTTGAAAGAGCTACACTAGTGCTCATCGTGTAGGTATCTTCGATTGTAAGCTCTTCGGGCAGGGATTGGCGTTGTTCTGTTTGTACAGCGTGTAGCACAATGGGGTCTTGGACCCTTCGGTACATTTGTGAGAAGCACTGTGTGAAACCCTGAGATAGCCGAGAGAGTCTGAGCCCAGCAACAGCAAATGGGACCTGGCTAACTAGCTGGCGTAAGGAGAGAAGAACCAGCGCCTAAAGCTTTCAGGATGAGGATGGAGTGTAACCAATGCCTTACCTGCCTCTGGAGGTGAACAGGTAGCCAGCACTCTGGCAGAGCTGGGAATAGAACCCGGGAGTCCTGAGACCAGTCCTAGGCAGGGATTACTTTCCCTTGCAGGGGATACATTGCATCACACTTTAGACTAGAGACGCGCACAAGCCGGCTGGCTGCAAGCGCTGCCCTTGTTCGCTAGCAGCTGCTTTCTGTCTTTGTTAATGACAACACATCTGAACAGGAGAATGTGCAGTGGCAGCCACACCTCAGCCCGAAGCAAAGAGGAAATGCAGTAGCTGATAGGGAACTGCTTGCAGAGGATGCTGCTGGGTTTTCATTCCAAGCTCTCTCTGTTTAGTAAGGGAAGTGTTCCTTCCCACAGCCATGAAGCTGCCCTATAATTAATTCAGTCTTAACATGCGGTACCAGTGAGCGTGAGTGGAGTGCTCCAGGCAGCTGAATGTCTTAAGGTGGCCTGGAGGGGAGAATCTCTGGTACTGCAGTGAAGTAAGTCTGTCTTCACTCTGTCAGGTCTCTCTGGGGCCAGAGATCAGTGGCAGTGTTCTTGTGCCATCAGGCCTACTGCTTACAATGAAAGAGTCAATACACTGATGTACGGGAAAGGATCCCTGCAAGAGCAGCTTAGCTCGGCATTGCTGAGACCACAGCAGCTTCTAGCCACCCGTAGCCTGAAGGGAGGATGGGTTTGCTTGGTCTAAGGACAGGAGGTGCGTAGGGTGGGAAATCAAACCTCTGCTAAGCTACAGCTTTCAGCTCTGAGAAGCCTATAGCAGGTGCATTGTTAGCCAAGTCACCCACTGAGGGACAAGAAGGAGCGGTTATACCTGCCAACTTGCCTTGGAGAGCTTTGCATCTTCCCTCTCAAAGCTTAGAGTTAGGCCTCTTGCCTGATTTTAAGAGACATATTTTCCTGCTGGATCATCCTCTGTGACCTTCAGCCCTCCCTAGGGTGACCAGATGTCCCAATTTTATAGGGACAGTCCCGATATTTGGGGCTTTCTCTTATATAAGCACGTATTACCTTCCCACCCCCGCTCCCGATTTTTCACAGTTTCTATCTGGTTACCCTAGCCCTCCCACCACCTAAAGACTCCTGCTTAGACTCGTGCAGGCTTCTAGGGATGCTCTGAGAACAACCCTCCTTGCATGCTGCAGAAATCTGGACTCTCCAGTTAAGCCGGAAATCTGCAGAGCGGGCCAGGAATATGTGAAATGTAAAGCTGTCAAAGCCTTTTTGGGTCGGGCATTTGTGCAGGCATTTCAGCTACTTATCTTCCCCCTAGCAATGCCCATGAATATTAATACTTAGCACTTCTCCAGAGATTTACAAAGGTTGGTCCTGGCTGCTACAGTGCTGGTTGTCTTAGAAATACATATTAAATTAGTAAATAGCCAATTCATTGTGTGAGGAAACCAGATTAAGTAGGCTCCTGGGTATCTGGGATTAAAAGGATCCCATCAATATGACAATCCTGGGTTTAGGCAGTGTAATGTAGCCTTATTGGTCCCAGGATATTAGCGGGACAAGGTGGGTCAGGTAATATCTTTTACTGGACCGACTTCTGGTGGTGAGTTTTTATCTAGAAGCCTTAAACTGTCTCTACCTTCAAGTGACACCTAAGGTTACTGCAGCTGCATGGATGTAGTAGCAAAAATCTCTCTATTAGTCAGCTTGTTTACTGTGGGCATTTGACCACAGTTGTGTATAGTCACAGTCACGGTTTCTTCCTTGCTAAAGTGACACGGGGAGGGGGGGAACGATTACAGACCCTCCCCCACCCCCATTGTTAATGGAATTTTCAAACACCTTCCGGACATACTCTCTAAAGGGGGCTGGGAACAGGGCTAGCTGAGCCCAGGCCACAAGTATCTTTAAAGGGACAGCCTGGCCAGTTGCAAGACCGTCGATAACGTCCCTTGAAGGAGGCAGAAATAACGTCAAATAATCCCATGCTCCAAATCTAGAGGAGAACTGAAAAGCTGAGCCCAGGCGTCCCTGGGTTGGTGCTGTCGCTGTCTAAAGCTGTGTGAGGGCTGTGTTCCTGGCACACTCAGGGGGTGCAGGTCTTGGCAAGTGGGAGCCAGAGGACATAGTTCTCAATTACTTTGCTTTTAAGATGTTATTTATATAGGGGGAGGGGGGATTCCCTCCTGCACCGTGGCTGCGTTCAACCAGAGACACTGGCCCACAGGAGCCATCAAGAGAGCACAAGGAACTGCTAGAGAACACCTCACCCCCCAGCATGGGGCTGTTCCAGAGCAGGCCAAGGGCCTGCTCCTTCCCCAAGGGGCCACCAGGTCTGTAGGGTTGTGGCAGCTGGACTGGAAGTCAGGGATGCTCTGTGCTGCCCTAATTAGCTCTGCAGGGCTGAACTGGGCCCCAGCACTGCGGGGCTTGCCGAGGTGCAAGCCATCTCCTCTCTGTCCCCGTGGGTCTGAACTGGCCCAGGGATCAATCTGCCCCACAATCTGCTCAGGATCCTGAATCATAACATCGGCTTGGGTTAGCAGACGTTGCAGCTCCCCTTTAACGCTGCGATGAGCTGGTGCAGCATTCCCCTCCAAGGGCTGGATTCCGATCTCATGCATCAGCTGTTCTGTGGCATCGCCCCATTGATCTCCCTGCGGTTACTCCTGGGAGTGTGGGGGAGTTGGGCTCTGCTAGCCCGACTGAGCCCACCATGAAACCCATGTCACTGTGCCATGCCGGGAAGCTGTTAGGGGCATTTTGACCCGTCCTTCCTCTCTCCAACCTGCCAGCATTGGAAAGCCATAAATAGGGCCATAGCATCAAACTCCACTGGGATACCCTGGGCTGGCTTGCCAGAACAGGGAAAGCAGTAAATATTTTGCTCAGAAGAAAAAGAGGGTGGCTATTCTCTGTCATTAATGAGGATGCTTTGGGTCTGATCCTGCACGTGCTTCTGCGAGTAACTGCCCTGCTGATCTTAGGTGTAAATGCTTATGCTCAAATAAATTGGTTAGTCTTTAAGGTGCCACAAGCCCTCCTTTTCTTTTTGCGAATACAGACTAACACGGCTGCTACTCTGAAAGGTGTAAATGCTGTTACTCCCGGGCATCAGGAAGTCCAGGATTGGGCCACCAGCCTGTCCCTTCCAGCTATGAAACTGTCAAACTGCGGAGCAGAGCAGGAACTTTCTCTGTTGCAGTCACCTGTCTCTGCCCCTTCCCTTTGGCCTTTCACAGCCAAGGCTCCTCTCGAGCCCAGGCACCTCGAATCTGCCAGGTTTCTGGGCCAGATGCGAACGTGGATCGCTGAGCACAGCCGCGCTCCCCTGAGCCCCAAGGGCATCTGCCGAGCTGAAGCGAGGGAAGCTCTTTCCAGGCCCTGGCACTTCCAGCTGTTGGCCTCGGAGCCTTGCACCCAGGCCTGGAGCCCTGAGCCAGGGCTCGGGCAGACAACCCAAGCCTGCTGCAGCGGCTGCTTCAGCTGGAGGCAGCCTGTGCAGCTTTCTGCAGTCCCCACCCGCCCACGCAAGGAAGTGGTTACATTTCTCAGAGAGGAAAAGGGAAGTCAGGCTACTTCAGAGCGAGAACTCAACTCCTGCCTTTCATTCGGGGCTGGCTCAGCGGCAGTTCGTGTCGACTGCCCAGAGTCCATGAACTAGCTAACCCGCTTTGGAGAGAGAGATTTTCACCCTGCTTTCCTCAGCTTCTCTTCTCGGTAAGTTGGCCGGAGTGTCTTCTCTTTTACCACGGGAACGGGAGGAACCTCTTCTCCTAGCGGAGTTACTGGCTGTGTGTTTAACCCCGGAGTGTGCCACCAAAAGAAAAATCTTTGTTCCTTTTACTTGAGCAGAACAGATCCGGAGCTACGAAACAGCGCTGGGACTGGAATGAACGTCCCCTTCCCCTTTGAATCAAGAGGGCCAAAGAGCTGTTGGCTTTTTTTTTTTTTCTCTCTTTCTTAAATGTTTCTTTTCCATTGTAGCATTTTTCCCCCCCTAGGAGGCCTGAAAGCTCCACGGATTTGGAACAGATCCCTGAGCGGGGAGACCGCAGAAATTAGTGGAAACGGTGTGCTGGACCACAGCCCCGTTAGCCCTGCTGCTGTTCCCAGATCCCTCCCCAGAGATCCCCTCTGCGTGCCCGCTGGGTCTGACTCTCCCCTTGCTTACACGGCTCCCTTCGGGAGAGTTACTTCTGCGTTACACCGGTGGGAGTGTGAGGAGAGTCAGGGCCTCTGCGCCTTCCCCTCCTTGATTTTCCCCCTCTAGCCCTGACATTGACACTTGAGGCGAAGGTGGCTCTTGGCACATATGCCTCGAACCAGCTAGGGGTGCTCTCTTCCCAGCCAAAGGGACAGATCCTGCGCAGATTCCTGCGTCACCGTGCGGGCAAGCGAAGAGGGAAGTGCCCTCCTGGGAGCTCCGAACGGGGCGCTGATCTGCTGGATGCTCCGCTCTTGGATTCGGGGCTTATCGCCGAAACCATCAGGATTTGCTCGCGGGGCAGAGACCTCGCAGCAGCAGGCAGACAGAGAGCTCCTCCCAGTCTAGCGGAGAGGAACTGCCTCGGCTCTGGTGATCTCCGGCCGCCCGGGGCGGGGGGAAGGCGCTGTCAGTGAAATCGGTGCATTTGGAAGAAGGAAGAGAAAACCCTGGCGAGCAGCCGTTGTCACCCTCAGCAATGGGCTGCTGCTGGCTCCCTCTCCTGGCGGGGGCGGGGGGGGGAGGGTGACGGGCACTTGGCCACAATGACAAGGCCAAGCCTGAATCACAGGGGAAATCGATGGGTCGCAGGCCCCTGAGTCACACAGTGTCACCCCGCCGAGTTGGCTGGAGAGGAGGAAAGGAGAGAGCAGAGCGCCCACCCCCACAATTTAGGGAGCGGATGGGTAGAAAGCAGGGGCCTCCCCCTCCCTGCAGCTGTTGCTGGAGTTGATGGGATTGACCGTTGAGGCCCGAGGGCACGGTCAGTAATAGGGGGCTGGGACAGTGGCCTGACTTGCTCCCATCCCTGCTCTGGGTCTCTCTCTCCCCAGGCTGAAGCAGGACAGTGGAGATGCAATCTTAACCCCTGTGCAGAGCAGGGTGATCAGACGTCCCGACTGTATAGGGACAGTCCCGATATTTGGGGCTTTGTCTGATGTAGGTGTCTGTTACTCCCCACCTCCTGTCCTGATCTTTCACACTTGCTGGCTGGTCACCTTAGTGCAGAGCATGTTAGCTTGCCTCGCCCCACCTCCCACTGGAAAGGGTCAGAGGAGCATTGCTGGACTCCCAAGGGAACATTGATTCTGCCTAGTCTAGCAATAGAGGCCCCCTAATTGACTGTCCAGCAGGGCAGGGGTTAACACGGATGCCCTGCCTGGCTCAGGGCGGGGGCGGGGAGGACGACTATATTAAGCTGCATGTGCTAAATACAATTTCCTGCTGAGCGTTTTCACTAGGGGAGGCAGTTACAGCAGAGAGGCTGATCCAGCATTTTGCCCCATTCTGACCTAATTCAGCACTCCCCACAACATTTGCTATCAAGGCCTTTCTTTTTGGGCAACTTCCTTAGCTTGGGGCGGGGGAAGAGAAATTGCCCAGCTCTGGATCAAACATTCAGTTACTTCCCCCAGCCTTTGTCTTCATTGGTGAGGCCTTGAGCCTGGGCAGAAAAGGAGTGAAACGAGAGGAAGTTATCTTATTCTAAGCCATATCAGCGCTGGGGATCAACTCATCTGTCTCAGGCAGACAAAGATCCTCAAACTTGCCTTTGTTTTACTTGAGAGAGCAGGTGTCTGATCGTTCCAGGGCGGCGATGTGCAGCCAGCAGATTCAGGAGGTGAATGGGACCGGCTGTTGGAGTGAATGTTAGTATAGAATGAAAGGTGACGAGCAAAGGAGGGTGGAATTTTTCCGGACCCTTTTTTGGTTCTTTATTGTGCATAAAGGAGACCAGAAAGCTTGTTTTATTAACCTCTGTCCCGCTTTGTCCTTGCATTACAACTTCAGCTCTTGTATAGTCTGCCCGGAAAACAAATAGTGGGGCTGTGAAATCAGATGCCAGGCAAGTGAAACCTAACCTAGGAGGGGAAGTGATTATTATTCAGATTGCTTAAAACGCTTGGGTGCAGGCAGCTGGCAGCAAAGCGTCTCCATTTTTAACCATGCAGCCTCCAGCGCCTTCGAGGGAGGGTGAGGAAGGCAGCCAATGAGTCCTCCTGCAAAAGAGGGAAGGCAGAACTGGATATTCCCAAGGCAAAATTAAACAAAACTTCCCCCCTCCTGATATTATTTTAAACCTTTCAGGCTGTCTTGATGCATTGAAAAGAAGGGAACGGGGACACAGCTCCCCTTTTCTCCTTTGCAGCTCACTGTTAAAAATGACAGAGACGCAGTAAATGCACCCTTCCCCCAAACCCATCTCTCCTGAAGCAAGGTCAGCTGCTTACTTCTGGTTAGCAACTTCATGTTTTCTGCTCCAAGCTTTCCCTAACATTAGCAGCCAGGACCAGCTCCTCAAAAATGCCCTGCTTGCAATGGGAGTTAGGCACCTAAACAGGTTTGAGGAGCTGGGCCCAGGGCCCTATTTGCAGCCAGTTTTATTCAGACCGGCCTCCTTAAGCACCCAGCGCAGAAGCCTGCTTGCTTCCTGTGGATCTCACGGCAGCAGTGCAAATGGGATGAGCTGTGGCAGGTTTCAGGACAGCGGCAGCACTGAGTGGTGATCACTGAAATCTAGGGTCTGTCTGGTTCTCATTGGGTCAAACGAATCCCCAGTGTAACCTCATTGACACTTTGATGGGATTATAGCATAGTCCTTTGATGCTCATAACACTGCCCAGGGTTGACACTGGTCACGTTTCCCCCTTGCAGATGATACGTACAATCTCGCAATAAGACAGAACCTTTGCATTTTTAATACAACGGCCTCCAAAGCTACTTAAGCTTAATTCAATAAGGTTTGTGAAGGACAGTGCAGGAAACTGCCAGATCGGTCACAGCTGGCATTGTGCACTTAGATTTATTACGGGTTTTACAGCTGTGTGCAAATCATCCAGCCTGCAGCACTGCTTGCAACAGGGTTAGTAGGATCATTGGTTTGATCCGCTGTAGTAAGTCCTATGTCCTCCACCATCTCCAGATATTCTCATGAGCAATTCCTTGGAGGGTGTGGCTGGATGTCACAGCTGTTTGAAGCATGGGTAGATGGCACATTATGTGCTGTGGATCTGAGCTTTGCTGGGACTCAAACCATTAGGCATTGGGTTTTGCTAATTCCTGTGTGTGGGGCCCTGTTTCTCTTGCTCTTCACAGGGAGGCTGGAATCTGTTATTAGAGACGTTCCCCCCTCCTTAGCATTCACAGCTGCCAAAAAGTGGGCAATGCTTTTTTGCCTCCAATAATAACAAGCAGCAAACGCTGCAATTAACATCCTGTCTGTCCCGTCCAAGGCTGGCGCAGAGAACCCTGGCAATTTCTGAGGACTCCTCATGAAATTGACTTCTGGGTTCAAATTACCTCTGAGTGCAGCCCAGCTCAGCAAACCGGAGTCTGTTGCTTATCCGATGGTTCCGGTTCCTTCCATAGAGTTGGCCGAGGCCTGTTTAAAGTCAAGGGTAGGTTAATTAAAAAAAAACAACAACTGTAAAAATAACCCCTCCCACTCCAACACTGAGTATTTCAAGAAGCAGAACAGTGGTTCTTTCATTATGAATTCTGTACACTGGCAAAAGCCAGCGGTGAGCTAAGCTAGTGGAAGATATTACTCATGATCTACACTGGGGTTGAACAGCCAACTTGCTCTTAATAAAAATATAGATTGATTGCTGAGGAGAGGCGAAGAGAAAGGAACGTTTTAACCATAAGAGTTGAGATGTTTCTAAAGAGGAAGGAACTCACAGAGGAACCAAAGTGAGGCAACTAAGATGAAGCAACCAAGTTTGCTGAGAGATTGCACACTGTTATACAGTGTCGGCAAGATAGTTTCCAGAAGAAGAGGATGACTTCTCATTTAAAAGGTTCTCTGACTTGGGAGCAACTTGTTAAGACGATCATGGTTGATTTTGCTAAGAGAATTTTGATCTTGGTTGATTTTGGAATGGAAGCATCTTGAGGCACATGCGTGCCAGCCCCTGAGCCTTTTAGCCACAGCCTCTGCTGTGTTTTGGGATGTTCAGCGCAACAGCTGAGCATGAGCCAGAGTAAAACCGGTGGCATTTGTATTGACTAAATCGGAAGCTGGACTAAAGCACGCAGCATAGTGACTGCAGACGGAATGACGCCGTGTGTTGCATGGGCAACGCCAACCATTAGACAAAGCTCGAACAAGCACATCTACAAGAGCTACCAGGTCTGACTTGGCTGACTGCATCTCAGAGAGGCACCTCCCAGCAGCCAGACAATGGTTCCTTCTTTTGCAACATCCTGCAGTGGACCCAGCTGGAGGCAGGAAGCCAGGCTAGATGGGCCACTGGTCTGATTCAGCATGACAAACATTTGATCTGAGGTCAGCCTCTTTAATACTGGAATGCCTCCAATCTAGCCATAAAATGCATCCTTATACGGCAGCCTGGGGTAACTGGTACAGCCCGCTGCTCCGTTCAGGGCGGTGTTGGTGGGAATGGATCACATGATTCTAGCACCAGTGATTGGGAATAGTGAACTGGAAGGCGATCCATGGGGGACTGCCTGGCTCAGGGGATGGGGACACGGAGCATTTCACCACTCGGGCGCCAGCTTGAATCTAATCACGGTTGGTAGTGACAGAAAGCTCTTCTCCGCTCCTATTTGTTCCTTGGCTGTGAGCGGCTTGATGCTCCCTGTCTTGGTACCATTCCCTCCAGGTGTCTGATCTCATCTGGGCTGGGCTGGGCTGGGGCAACGTTAGGGGAGATTTGCACTAAGTCTGAAGCTGCCCGACTGTCCCCCTTCTATAAATAAATGGAGGACTGGCCTCTCTAGGGCAGTCAACCCAGCACTGAATTCACCCCCTGCTCCCATGGAGACTTAGTGGGGACACGGCCCCCAGTAGGTGACCGTGTCCAACTGCTTGTGGCTTTGAGGGCGAAAGTCAGGAAGAAACCTGAGCCATGGGAAAGAGAAGATTCCCAGCCACAGACAGTCTCCTCAGCACGGAGGCGTCCATGAGGACTCCCAGATGGGGCAGGCTGTTCCCAGTGCACTTAATTCCCAGGCCTGCTGCTGCTACGTTCTGCTGCTCGCAGCTGGGGCATCTGAGGAATGTGACAGGCATGTGAAGGAGGGGTCTAAGGCACAAGGATGGGGAGGGGTTAGCACAGCCAGCTGCTCTGTGCTCCAGCTGATGGAGGTTAGTGGCTCTCTGAGATCACACTGAAGGTCCTGGCCAGGAAGAAGGGAGGCTGGCAAGGCAAGCAGCAGTTCCTCTCTGACACTACGAACTTGAAGAATTTTGCACTTCATTCATCAGCAAGGAACCCCAATTCTGGGCTTGGTGCATGTGAATCAGCACCAGATAGGTCACCTCCCCTTCATTAAGGGGCCAGTCAGGACCATCCATGTGAAGTGGACTGAATGGCACTACTGATATGATCTGCTGACAGATAGTTATGTGCCAGTCACCTGGATTAAGAGGCCATGGAACAGAATGATTTCCTGCACCTCTGCATCAGTACAGCAGACTTTCCCATAAACCGTGTGTAGCTATAAACCAAGAACAAATGTGTCCATTTGGATGGAGCTGTTCCAAGTGTTTTTGATCCTGGCTTTTCTGCCCAATTCTTATCTCCCCTGCCCCAAATGCTGAGAGCTTCCCTGATGTTTATAGACATTACAGAAACCAGAAATCCTGCCTAATGCGTCCATTTGACTGTCACTGCATCCTCCCCCTTTTTATATCCTTCCACTTGTTGCATCTTGACTTTATCCACCCTACACTGCGAGCTTTGGGTGGACAGTCAGGGACTGTCCTAGGTATGTGTCTGCACAGCAAGGAGCAATGCACTGCCCTGATTGCGGCCCCTATACAATACAGCTGATTTCTATGAGAGCATCAGACTAGCCACAAAACTGGATTGAGATCACAAGCGACTTTGTGTTGAGCCTGCTCCAATCCCCTCCTGTAAAACCCCAGCATGTGCTTATGTGCTGAGTCTGTTTGCTTCTGGAGCAGGAACCAGCGCCAAGAAGGTTCATGAGTGATTAGAAAGTCCCTTAACATTCTGAGCCAGCTTCCTGTTTTTTAAGGTTATCAGGACCTTTTTGCTTCCTTTAAAGGCCCTGACTGTGACAGGTTGCTGCCAAAGGGCCATTCCAGGGAGACTTGCAAAGGGAACTGGGGGGGCCTCGCTGTGTGCTTCCAGCAATAAGGCTCGACTGAATGGTAATATCATTGCGAGAGCGCCGCGTCCATCCTGTGAGGCCCTAGCCTAGTCTCTTCTCATTTTGCACCACGAATCTCCCTCCACCAAAGCCAAAGGCATAAGGGGAGTAATTTACCAGACTAAATTAGTAATGCATTCCAGCGCTGACTTGTGAGAATCAGACCGTCTTAAGAAATGCTTGGGGCTACTGACCAGAAAGGGCTGGCCAAAGAGAGAGGAGTTACTGGCTTTTCATCGGTTGGAAATCTGGGTTCAAATCCAGCCTTAGGTTAACAATGAATTGGTGGGTCCTCATCCTAGTTCCTAGTGACCCAAAGAAGTACACATGTCATGATTAGTGGAACTGGTCCGAAATCAAATCTGAAATTCAACAGAGAAAAGTGCAAAGTACTACAGTTCAGAAGTAAAAATAAAACGCACAAATATAAAATGGGGAATGACTGGCAAGGCAGGAGTGCTCCCGAACAGGAGCTGTCGTGCTGTGTCCAATTGTGGGCATCATGCTTTCGGAAAGATGTGAGCAAACTGGAGAGAGTCCAGAGGAGAGTGTCAAAGTCAGATTCAGGACTCACATAATTTGTCAGACCACGCTGTTTATTAGCAAAGCGCTTTGCTAATGCACCCAGATGTGAGCCCCTCTCTGAGGCTCAAGATAACTTATTTATACAGCTAAGCTAAAACCAGTTTAACATAAGAGACAAAAGAAAGCAGAAACTGACAAATATACATACATATCTTATTTGCATACTAACGTTTACCGATCTCCTAGCTCAGTAGGAGCTCTAAGTTAATTAGTTTGAGGACCCATTGTCTCACACTCCTTAATGTTTCTCTTCCTGACAACTATATTTCAACAAACCCTTCAAGTAGCATTTCTTTAATGAATTATAATTTCAATATAATTCATTCTACTTTCACAATCCCTCCTTTTGGTCAAGCTACACAATGACCAACAATGACTGGGTTCCACATATCAATCGTTCTTTATCTCTTTGTTCATCAGTGATATTTAAAATCATCAAATTAGCACTCTGGTTTGGGGCAGCTATCTGTGTAGCATGCCTGACACAATTTTGGACACAACAGGAAAGTAACTGAAAACATACAAAAATTATTAGGATTCCAAACAGGAGAGTTAGGGCTCCCTGAAACAACCAGTTTCCTATGCCAGAGAAATTGAAAAGGTTACTTAGCCACTTCCATAAAGAACTTGGCTCTTCGTGGGGAAGATATGCGATTTGTTTTAAGTGGCTAGCACGATCTATTACCTCATTGCTGTTGTCTGGTATATACATACAGCAGTCTTTTCCAGTGAGAGCACAAGTCCCTCCTTTTGCCACCAGCACTATGTCCAATGCCTGACGGTTTTGGAGGGCCATCTGTCGGATTGCCCCTGTTTCTTTGGCCAGGGCTCTTAAACTTTCTCCGGTTTCATTTGCCATTATTTCAACTACTGCTTGTAACCTTAGGAGCCTTTTTGCATGGTGTATTACGCCCTCTAATGGTATTAAGGAACCGCCAATGGCCTCTTCCCAGGTTAAGGGGCTTACGTTATTTACATACCATTGGGCATCTGTTAAGTCCCTTCTTTTTCGCCTGAAATTGCGGAGGCGTTCTCTAGGGAAGGTTCCTAGCACTCAGAATTGTGGGAAGAGTCGGGCAGGATAACAGATTCCTGACCAATTAGCTGGTAGTGCGGTATAAGCTCAGGTCCCACACACCCAGTGATGGCCTATTAAGGCCAGGAAGGGTTGGTTGCACCCATTTGTCATATAGGTGTTTGCAAAGGAGGAGTAGTATCCCCCAAAGGGTACAGGGTAATTCTCCTTACGAGGAGTGGTGTTATTTGCATGACATTGAAAGATTGTATTGTTTTCACTAAGGTTACTGTAGGGGGAACATGAGTGATTTCTCTGTTTGATCCCAGGTTGAGAAAAAAATTCATATCTCCATACCCGGCCTGCCACTTTTTAGTTTTGTTTGAATAATCCCATACACCATTGGCCACAATATGCTGAAGGCAACGGCTTTTCCCCAGCTCCAACCCTGTCCCATTACACACCCAACACCAATGACCTTTTCCCTCCACCACATTTATCCATTTAGATGCATTTATTCCCACCGCTTCCCAAGTGTCACTGCTGTTCCATGTTTTGTTAAACGGACGAGGCCCTCCAGTGAGGTCTGGGGACTTGAGTGGGATAGCCAGGACAGGAACACCAGTTTGAGAGTGGGCTGGGATGTGGCTGCAGACCCAGCAATTAGAAATATGAAGGGTCTGAGCTATCCACACCTGCTGCTGGATAAAAGAATTGTCATCGTGGTCTCCCCAGGCCGTAAGATACCAGCAGCCGAGGAACAGGCCGAGGCGCGTGTTGGAGGCAAGGCTCTTCTGGTTCTGACAACCTCAACGGAGGGAACCGCAGTCACGGTTTTACGCCCACCAGGCAGTAGGCGCTAGGCTCGCTACTGCTTTTTTTTGTTCGTCGTCTGCTTCTGGCAACCCTTACGAGAGCGTAGATGGTAAGATATTGCAGACTGTTCCTCTATGTCTTCTTCTGGAGTCAAAATTGACTCTGCGTTGTCCTGAGGTGATGATTGGTTCTCTGGGGATGGTGCCTTCTTACACTGTGAAGCATGTATCCATGCTGCGATGCCAGATAGTTTAACAGCCGTCTGTGTAGTAAGCAGTACCTGATGAGGACCCTTCCACCGGGGCTCCAAGGCGTGCCTTCGATGATGGCGCCGTACGTAGACCCAATCACCTGGCTCGAGGTTGTGGCAAGCGTCGGAGGTGGATTCCGTGGGCCATGCGGCTCGAACCTGTGAATGGAAGTGACTTACAGCTTGCATTAGTCCCTTGCAATACTGAAGGAGCACACTGAGTCAAGTTCAAATCTGGAACGGGAGTAATGGTCGTCATAGCTCGCGTAGGGCGTCCCATAACAATTTCAAAGGGACTTAATTTATGCCTTTGGGATGGAGTGGATCTCATGTCCATAAGGGCTAATGGTAAGGCTACTGGCCAGCTTAATCCTGGAGAGTCACAAATTTTAGCACGCTTATTCTTAAGGACACCATTTCGTCTTTCAACTGCACCTGCACGCTGTGGGTGGTAGGGACGGTGCAGCAGGTGTTTGATGTGCAATATACGGTCCAGGTGTTGAACAGGTTGTCCAGTAAAATGCGTACCCCGATCACTGGACAGAGTAGCAGGAATTCCCTTGGCAGGCATAATATGATTTAACAAACATTTGGCAACAGACAGTGAGTCAGCCTTGCGACAAGGAACGGCTTCAATCCAACCGGAGAATAAACATACCGTAACCAATATAAATTCATATTGTTGACACTTAGGCATTTGTGCAAGAACGGTGCTTGAGGCAGGCCCCGGAACCCCTGGGCCGCTTTTACAGGTTTACCTGTAAATATTATGGCTTTGGCAAATGGTACAGGCTGCACAGTGGCGGGCTGCAAAAGAGCTAAAATGGCGGGGGGAGGGGCACCATCCTGTCTTTGTTACAGCAGAGACCATCCCCTCCTTTCCGACATGCGAAACACCGTGTAGCAGGGCGGCCAGAGATGGGTAGAGTGAAAAGGGGGCTACAAAGGTGCCAGTAGGCGAGCGCCAAAAGGAATCGGGATGTAGAGAGCAACCCTGGGCAACCCAGGATTCTCTCTCGGTTTCTGGGGCAGTCTTGGAGCAGGGTAAGGTCAGTGAGGGACCAGGAGGGTAAGAGGAGAGCAGAGAACAAGGGAATCAGACATTTCGACTAGGCACCCTGCAGAAGCCACAGCATGCAGGCAGGGGGGTAAGCCTTGGGCAACAGGGTCTAAAGTGGCAGAGAAATAAGCCACTGGGCGGTTCTTTTCTCTGTGCATCTGAGTGACAACTCCAAGTGCACACCCAGATTGTTCGTGGCAGAAAAGGGTAAAAGGCTTAGAATAGTCAGGCAGCCCTAAGGCAGGGGCAGAAGCCAAAACCTGTTGGAGGGAAACAAAGGCAGAATTGGGCTCAGGGGGCCACGGCATGGGGTCAGGCACAGAGAATTGAGTGAGTTCCTGGAGAGGTTTTGTAAGGGAGGCATATTGGGGAATCCATTGTCTGCAAAATCCAGCCATGCCTAAAAACTTCCGGACCTGGAGTGGGGAGCAGGGTCGGGGAAAGTTAAGGATAGCTTGGACGCGGGTGGGAGAAAGTGCACAGGAACCCTGGGAGAGGAGAAAGCCAAGGTATGTGACAGAAGCTTGACAGAGTCGTAGTTTAGAGCGAGAAGCTTTGTGACCCTTATTTGCTAGGGCAGTAAGGAGCACTAAAGAGTCAGTTTCAGAGGCAGACATTGAAGGGGAACAGAGGAGTAGATCATCTACATATTGGACTAGTGTGGACCTGGACGGGAAAACAAGGTCAGCAAGGTCTCGGGCTAATGCTTGGGAAAAATATGATGGGCTTTCAGTATACCCCTGGGGCAGTGTGGTCCATGTGTACTGTTGCTCCTTGTAAGAAAAGGCAAACAGGAACTGGGAGTCAGGGTGAACCGGGACAGAAAAGAAAGCAGAGCACAAATCAACAACAGACTCCAGCGAGAAACTGCTGAATTGGAATTCATTTGCAAATTGGATACTATTAATTTAGGCTTAAATAGAGACTGGGAGTGGCTAAGTCATTATGCAAGGTAGCCTATTTCCCCTTGTTTTTTCCTACCCTCCCCCCAGACGTTCTGGTTAAACTTGGATTTAAACTTGGAGAGTGGTCAGTTTGGATGAGCTATTGCCAGCAGGAGAGTGAGTTTGTGTGTGTGTGTGTGTGTCCCCGGGGAAAAAAAAAAGGGGGGGGGTGAGAAAGCCTGGATTTGTGCTGGACATGGCCCACCTTGATTACCATGCACATTGTAGGGAGAGTGGTCACTTTGGATGAGCTATTACCAGCAGGAGAGTGAATTTGTGTGTGTATGGGGGTGGGGGGGGTGAGAAAACCTGGATTTGTGCTGGAAATGGCCCACCTTGATTATCATGCACATTGTAGGGAGAGTGGTCACTTTGGATGAGCTATTACCAGCAGGATAGTGAGTTTGTGTGTGTGGTTTTTGGAGGGGGGTGAGGGGGTGAGAGAACCTGGATTTGTGCAGGAAATGGCCCACCTTGATTATCATGCACATTGTGTAGAGAGTTGTCACTTTGGATGGGCTATTACCAGCAGGAGAGTGAGTTTGTGTGTGTGTGGGGCGGGGGGGGGTGGAGGGTGAGAAAACCTGGATTTGTGCTGGAAATGGCCCAACTTGATGATCACTTTAGATAAGCTATTACCAGCAGGACAGTGGGGTGGGAGGAGGTATTGTTTCATGGTCTCTGTGTGTATATAAAGTCTGCTGCAGTTTCCACGGTATGAATCCGATGAAGTGAGCTGTAGCTCACGAAAGCTCATGCTCAAATAAATTGGTTAGTCTCTAAGGTGCCACAAGTACTCCTTTTCTTTTTGCGAATACAGACTAACACGGCTGTTACTCTGAAACCTATAATTTCAATATAATTCATTCTGTTTTCACAAGAGCAACACAAATGACAAAAGGTTTAGGCAACCTGCCCTATCAAGAAAGATTTTAAAAATTTGGTTCGTTTAGTCTTGAGAAAAGAAGACTAAAAGGCAACCTAGTAACAGGCTTCCAATATGTGAAGGGCTGTTGTAACGAGGACTGTCATCGATTGTTCTTCATCTCCACTGAAAGCAGGACAAGAAGTCATCAGCTTAATCTGCAGCCAGGAAAAAGTAGATGAGCTATTAGGGAAACGTGTCTGTTAGGATAATTACGCTCTGGAATAGAGTTCCAAGGGGGACTGTGGGATCTCTGTCCTTGGAGATTTTAAGAACAGGTTGGCCAACATTGGTCTAGGTGTACTTGGCCTACCTCACTGGAGTGGGCCGGACTAGATGACCTCTCACGGTCCCTTCCAGCATTACATTTCTATGGTTCTATGAAAGCCAATTGAAGACAATGGAGCTATGCAGATTTACACCAACTGAGGAACTGGCCTTTGGTTTCAGTTGTCATTGAACACCAATGTGAGAATCACCATGAATCTGCCGAGTCAGGCAATGATTGGGTGACCAGTGAGCAGATTCCAGTTTACTGCCCTTACAGTGGCTTGATCCTTTGGTGGCTATTTCCTTTAGATGTGGCTGACAAGGGCCGTCTTGTAACCTGGCTATTACATCTGTGCTTTTTCACTTTCATTCCAGCTGAAAAGCCATGGCCTACCACAGCTTCGTGCTTGAACCAATCAGCTGCCACTCCTGGAATAAGGACAGAACCCGTAAGTATACAGATCCCCTCTCCTCCATGTGCCCTAGCACCAGGGGGTGAAAACAGGTTACGCTGATATAACTGAGTTAGCAGAACTGGCCCCTGGTATGGATGGAACATGCTGCACTGGTAAAGGTCCCTTTTCCCAGGACCCAGCCCCAGAGCGCAGAGTGCAGAGCTGGCCACGCTGGCGTCCCTTCAGGGCTGGCTCACAAGACTGCTTCCCGTGTTCTCCCCAGCCACCAGCTCCCCCCAGATGTGCAGTCTGTGGAGACCCCTCGCATATGACTTTGCCAAGTGCAATGACACACTGGGCTGGGCCTATGACCTAGTCATGCTGTTTGTCAGAAAGAAGAGATACAATGTTCATCCAGGTTCTGAGCGCCTTAAACTCGGCAGAGGGGTTTTCAAATCCGGGACCCTAACAGAGAGAGGGGGCCATTTGCAAAGTCCAAGTCCCAGTTCCAAACACCCAGCAAGTCTGGTGGAGAGGGGGGGCAGATCCCAGAGTTTGCTTTTGTCCTGTCTCTGAAGCAGTTCGTACAGAGGGATAATGCCCAGAAGCAAGTGGGGAACACATCTGGGAGATGTTCCAGCAGGCTCCCACTCCATGTCTCCCTAGCAGGAGATTGGGTCATGTAGGAGGAGGCTCAGCCTGGTGCAGCCAGCTTAGAGAGAGGATTGTGCAGCCCCGTTTACTTGGAGCCTGGCGCACCATATGTGCTGCGTTCCAGGGGGCCCAGCCCCCATGGTGCAGCCGTGGGCAGAATCGAGGTTGGAGGGAACAGACCGTTACTGTTAGTAACACAGATAAATACATTTCAAGACAATCTGAGCTGCCTTTGTGGCCTGTTGGCAGAGTCCCAGGGTGATTCATGGTGAGTGACACTGTCTCCCCAGCCGTGGCGCCCCGGGGTGGAGGGTATAAAAGGGCTGCAGTGAGCACAGAGTGGCTCACCAGAACAAAAAGCACTTTCTGTAGGGGGCAGGGGGAAATAGGCCATGCGGCTGGCTGTAGGCAGGATGGGGTGGGCAAAGGGGGCCACCCCTCGACAGCTGGCATTCCAAAGGGAACCTCCCAGCAGAACGGCTCACCCGATGTGGGCGGAGCCTCTTCTGGTGGTGGGCGGGGCCTCTTCTGGTGGTGGGTGGAACCTGCTTCCCACTTGCCAGTTTAACTCGGAGCTGAAAATCAACGCCGGGGGCTGCACAGTGGTAGCAGACTGGGGCATAGATGGGCTGGGTCAGAGGCGCTCAGCTAGGACAATCCACATTCAGCTGCTCCCCTCCAGCACTAGGTCTCACCTAGCTTCACCCAGCTGCCTCTTCCCCTTGTGCTACTGCCCTCAGATACTTGGGGCCTTAGCAACGGGAAAGATCTAAGCTATGCTTGAACAAGGCCTCAGGCTCCCCTTCGTGTCCCTTTTAAAACCTCCACCTTCCTGCGTAGAGGCCCCTGCCCACCACATGCTAGTGCCAGGTTCACCAGCACGCAGGCGCCGACTTTCCCGCTCCGCCCCAGGCTCCACCCCCAATCTGCTCCTTCCTCCAAGCCCCCGCCCCCCCCCACCTCTTCCTGCCCCTGTTCCCCCCCCAACCCTAGCGTGCCCCGTCCTCGCTCCTCCCCTTCGCTTCCTGCACCCCGCGAAACAGCTGATCCGCGGCGGGTAGGAGGCACTGGGAGGGAAGGGGAGGCCCTGATCGGTGGGGCCTGCCTGCGGGTGGGAGGTGCTGAGGGGTGAGGGAGGCGCTGATAGAGGGGCTGCCAGTGGGTGCTGAGCACCCATCATTTTTCCCTGTGGGTGTGCCAGGGCTGGAGCACCCCCGGAGTCGGCATCAATTCTCTCCTAGCACCCCTCTTTGTCACTGTACACAGCGACCCCCACCCCAGCCCCTCATCACAAGGCAAGGGGGATGTGGCTTTCAGGAGCTTTCCCACAACAGCGAACTCAGTATCCGCTGAGTGTGTGCTACAAGCTGGGCTCCGGCTCCAGACTCAGGGTCACAGAGCAGGCAGCCCCGGGGAAGGTACCAACAGTGGAAGGTTGAACGAGGAACGGCTGGGGACTGGGGTTGCTCAGAGCGAGCCCCTTTGAAGTGTACAACTGTTCCATTGGCTCTGGTATTCGGCCTCCGGCTGCAGCTGGCAGCTGTTGCCTAGCCAACCTCCCAGCCCCTGGCACTAGTCAGGGTAGAGGCTTTCCTGCCTGACCCTTGTGGGCCATAAGTGAACACCCTGAAGCTTGAGACTGGCCTTTCTCACCATGCTTGGCCTGAATAGCCCCTTGCCGTAGTCATGCGCATCCGGCTTTTCATTGGAACCCAGCTGCAGTACTTAACCCCTCGCGCCCCCTGCCGCGCCCCCCCCCGGCGGCTGGTCACGTAACCGCCGTTACTGTTCCACAGAGCTTGCCATCTGCCCCAACAACCACGAGGTCCACATCTACAAGAAAGCTGGGGAAAAGTGGAACAAGGTCCATGAGCTGAAGGAGCACAACGGGCAGGTGACAGGTGAGACAATGCCTCATTGGGCCAAGGGTCCCCCTTCTCTGAGAGCAGCCAGGCAACACTGCCCCTAGACACAGCCGCATGCGAGCGACGGGGCTGGAGGAGACAGATCCCCGGCGACTGGGAGGGCTCCCTGCTCGGCCATGTGCTCAGAAGGACGCGCGTGTATCTGCAGTCGGGGGGGGGGGACAGGTGGCCTTGCAATCTTGTCCCACCTGCAGCCAGAACCCCTCAGGTTGCACTTGGTCATCTTGCTAACTAAGCAGGGTTGGGCTGGATCAGCCCTTGGACGGGAGACATCCGTGGAACACAGCCGTGCTGCCGGAGATTGTGGCGTATGCCTCAGCAGGTGGTGCGCTTCCCCTCGTCAGTACTGAGCCCAGAGTCCCAGCGTGGTGGGAGGGGGGGGCGCTGCGCTGTCTTTCAGAGGAGATCCTGACCCAGGGTCATTAAGATCCCGGGGCACTTTCCACAACAGTTCATGTACTGGCTGAATTCCCCATTGGTCTCATTCTTCACTCCCTGTACTGAACGGTTGTGTTGCTGTATGCTGTCAAACAGCTGCTATGTTCCACCCAGAGGTGGCTGCATTTCAGGGGTGAGTGAAGGAATTTATATAAATTGTTAAGCAGTGCGGGATCTTGTGAAAGGAACAGTGGAAATCTAAGCTTTTGCTGTTAGCCAGCTGAAGGCAGAAGCAGCTGAAAGGACCTCCCCAAGGTTTAAATTGAGAGGGGAGTTGCAGCTAACAGGAGAGATGGCTTTAAGCCATCATTAAAGCTGATCTGGGGCAGGGACTGTCAGGTGGCAGCACCTTGGAGTTCAGGACCTCAACACGCTGTCACTGCAAGGATGGGGAGAGACAGAGGCTTGGAGTGGCATCAACAGTCTCCAACTGGAACAGCATCCAGCCCTGTCCTGCCCCTGGTAGGCCTTCTCGGGAGGGGATTGATCCTACTTCCTCAAAACGAATACGCTTGCAGCTTCCCGCCCCCAAAGATCTGTCGTTTGACAGGCTGCCTAGCTGAGTCGTTCTAGGAGGTCGTGGCTCTGTAGCAGGAACCCCACATCCAGCTTGGCAGCCTGGAGCACTGAACATGAAATGGCACGAGTGAAAGGGGCAGGGCGGGGGAGGGGGGAATTTTGGAAGTGGAGGCTGGCAGCAGAGGGGGAAGGAAAGGGCAAGGGTGCCCCCTGCTGGCCATTTTGTTGGTTTTGTCTCGCCAGCTTTCCAGGGGGCAGTAAACTGATGCCGGTAATGGAGCCAGGGCTTTGGGGCAGGCCTAAACACCCGTACCCCTGAGGCCCCTTAAGCCCAGCTGTGAATGTGGTGACTGGGGAGGGGCTCGAAGAGCTGGGGAGAAAGGAGTTTGGGAGCACAGTCATAGATCTTCAGGCCAGAAGGAACCATTACATCATCTAGGCTGCCCTCCGGCAAAGGCTGCCCTCCCTCAGCATTCCCCGTCCCCGCCCCTGCCCTACCCACACGGCTCTCTGCGTTTCAGGCATCGACTGGGCCCCCGATAGCAATCGCATCGTGACCTGTGGGACGGACCGGAACGCCTACGTGTGGACCCTGAAGGGCAACGTCTGGAAACCCACCCTGGTTATCCTGAGGATCAACCGCGCCGCCCGCTGCGTGAAGTGGTCCCCCAAGGAGAACAAGTTTGCTGTGGGCAGTGGCTCCAGGGTCATCTCCATCTGCTATTTCGAGCAGGAGAACGACTGGTGAGTCCTGGCCCTTTGGAGCCCTGGGGGACCGTGCTCCAAGGGGGTAGGGCGCCTCTGCCCTGCCGCTGAGTCAGGCACCGTGCTACCTGCTTGTCTTGTGCCCTAGGTGGGTTTGCAAGCACATCAAGAAGCCCATTCGCTCGACCGTCCTCAGCCTGGACTGGCACCCCAATAATGTTCTGCTGGCTGCCGGCGCCTGTGACTTCAAATGCAGGTGAATTAAGAGTCCTTGAGGAAACACTGAGCCCCGGGGATGGTAAGGAACAGGGGGTTCTGGAAAGGAACAGGAAGGCTGCTTTCTAGTGGGGCACCCTCACCCTGTCTGGACGGACATGCTCTTTGGCGCTCCAAGGTTAGAAATGGGGCCGTGTTGGGGTTTGGATGATGACCCCGCTGGGGTTAGGGCTTGCACAGAACTGCCTCTCCCTTTGCTGTGACCCGTCACTTTCCTCAGGGAAAGCGGATGTCACCCTCCTCCCCTGTTTATTTCTGACTAGAAGTGGGCCCTAGATCAGAGAGCCCCAAGCTTTGGGGAAGCCCTGACCCTGGATTGGATCCTAGCTGTGCAGCTCAGGGCCATCGCTGGCTCTTCAGAACCAGAAACGTCCACTGGGCAAACAGCAAAGCCTCTCGCGTGAGAGTAACAAGGGACGATCATGGGACTAAAATAAAGATCCAGGCAGCAGCCGAGAGGTTGGGTCTGCCAGATCTAGGCAGGACTGGGCCTTCCAGGGCTGGGAGTGTCATTCAGGACCCGGGATGCGTGAGGGGAGTCTCCACCTGGCAGCTTGCCTCCCTGGCTGATGATAAAGCAGGTGGGATCTTGGTATCAGTGCTTGCCTTAAGCATCCATTAGGGACCTTCCCCTTTGATGTTCCCCACCCTGGGGGTGTCTCATTAGTGATGTGGCTCAGCTCCCTGGCAAAAGCTCCGTCACCTGTGGCCCTTCTTAACACAGCTGGGCCTGGATCAGGAATGAGTGAGGCCTGGCGGGGGGGGGAGAGAAAACTCTCCCTTCTGGGTTCTAACAATGCTCAGCTCTTCTCTGGAGCTCACCGTTCGTCCCAGGGGCACAGAGAGGGCCAAGGGACTTGCTCAAGGTCACACCAGCCAGGATTACAAACCTGGGCGCCCAACTCCTCAGCCAGGGCCCAGGCTGCTGGACGCTGCTGCTTCTCGGGCTACCAGCACCATGGCCACCATTCATCCAGCAGCCCAGATCTGTGCTTCGGCTCCCCATAGGATTTTCTCGGCCTACATTAAGGAAGTGGAGGAGAGGCCGTCCCCCACACCGTGGGGCTCCAAGATGCCCTTTGGGGAGCTGATGTTTGAGTCGAGCAGCAGCTGTGGCTGGGTCCACAGCATCTGCTTCGCTGAGAGCGGCAACCGCGTGGCGTGGGTCGGCCACGACAGCACCGTCTGCCTCTGGGACGCCAACAAGAAAACGGCGTAAGTGGGTCTGTTTTCTTTAACAGAGCAGGATGTGCCAGCTGCAGCCAGGACACCTGCATCTCCAGTGCGGCTGGCTGGACGCACAGTGGGGCAAACCCCAGCTCATGGGAGAAGCCCTTGTCTGCACAGAGCAGGGAGAACCTCACTGTTTACGAGCTTGGGACTGCAATTTAAGGCCGGGTGAAGGGCTGAGCTGGCTGCAGGTAGCCTGGAAGCTGAAGCGGCCGGGGATTGGGTATTTCAGACCCAAGGCTGAAAGCCTGGCTCTGCCCCATGCGCTGATCAACTGTCAGGGGTCATGGGGCTCTGTAGTCAGAGGTCTGGGAATGAGCAGGGTGGGTTGCTAGCACCGGGGCTGATTGCTGAGCCATCTGCGGTTCTAGCCTCTCTTGCTTCTCTGCTGGTGCTGCAGCCATCTCCGGGGGCAAAAAGTGGCAGCAGCTGGACACTCGCAAATAGTCTAGGGCAGCATGCGAAGCCTGAATCCAACACACTGCATCCAACACCATCTCCTGCCCCTCTCCCAGCCATGTACCAACCCAGCCAGATCCTGCCCTGCCAGGCTGCCAGGGCAAGGAGGGGACCACGCCTCTATCTCCCCGCTAAATTGGCCCCTTTCCATTGCTCACCCTGTGGTGCTGGAGACCAGGATGGGCTCCGCCCGAGGAAGGGCCGGCTAAACCTGGATGCAGTCTGGCTCACTGCTCGCGCTCAGGAAATCTGGGGTGCCTGTTACGTTCCCTGGTGGATCCAAGGAGGATATGATGTGAAGCCAGAAGGCTGCTCAGAGGTGCTAACTGCTCTTGGCTTCCTCTCCCCACCTAGCGTCGCCTCGTTGTCTGTAGAAACTCTGCCACTCCTAGCTGTCACCTTCATTACCGAGAACAGCCTGGTGGCCGCGGTAAGTCTGTGGCTCGCGCTGGAAAGCTGAGTGGCTGCTCTGGTGTCTGGCAGCATTGAGCAGAACACACTGTTGGTCTTTCCCCAGGGCCACGACTGCTACCCGATGCTCTTCACCTACGATGAGAGCCAGGGCTCGCTGACCTTTGGTGGGAAGCTGGACGTCCCCAAGCAGAGCTCCCAGCGTGGCCTGACCGCTCGCGAGCGCTTCCAGAACCTGGATAAGAAAGCCAGCACTGAGACCAACAACGTCATCCTGGAAACACTGCACAAGAACAGCATCAGGTAAGTGGCGGGTGGGACACCAGAAGACCCAGCTGCACGTTAGTCCTGGAGACAGGGTCAGGGATGGAGCTAAGTCCTGCCAAACCCAAACTCCAGAGCTGCCTCCTCACTTCAGTTCTGACCACGATAGCATGGGAGTGGCTAAAGTGGAGGCTTGTACTGCAGGAGGCCAAAAGCGGAGGCTTGCACTGCAGGAGCATCTCCCTGGCCATTCTGCCAAGACAACCTGCCTCCCCTTGCTGGAGCCCACTTGCCTTGTTAGCTGGGAGAGCCCCTGCTGGTGGCCTTCACAACTGAAGGTGGTGAGTTGGGTTGCACGATACAGAAATTTGGGCAAAGCTCTCCTGTTGGAGCCAACCTTCCCGTGTGGCAGGCATGGAAAGGTGGTAGGTGTTAAAATAACCCCAGAGCTTAATAAACTCCTGAGTCGAACACGCCAGCTTCGAAAGACTATCAAATGTCGAGGCCAGGGAAGCCAAATGCCAGCTGACTTTCCAGTGTCTGTCTCTGCTCTCCAGCCAGATTTCCGTGATTGCCGGTGGCAAAGCCAAGTGCTCCCAGTTCTGCACCACAGGAATGGACGGGGGGCTGAGCATCTGGGATATCAAGGTAAACAATCCCAGCAGGGACCGGAGAGGTGTTTGCAAGTTTTGGGGCTTCCTTGGGTCACCTCAGATCACAGCCTGAGGGCCAGGCCCTGCTCGCAGTTCTAGTAGCATCAGTGCCTGCACTGCAGCCAGCTGCAAAAGAAAACGGCACGCGGCCCCGCAGCCCTTCTACACGAGCGTATTGCTGGCTCCGGACAGTGGCATTTCTGCAATCACCGTGGGTGGGATTCTCAGACGCACCTGGCGTTGGCCTAACTCTCCCAGGCCAACTCTGAGCCCTTAAACAAGCAGCGTTTTTATTTAGCGGGATTGTTTTCAAACTGTTGGCATGAAAGACCCAAAGAGCAGGGGAAACCTCCACAGACATTTCAGATTACTTCTTTGGGAGCCGCGTGTTGTTTAACCACAATTATTAGGCTGTTTGTAAAGCTAATCTCTGCCCTGATTGTGCTTTCTCGTTGCTTTTATTACACCTGTTGGCAGCATTTGGCTGCTGATTAGCAGCAGGTAACAAAATTCACACTACCCGGAAGGACTTAGCTCAGAAGCCTTTTGCCTGATTACAAGGCTAGACAGCAAGAAGGAAGCTGGGTTCTCTCTGTTTGAAGGTGCTCGGGAGATGTTATATTGTAACAAAAGGTTCCATTTCATGTCAGCATCCCACTGATTTGCAGTTCTGTGACACCCAAATGCCTGGGAGCTACGGCTCAGCACCGAACGCTGCTTGCAGGCCAGTCCTGGTACTGAGAGCACATACCCTTTACCTAACACTGCACTACCCAGACTCACAAAGCCACCGCGTGGTTCCCCAAAGCAGTGCTAGGAGCTGATGGCACTGAACGCTAGCTGTTTGCTGGTGCAGGCATATAGCTACTAATTGTTATTGCCCCTGCCAATGTGCCATTCTCTGCTGCCATTGGCTAGCTCCAGGAGGATCTAGGGTCACAGGAGGCTATTTCCTCGCCTTCATACCCCACAACATGGATCAGCTTTTCCACCTTTTCTTCTGTTGAAAGCTATTCAACAGGCCAGAGGGAGTGTTCCACGCCGGCGGTGCGCCCATCACAGCCACTCTCACATGAGCACGAACGATTGAGTCATTGTGTAATGAACGCTGCTTGGAATGGGATCAGACATGCATCAGAATGAATGCCACCTCGCCTCTGGCTCTCATCTGGTGCGACTCCACCCATTCCAACACAGCTAGTAACATTCTGCGGGGACGCTCTGTCCATGATTCGACCTACCCAGATAGTTCTCCAGGCTAGTGAGGAATATTCCTGGGATGGTATTTTTAAAATTCAGCCTGATCAAAGGGAAATTTAGAACATGACACTAGCCCTGCTGATTAGAGGATCCTGCAAAAGAAATGAACACACCCAACTGGCTCTGACAGACAGGTGACTTGAACAGCCCTTTGGAGCAATGGAGAGCTGTAAATGCGAAGCACCACAGAAGAGCATGCCATGATTTCTCCTCTTGGTGCGAGGGGGGGGGTGGGGGGGATAGGGTGGTTGGGGAATGCTAAATGCATGCTAGCCTCTATTTTTACATAGATGGACACAATGTCTAGCTATGCCCCCCGCAGCATAAAACAAATACAGGCCATGGTCTACATCAGAGGTCTCAAATACGTGGCATGCGGGGTTATTTCCTGCGGCCCACCAAACTCCCCATGCCCCCTCCAAGAGTTATTTCCTGCAGGCCACCAAGCTCCCCTCCCCCCAGCATGCCGCATCCCCGCTCCTCTGCCTACCTCCAGGTGCTTCCTGCCACCAAACAGCTGTTTGGCAGCACTTAGCGCTTTCCAGGAGGCAGAGGGGAGGAGGCGGGGCAGGTATTTTGGGAAGGGGTTGGAATGGGGGCTGGGAAGAGGTGGGGCAGGGGCAGGGCCTCATGGAAGGGGTGGGGTGGGGCTTTTGTACCTATGTATGAAAAGATGTCAGTGATGCGGCCCTTGGGCCAACATTCTAGTCCTCATGTGGCCCTCGTGGTGACTCGAGTTTGAAATCCCTGGTCTACATCCAGTTTTTGCAGTTTCGGTGTGTCCACACTAAATCACACCCTTAGTGGTAGGAAGATGTTCTACAGAAATGTGGCTTAGTCTCCTTCCCATATGGAATCCGTTATACCGCTTTGACTGCGTCCACAGTAGCGGGTGGTGTTGCAACACTAACTCTAGCCATACAGCTAAAGGAGTGCATCTCGCATGTGTAGACAAGGCTTACGAGATGAGGGTACAGCAGGCCCTGCATTAGAGAGGTGCTGGTTGAGAGGCAAGGAGTCTGCTGCAGGAAGCAGGCATATTTCCATGGCTTGTGCTTGCACTCTGGCCGAGCGAGCCAGTCCCCGAATTTGCAATGGCCAGGCTGCCCAGACGTGTTTATTCATTCACTCACACACTCGGAGAAAAGTGTTTGTTAGAAATCTGTGCTGTTTTCCTTGTAGAGCCTGGAGTCCGCACTGAAGGATCTCAAGATCAAGTGACAGAGCCCGTGGGGAAAGGCCAGTTGCAGCACCGCCAGCCTCACTCTCTTATTCCAATTCTGCTTGCTTCTTTTTCTGTAAGATGTTGAGTTTAGATCAAGACGACTGATATTTGCAGAGACACATCTCCCCTGGCAACGGTACAACTGCCTGGGCTCAAAGGCACTTGGGAGACTTGTCAGCTGAGGTAAATTAAGTACAAAGAAATTAAAGCGTTTTTTTTTAAAAGACTTTTTTTAAATTTTAAAACAGTGCACCTATGCTGGTCATAAATTGCTTAAAAGAAACAGAAAATAAAGTGTCTTTTTCATGTAAATCAAGCGGCTGCTTTCTTTCTCCTATATATTGATGTCAGTGTCACTGTTAAGTTCTCCCCGAGGTAGCAGATATCATGGGGGAGTCTCCTAGTGCTGTCTCCGCGTCTGTTTCACACCTCATAACCACTTCCTGTGTCAAACAATTGCTGCACTGCCGCCTGGCACCCTTCATTGCCAGAACAGCAGCAGCTTTTGTCTGGGAAAGGCTGGGAGGGGTTCTGCTCATGCCTGCCTCAGCCATGAACAGCCCCACCCAGTCTGCTTGAAGACAAGCAGGTTTCCCAACCTGCAATGCTGCTGCGCTGGTTTCATAACTCTACCTGCAAACACATGACCCAAAGCTTGCACCTCCAGCGGGCCATCCTCACGGTTGAGTTCAGCACAGCTTCCAGACAGGTTGGGGCTTTTCAAAGACGCGAATAACAAGCTGTGTGGTGTGTGGCACGTTATCTTTCCAAAGCACTTAAAGATACAAGGGGATAAAGATGGAAGGGGAAAAAAAAAAAAAAAAGATCGTTCCCATTGGATTTTAACCAGTCATGTCCACTTCTAAACGTCTCCTTCTCCAGGCAATGCCAGGTCACTGCATTGCTTCCTGCTCATTTATACAGACTTCCAAGGATCATGTTCTGGCGCTCAGCTAGAGGACAACTCTCTCCCAGTAGCTGAGTGGCATTTTTGATTGTTGGAGTTTACATCCCCACTGTGTCTGATCACAGGTGGTTCTGAGAGACACTTTTGAGACAGGTGTTTAACATGGGAGACTCCATGCAGGACAGATTATCAGACACTGATCAAACCTTCACGGATACATCACACTCCCCCTACAAACATTCAAGTCAGGGCTTTCCATTCTAAATACACCCTCTTTTTCTTCCCTCCAGAAACCCCACACTAACCCCCACTCTGATGCCACCCAATTCTGAATGGTGTAACAGTCCAGGGTTAGCTCTATCCACACTGAAGAGGATATGGATTGAAAGAAGCTAGAGGACAATTATCCCCTTCCACTAGACTAGCCAAATGTGTGTGTAGAGCAGATCGAATGAGATGTCCACCAGAGCCAAGCAGGGAAAGCACGTTACCTTCAGGCTGCAGCTGTCGGTACAGTCCAGACACTCCTGTCAGACTTGTCCTATTGGCTCCATTTTGACAGTGCAAGCGGCACAAAATGCCAGGAAAGCACAGCAAAACTGAGACATGAAATAGCAAGTCACCATCATAGCTCACAGGCACTGGGCATCTCCCACAAGTTGTTGTAACTGGAAACCCCGCAGAAGCACACCCGGTGCCCATGAAGTTTCATGCTGACATGCACAAAAGACAAGAGCAAAGCATTTACGATAATTTAAATTTTAATCAGCCAAATATACACGTTTGGGTTGTTTTTTTTTTTTTTTTAAATTTATTGAGTTTTTCTTTTTACCTGGATGTTGGTACAATCAATGAAGGCTTTGCTTTAAACAAAGGATGATGTGGTTAAAAACTGACACTATCCCTAGTCAGAGGAGAGAAAAAAGGAGGGAAAAGGGTGGGGGTGGAGGGTGAAAATGGGAATGAACAGCACTGCAGAAAAACAGCCATGAAGTTAGGCTTCCAGACTATTCTTACAACATTCTGCAGCTCCATTTCATCAGCTGTTTGTTTGCAGAAGAGGGTCCTTACGATACACCCCCCCGACCTTTGGGTTTTCATCAAGATTGCCGACCCCATGCCCCACCCCCAAGCTGACAGAAAATCTAGGTTTTGCAATCTAACATATGAAGCATTTCCCCTCCCACCTTGCTCCCCCACCCTGCCCCTAATGTGTTCTTTGTCCTAAAAACAGCAAAAACATTCAGGTTTCCAAACTGTTACACAGAGAACTGCTGTTCAGCACGGTTCTGCCCCGAAGATAGCAGCTGCCCCCCCAACCCAAAATGGAATTCTGTGCCAAGATGAAGACAAACACACGGTCAGTGTCTCTTGGAGGTGAATTTGACTTCGATGTTGCAGTACACCCTACATGGTATGCAACATGGCAGAGTTCCTGGCAGGCACCAGGCACAGTTCCCTGGAATTCTTCCTCCTGCATGTCCTGTGCTTATTTGTTAAGGGATAGTGATTGCAGTCTTTTGCCTGCCACAGACGCGTCATCTTTTGCTGTGGGAATGGGGGGGTGGGGGAGGGGGGGGAAAAAAAAAAGAGAGAGAGAGACTTGTCAATGTTTCCAGATGCATGTGGGGAATTGGTGCTGTCTCAGTGGCCCTAGAGAGACGGAGCTCCATTTAGCCACACCACACACATAGCTTAGCAAGTGTCCCTCTGTCACCCCCCCTCTCCTTAGATGCTAAAATTCCTGGTGGGCCCACATCCAGAGTGAAAGGAGAATTCCATCTCTCCGGTCCATTCTGACCCTGGTCTCAGTCATTCATGCCAGCTGTGGAGAGATCTGTGCAGTGCGAAATGGACTGAGACCAAACCACCATCACCACTTTGGTTCATTAGAGACTTCAGCTGAATTAAGAGTCAGCCTGTAAGCTGGAGGTGCAAAGCTCTATATCCCATTACCAATTCCCTGAGCCATTTAGGTAATGTTATATGTAATTCTGATAAACAATATCCACGCTGTTTGCAAGGAATTCACTGAACTGCTGGTGTGAACGTGTACAAAAGTCCCTTTCGCTGTTCAGCTGAAGCGTTGCAGGTGTAGAGAGCAATTCCCTCCTTACTTTTCCTGCTCACTGCCTACCTAATCTACCACTTTATGAATCAGCATAAAGCAGAGGACGAAACACAGCTGGCTTTAGGGTTGAACAGAATAGCTGTTTAACAGCACACAGTAACAGCACTGTTAGGAAGTGAATACTATACCTACTTCGCTTGTGATACTGAGATCACAGGTCCTGGTGGTATGGCTGTCGGTGAGGGCAGTTACAGGTGGACCGAATGAGAAACCATTAATATAATTGTAACAGCCTTACCTTTTCTTTCCTCCTCTTTCTTTTTGGCAGCTTCTTCCCTCTGTTTCCGGATGATGGCTAGTCGAGCGAGATCTGCCTTTGCCTGTTCTGTTTTACCAGCTAGGTGCATTTTCATGTATCTTTCTTTTGCTTTCTGCTTCTCTATTTCTTCTCTGTTTGAGTGAAATACACTAGTCATCATGGTATCCAAATTAACACACAGGTATCGTTAGAGTTAGAAAGGGGATTAAGAGAAGGCATGATCTCGAGCAGCATCGACCTCTGATCTTGGAGCACAAATGCATACAGTCATTTCAATCTCCAATTATCATGTTAGTGATCTAGCAATTCAGGGAGGCTGAAGATCAAAATAATGTTTAAATCCTTTTCAAAGTAGTCCTGGGGCTTGGGAAGAACCATGCTGAAGATGGCTTCTGGCTTGAAAAGCTATTCAATATAATGAATACCTAAATAAAGGCTTCTTTCTAACATTCATTATCACCACACCCGAGTACCTCACAGTAGTCCAGTGAATTAGGGATTGTTTCTGTTCCCACTGTGCCAGGGAAAACTCTGGCACAAAGAGTTGTGACTTAGCCTAATATCCCACAGCAGGACAATGCCAAAACATAGCACGGTCCTCCTGTTTCCCAGTCTAGTGCCCTACCCACAAGCCGTCCTCCAGCTGAAGGAATTGAATCAAACTTGCACTTTTCTCTCTAAAAACTCACGTGTGAAATGGCAACTGAGTTCAAGATTGAAAACAAAATTTAAGTGTCCACTGGGGCAAGTAACTTCACTCTGACCCCAGGAATCTGGAAAACACACTCCCATCAATACCAGGGCTCCCGCCATACCAGGAATTAACAGGGTGACCCTTAGTATGGTATTTTTCTGGCACTACGCGCTAATGCACAGGGGCAGTTATTTCTGATTATTGACATCAGGCTTTTAGAAAGGAAAACTAGATAGCCATGGTCCATGACTAGGGCTCCTAGGTGCTTAACACAAATAATTAATAATCATTCTAATAATTATCAGAGGAACAAACATTTATGCCCATCTAAATGCATTTCGCAAAGCTGCCTGATTTTAGGATGACAAGGTGGGCCAGGTAATATCTTTTATTGGACCTACTTCTGCTGGTGAAAGAGACGAGCTTTCAAGCTTACACAGAGCTTTTCTTCAGGTCTGGGAAAGGTGCTCAGAGTGTCAGAGCTAACTACAGATTGTTTAGCACAAGTAGTTAACACATGAAGGATGGCAGCCACCAACATAGGCTGGCTCTACTTAACCATGTAAGTTCCTACCCAATGAAATTGGGATCCAAAGTGAATCCTGATAATTATCTTCACACCTACTGTGATGGTGGGCTCAAATAAATAAAGGACCTCACTGAGACATCAGCTTCCCTCCCAAAGGGTCAGATTTACTGGCACTACATGACTTGGCCATTGCAGGGGGAAGAGCGTTATTCTAGGAACAAACAGCACACACACATCTCCAAGCTATAAGAGAGGAGGAGGATTGTTACCGCTCTCTCCGCGACAGCTCCTTGGGTCCATCCAGATCCAGCTGAGTTACTTTTTTGGCTGTCTGAACAACTCGATTGGGATTCTCTATGTCTATCAACCCTTCCACGCCTTTGCGCTTTTGCTGGAGTTTAGAAACAAAGGACATGCATGTTATCAATGAGTTCTGTAGCTGTCAAGGCTCAATGAGACTTCGTCATGTGCGTCCTGGTGGAGAAAGTTTGCTCATGTGGTCATTGCCTCTAAAACCAAACCTAGACAGATACTAAAAAAATTCTTATTACCAGGGAATATACCTGCTGCCACATCATATTTTACTTTACCATGTGTTTTCAACCCCACTGTTAATCATGAAAGTTACCACCTCTGTTTCTTCCACTTCAGTGTACGGCAACGAACAAATTATTAACAGAGTGAAGATTAACTGGGAGGAGAAACACACAAAGTTTAACTTTAAAAAATCCCACCATCTTTATAAATCTGGGCTCAGGAGCCAGAAGATTCATGGGGAAAATAAAAATCAATGATTAGCAGGTTGGTTGTACATTGAGACTATGGGGTGTTCATCTACATTAAATGCATTGGGAGTTACGGTACCTGATAGTCCTCGTCATCCTCATCACTCTCGTCTGAATCTAAGGATTTCTTCTCTTTTTTGGGGTCTCCTATTGCCCCTTCTCCCCCTTCTTCTTGCTCCTCCTCTTCCTGTGAGTTTATAGGAGATTAAGAAAAAATGTAAACTGATGAAATTGTAACCTCTAGCAATGACTCTTTAAAAGAAGTGAAAACATTAGCAGGTAAGGGATACAACTACATAGCCGAGAATGTCAGTATTATTGGCATGTCTCCTATAATCAATTTTATTTTTATTGCATCCAAGAGCAAGATACGTTTAGGGCACAAAATGTGTCCCATTATTCACATCACCTGCATTAACAGGGTCTTCAATAAGAGACTCCACTGCTTTCTATATACAATATGATATCCATCGCTAGGTAACTTGATCACCGTATTCTATGTTTCACATTTTACTTCCCACAGAGGCAGAGAATAAAGGATACATTCAGACTTTGGTTTCAAGTGCTCGATACCTCATTGATTTTGATAGAAACTGCCCAAACATTACTACAAACTAGATCCAGCTCTAAAACTCTAGGTCATCAATAGAAAATCTGGAGAATAGCAGATTGTCAAACCCAACATAAAAGCTTTTCCACATATTGTAATTCAGGTGACAGAATGATTTACAACACTTGACTCTAAGCGGCCTTTGCTCATGAACTGCAAAATAACTGAACTATAAGAGTAGCAGTTTATCTCGCTAAGCGTGTGACCAGAGAGAACACATACCCTGGCCTTTTGTTTTTCTGCTTGGAGCTGTGCATCAATCTCTTCAGGGCTTGTGTACTGTCTTGCTCGGCCTTTGTGGCCTCCTTTTCTACCTGCATGAGAAATTAAGTCAGTAGCTGATTTAGTGAGACGTTTCCACAAACTCAAAAGCCTGTCCCCCATTTTCTCTTGATTGTGGTTGTGCAAGGTACAGACTAGTTCTTCTTCCAGTAAAAGCTCAAAGAACACAGAAGGAGCCCAATAATTCACCGACCTTAGTCAAGCACTTCGAGCCCTTGGATAAATACACAGAGAACTGTTCTTGAACCACAAAAGTGTTCAGAGAAAAACTTTCAGACCACCCAGCAGTTAACTTACCCCCCTCCAGATTCTAGGGAAGCCTGCCCCACTTGGACCATCTAAGCCAATGGTCTGTATTTGAGAGGGCCCAGTTTATACCTGGCATCACTAGAAAAGAACACAGCCCATCATCTCCATAAGTATATCTACATCATGTTAGCAAATAAAAGCTATGATCAATTTCAACTTTGCCTGTAGTTCACTAGGTATGTTCTCACCACTCATCAAGGTAGGTACTACTGTTCTCATCCCTCAGCTACTACAGACACCAGGCACTGCAGCCCAGTTCTGTCAGGCTATAGAAGGATGAGGAGAATTATGCTTCCAAGGACTCAGACAGTGAGTAATAACACCATCCTTCCCCTTCCATCCACATCCACAGTTGCCTCTGATTCACTTCCTGCGTTGGCAACCAAATATAAATCCCACAACTGCTCCTTACTCTGCATTTCCTGCACAGCAAGGCGCTGCACTCTAACTATGCTGCCAGAGAAACACTAGAGAGTGACAGCAATTGTAAGTGAGTTTCTACGAGAACCCTGATTTTCCCTGGCTGCCCGCTGCCCCTACACACACACACAAATGAGAGATGAAATCAGCTTCCCTGGATGGATTGCCCTGGCTGAGATCCGGTACCTACCACCAAACGTTAATCGATTGATGTGAAATCACTGAAACTATTAATGTTTCCTGAAGAATGGCAGCTCCCGTGGTCTTGGCACAAGACATCCAAGGACTGCTGGAGACCTGCGCTTTCTTTTTTAAAACAGTCTCTACCTTTCTGCCTGCAGACACAGAGCTCAGAGTACAATCTGACCATTAAAAGTACTTTGCAATTATTTTTTTGCCAAACAGTTCATGAGGGGGTTCTCTTCTCCTGCAGATCTCAGGAGGGCCACTGGCAGGAGCTATGGGACATCCCTCTGACCTCTTTATCCCTCCCTGTTTATTCCCTGAGGTCAGTAGGTAGCCTTGGGGGGAAGGGGTCGGGGCGAGAAATCAAGGGAACACTTCTTGAGATCTGTATGAGGGGAGAGCCCCCGCTCCCCTGCAGAGGTTCATTAGTGCCTAACTAACCTAATTTGTTGAGCTGGTTGAATAACTGGAAAACGTTCATGAAAAAAAACTGTCCCTTTTTTGGCTGTAAGTTTGGCAACCAGCATTAGTACGTTGGTTCAGCAGAGGCAGGCAACCCCTGCTTTCTTGATCAGAGCTGAGCCACTTACTGTGACTGTGGGAGGAGTCGTCTTGAGAAGCCTATCAAGGCTTGGGGGGGCACAACTGTTCATGAGGAGGGCTCTCAATAACTCAGTAGCTCCAACATACCTCCTCCCCCCATCCCCTTTCCTCACCCTGTTTATCACTGCAGATTTTCATATGTCTCTAGGAAGGGAGCCTTGAACCTGCAGCTCTTAGAAGATCCGAAGGGGGGAAATGAGAAAAGTAGGAGGCTTGAAGGGAGAATTCCCAGCCAATCTTAGGGAGCTCAATGAGCCACCTCCCCATAAATCTTAGGAAGCCTGATGGCCACCGTCACCTCTGCATTTCTAAGTTTTCCAACATGAGAGGTGAGGTTCTGTACACTAGTGGCCTTGAAAGGTGATATTCACTCAAGGAACTTATATGTGCCTGCCGCCTTCACTTCACCTTAAAAAAGCAGGTGATGGATTTTCAGTTGTGATTTCAACTAGAGCGTCTGCTGCCACTGATAGATGGTGCTGTACATGAAAGGACTTTTATCTACCCCTTTAAACCACCCTTTCTTCTCACAGCTTACTAGAGCTGCCAGAGTAGAGTTACAATTCAAAATTGGTTACTTATTTAAAAAAAAGTGTGGCATGACTGATACAGGTACAAAGTAACTACTATGATGTAAACTTTATGCTTTATTCTACACCATGAAGGGCTACATGATCTAAAACAATGATCTGCTACAATACTACCAGGGTAACTAGGCTTATTGTTGTCTGGCAGATTCATTTTCAGACATTTGTTTTCTTTATGTGTAAGGTCAGCTTATAACAGCAGATTTCAATGTACTTTTTCAAAACATAAAACTAGCCTGTAACCCTTTGGTCTTCACATTAGGTGCCGTCAAAAGCAATAGATATTAAGAGCAAAGCTTATTAGTTCTAAGCTTTACTCATTCTATATTCAAGCCTGTACCAAAGAATTAAGTATTGTACCGCTCAATACTTTTACTATCATCTCATCAACTAGAATGAGATGAGACTTGAGCCACATTAGTATGCAGATATTTCGTCAAGGAGGGCGTAGGGAATGCCTTTGCTCATGGTAAAGGAGGCAGGACTGTAAGGGGCTTTGGACTGTGAGTCATGCAACCTGGGTTCTATTCCTAGCTCTGCCACTGACCTGCTGCATTACGTTGGGCAAGTCACTTCACCTCTGTGCCTCAGTTTCCCCATCTGTAAAATACGGATAATGATTCTTATCCTCCTTTGCAAAGCACTTTGAAACCCACAGATGATTGTATTTTTAAATTATGGTAAAGGCACACAGAGCCTAAACTATGCATGGTTTTAGATGCTCTTATAAACTGAAATAAATATGTATCACTATTAATGTGAATTTAAGCTTAGCAGAATTTTATGGAGCTATGAGTTAAAAAAAAAAACAAACAAAAAAAAAACCATGGGAAAACTCCTGGTTTCTACAAGCCTTTAAACAGAGATTGAGAAGTACTTCAGAAACCACTTGTTCTGTATTAGCAGACAAGCTCATATTTGTGCAGCAGAAAGGGTCTCTCCCCCCAACACATTAGGAACTACTTCTTCAATAGCGTTATTTCTTTACAGAATATAGAGGATAAAAAATTACACACACACATTACAGAAAAGAGAAGAGCATTCACTGAGTGGATCCTTTTGGAGCAGGATGTATTTGTAACATAAGCAGCTGGGGTTTTTGTTAATTATTTCTGACAGGATTAAATCCAAGTCTGCTACCAAACACTGTAGGCAAAACCCTGACCCCCCTGAAGTATATGACAAAACACCCACTGATTTCAGTGAGGTCAGGGTTTCACCCTGCAAAGCCACAGACAAACTTGAGGGGCATATTTAGAATTGTGTGATGAATTTGGAATTGGAAAAATTGAATTGATTGAGTTTTCATTACAAAAATAATTATGAGCATCAATACAAATAAGTCTGGATCCTTTTCTTTATCTAGCAACAGTTTTATATAGTACAAACTGGTATGAAGGATGGCTGGCCTAGATCAAGACATCAAAGAAACTGTATAAAAAAACTGGGAAACAAATCTCATGATATTAAAGACGGGCGGAGGGGTGGGGGGAGAGAGGGAGAAATACTGTATTTGATGCCTAAAGAATTCTCTCACAGTCTGGCAACAATTCACAAACTCACTTAATGGACACTAATAAAGTAAATTGGCAGAGACTACAGGAAGGGCAGAATGGGGAATAATAATTGACATTAACACAGTAAGATTTGATTCCATAGAAAGTACACCAGAGCCAATTATGTGGACAGATTTAGTGCATCTAGAGAATGATCTGGGTGGCCAGCTCAGACTTGATGGCCTCTCATTCCCTCATTAGCTCTCCTGTATCACACGCAGGCAGGTTGGTACCTGCTGCATAACAGCAAGATGCTGTGAGTGAAGCTATTATGGTGGTGGGTTTGGAGCCACTAAAAACTCTAAAATGATACATTAAAAGTCATCTGTGTGTCTTCTTCTGTACTGTCTCTTACACAGCAAGTAACCACCTTCTTTTCTGTTAGATCCTTTCTGCATATCCCCAGAGGCCTCTCAAATATTAATCCACTGAAAGAAGAATCTTAAAGAACAACATGCTATCAGCATCCCTTTGAAACAGGCCCCATCAGCCAGTACACTGGGTACATAGGAACTGCATTCTGTGCCCGATTTAGCTTGTGAGCTCAGTGCCTCATGTATTCAGTACAGCACCCATCATACTCTCCATGCTCAACAAATGCCAGCCTCCTCCCCCGTGCAGAACAAAACCCATCACTCTGCACTAGATCTGCTATGGGCCACCAGTCCCGCTACTTTTTCCCTGCGCACAGTACCCCTACAGCTTGCACACACCCCTAGGTTCCCAGGGGCTTATTGCCCCCTCATGCTTCTCCCATCAGCCACATGGGCTTCAAGCTTGTACTCCCCTGAACCGTCCATCAGTCCATGGGGACTTGCACCCCAAAACCCACCGCTCCATTCCCCTAGGGACCTGAGGCTTGCCTCTCCCTCTTAACCCAATCGCTCCTGGGGGCTTAACCCCCTCTCCCAGGGCTTGGGCCCTCCCTTGATCCCATCACTCCTGGGGGGGCTTACACCCCTTCCCCATAGCCCTAAATATTACCTCCACTAACCCCGCTGCTCCTGGGGGGGCTTATACCCCTCCCCCAGGGACCTAGAGCGTGGGCCCGCCCTTATCCCACCTCTTGTGGGGGGCTTATATCCCTCCCCCAGGAACCTAGGGATTGCCCCCCTTAGCCCCCTCGCTCCTGGGGGGCTTATAGCCCTCCCTCAGGGATTTAGGGCTTGGCCCCCCTTTGGCCCCCCGTTCCTGGGGCCTGTTTCCTCTCACCCGCCCCTCCCTCACCTCCTTTAGGCATAGCGGCGGCGATGGCGGCTCCGGCAGCAGCTCCAGCGAGTCCCCCCCAGCCTCCAGTCCTCGACCCGGAAGCGGAAGCCGCAAACCGCAGCCCCAGCGCGCGGCTCCCTCCTCAGCCCAGTCACCAAGCCTGGCCCTGGAGCACGAGGCCCCCGGCACCAGGGTTACCTGCGGCACTGCCTGAGTACAAACCGAGCCGCTAGCTTCCCATGGCACCTCACTCACGGCACCAGTGGGGAGGCCTGTCCTTGCTCCTTCCTTCCGCACCCACCGCCTGGGGAGGGGGAGGAGAGGGAGATTCCTTACAGGCGTTGCGATGGACACCAAATGCACACGCGGATTGCCGTGACGAGCCTGGAACGCGAAAAACCCGCGCTCCCCGCCTAGAAAATAGCGAATGAGTTTAGGTCATTAAAGCGACTAGGCAACGGAAGGACCCCCTAGCTGCTTGTGACGTTATAGGGGAGCGACGGATTTGAAAAGGCGGAAGCAGTAAATAGTGATCGTCTTTCTCTCCCTACTTGGCAGGTGAGCTCACTTCTTTCAGGGAGGGCGATATCCCCTGGGGCGGCTGTATGTCGCGTCGCGCTGCGCTGCCCGACGGGATGAGAGTAGGTCAGGGGGTACCAGGCCAATGTAAGGGGTGGCACGTTCTCCCTTCGAGCCTAGCAACAAGAGACTCGCGCCTGCTCCTTATTCGGGCCTGCTCCTTATTCCAGCCAGCCCGCTTCGACCATCCCTTGGGGCGTCTGGGCTGGGTCTCGTACAGAGATAGTCCCCTAGGTACACGCAGCAACCACTGGTCGATATGACTAGCTTTCAGCCCAGCCCTGGATGTTTAAACTCGGGTTTTCTTTGATTTGGCTAGGTGGTTTCACAATATTTGTGTATAATGGTTATGGCCACAGTCTGTGGTTAAAAGCAAATGTGACGGGAGCTAAAACTCTGGGATTTCCATCCCAGCTTTGTCACTGACTTGCTGGGTGCTATCTGGCTTCCCTGTCATTACAATGGCAGTTATGATGCATATGTATCTCATAGTAGTTTGTGAAGCATAATAAATAGGTCTTTGATTTTCTCTAATGCCTTCAGTCCAAAGTACTATTAACTGGGAAACCTTCCCTAGCTGGCCCTTAAAAGTGAAGAAATATGTTATGAATTATAAGGGCAGTTAGGAAAGGCTCACTCCCTCCTATACACTGGTAACACGTTAAACACTTATTCATTGTATAAAAAAAAGTGTTGGTTTTGTCCCTTTGTTTCATTTATCTCTAAATTAAAAAAAAAAAAATGTTTATCTTTATCATTGAAAAAGGAGTAATGACAGCAAGGGAGTCAAAATAATCCTGAAAAGTCTCATGGGCTTCCTTATGCTTTTTTTTTTTCTTTTCTTTCCCTGCGGCGGGGGGCACGATGATTTTATGATATCTGGAAACAAGTACTATTAAAACCTGACCTGCATTTTTCTCCTGAACAGGCTTTTTTGAGAAGATGCCCAAAGTAAAGAGAAGCAGGAAAGCTCCTCCGGATGGCTGGGAACTGATTGAACCAACATTGGATGAGCTGGATCAAAAAATGAGAGAAGGTAAGTTATGAAGCCAGATGCTGGTTAGCATGTGACCCTGTGATTGTACAAACCTTAAGAGCTTCAGGATACACGTTTTATAAAAGGACAGCAAGTGTGTTTTTTTTTAAAATCTGTTTTCAGTAGGGGCTAATAATGATGAAACACTTTGATGGTGACAGGTTTCAGAGTAACAGCCGTGTTAGTCTGTATTCGCAAAAAGAAAAGGAATACTTGTGGCACCTTAGAGACTAACCAATTTATTTGAGCATGAGCTTTCGTGAGCTACAGCTCACTTCATCGGATGCATACCGTGGAAACTGCAGCAGATTTTATATATACACAGAGAATATGAAACAATACCTCCTCCCACCCCACTGTCCTGCTGGTAATAGCTTATCTAAAGTGATCATCAGGTTGGGCCATTTCCAGCACAAATCCAGGTTTTCTCACCCTCCACCCCCCCACACAAATTCACTCTCCTGCTGGTGATCACTTTGGATGGGCTATCACCAGCAGGAGAGTGAATTTGTGTGGGGGGGTGGAGGGTGAGAAAACCTGGATTTGTGCTGGAAATGGCCCAACCTGATGATCACTTTAGATAAGCTATTACCAGCAGGACAGTGGGGTGGGAGGAGGTATTGTTTCATATTCTCTGTGTATATATAAAATCTGCTGCAGTTTCCACGGTATGCATCCGATGAAGTGAGCTGTAGCTCACGAAAGCTCATGCTCAAATAAATTGGTTAGTCTCTAAGGTGCCACAAGTACTCCTTTACTTTGATGGTGGTAACTTAGTGTGTTAATTTCCTGCATTGAAAGTTACCCCTAGAAGACAAATTCCTAATTCTAATTTAAGACACATGGGGTTGGGACATGGCTGAATGAGTTATGTGGATCATCTCTGGATCTATGGCTTGATTTGCAAATGAAATGAATGTTGTTCTGAGTCAATAGTACTCCACCCAACCTCTAAGGACTACTATAGGCCAGAATTAAAGCACACTGGTATAACTATGTGCAGGGGGAAGCTTGCATTGCAAAGGCCAGCAGTGTTTGATTCCAGTCTGTGCTGTCACTCTTGATTTCATGGGTATTCAGATGTGCCTGTCCTATCCAATCACTATACCTGCATTTTCCTTACCATCATCCCTTTAGCTCTCTGACTCTCTTTCCAACGGGAGTGCTTGAGAGTTAAATACCTCCTGTGTGTTTTTTCTCCATTGAATTTTGTTTTTTACAATCTCCCCAGGCCCCTTTAAAATTACATTTTTTTTTCTCAGAATAATGGTGCTTTTTTTAGGATATATACTGCTGTAATAACTTGCAGGTCACTGACAGCAAAATCTGACTTCTGTGCCCTCTTTCCTCAGCGGAGACTGAGCCTCATGAAGGGAAGAGGAAGGTAGAATCCCTCTGGCCCATCTTCAGAATTCATCACCAGAAAACACGCTACATCTTTGATCTCTTCTATAAGAGAAAAGCTATTAGCAGAGGTAAAAAGCTTAAATATTTGCTCTTGAGGTGAAGAGATCACAGCTTCCAGATGGACTGTCTGAGTCATTAGCCAGTGAGTGTAAACCAGAATTAGATTATTGATGGGAAAGGATTAAATAATTGTTCTTTAAAAAAAAAAAAAAGTGACTTTTCCCTCTGCTAGTTCGATTTGCTAGCAAATACAGACACTGAGAACTAGATTCAGTGTAAAGACTAAAACTTTTTAAATAAACTATTCATTTATCTTCCCCCATTGAGAATTCTGTGGTGCTGACCAGTCACCTCTCTCGTGCAGAACTGTATGAATACTGTATCAGAGAAGGATATGCTGACAAAAACCTGATTGCAAAGTGGAAGAAACAGGGTTATGAGAACCTTTGCTGCTTGCGCTGTATCCAGACTCGGGATACCAACTTTGGAACTAACTGCATTTGCAGGGTCCCAAAAAGCAAGCTGGAAGTGGTATGAATTTTTTTATTTGCTCTAATGCTATTTTCCTTGCTTGGATTTTGAGCCAGCAATTATGACTTACCGGAATTATATCTCCTCTACTACCTTTGACAATAGTATCAGTTTCTAGTTTCCTTACCCCTGGATTCTGCTGTTAAGTGGCTATCCTCTGTTTTTCCTTTGTTTCCTGAAGCATTTGCCCATGAAAATGACATTAAGGGGGTAATATAGACTTGCCCCAGTTACCGTCACACTTAACCAACTAAAATTCTGGTGCAGTGTTTAGGGTGCTAGAACAACACTTGAGACCAGAGCACTGACTTCCTATACATAGTGTCTTGAGCCTAATTATGTGTATTGCTGTGGCATCTAGGAGCCCTAGTCCTAGACCAGGACCTGATTGTGCTAGGCACTGCATAAATACAGAACAAAGAATGGTCCTTGTCCCCTGCAAGTCAGACTGAGCTATTTTTGAGAGGGATTTGACTGTGGCAAAGTGCAGTGAATCTTAAAATACCCAAAAGGAAATACAACTGTTTAGTTTCTGATGTGTTCCCTTTCTTCTTGATGATAACTTGAGCTTGGAACATAGCTATAGTGCAGAAGCTCCCACTGCTTTAGATGAAAATTTGTATAGTAGAAAGGAAAACTGATAGTCACTGGACCAGTTAAAATCTAGAACTATCCCTTGAATTTTCTATTCATAGTTCCAGACAGCAGAGGCCCAGTGATCCACTTCTTGGCCAAACCTAGTTCTGTAGGATTCCATAATCTTTCCTGATGGAATATTCACTTCTATTTGTTTTTATAGTAATGCCTGATTCCTCCGCATAATGTTGTGTAAAGCGGTGGTGGAAACTGTATGTAGAGTAGCAGGAAATTTAGAGCTATGGACGCTTCAGAGGACTTCCCCTGTTTGAGACATAGCATACTGCACTAGCTTATTAAGAATACTCGTTCTCTATATAAAGTAACTTATCTAGAATGTGGTGACTAATGCTTGTTTTTGCTTTATAGGGGAGAATCATTGAGTGCACTCACTGTGGATGCAGAGGCTGCTCAGGGTGAAATCTTTAAAAACTGGACACTTCTTTTGAGGTTCTGAAAAGTGCTGATTCCACATCATGGACTTTTACTGCTATAATTGTCTTGTATAAACCCTGCAGTGAGTCAAGCTTCCTTTAACAGTCTGAACAGCAGTATGCCCACCTGGATCATAAAATGCAGTAGTGAGTGATTTTGATTAGTTTTGTATATCCATTTTATTTTAAAATAAAATTTTACCTCCCCCACAGTGGAGTGGCACAGTTCTGTGACAAGGTTCAAAGATTAATTACATTCTCTCTCTCTCTCTCTCTCTCTCTCTCTCTCACACACACACACACACACACACACACACACACACACACACAATGGCAAATGGCTCTTAGCAGCAGAGCTTTACTGTCAGTAGTAGAGGCACCTGTGAATGGGGTGTACTCCTTAACAAGTGACAACTCTATGCCATACCCAGAAAGCTGACTTTGTACAACTATCCTTTTGTCTCTAATAGTAGTGTCCTTAATTACAAAGTGACTCACTAAAGCAAGATAGGGAGGCAGGTATACAGAAACTAGTACAAACTTCAATACAGGTTTTCTGTTACTTCAAATTTCAGTACTAGTGAGGCTAGCTGGCCTGGTTGTGTGTTGTACCATTGGAAAGTCAATCTTCCTCTTTCTCCCTGGGTTACAGCTTTGTTAGGAATGAGTTCCTGGGGTTTGGAATTCTGGTCTGTTCCTAAATTTAGCAAGTCCCAGACTGCCAACTTTCAAGCCCTGAAAGCTTCTCTAGGTGGAAGGGAAGGCAGCTTTCAATAAATTGCTTAACGAGAATTGCATTGTAAGTTAGTGGGATAGCATGGAGGTACAAACTGAGTACTTAATTTCATGGATAATCACAACCTTGGCAAACAGTAAGGAAAGTAACACAGGGTCAAAGCTGTATTGTCGTCTCCTATTTGAGCCAAGAACTGGCCTTAGGTTTGTCATTCATGTTACAGCTGCTTAGCAGCTGTATTCCACAAGCAGCTGTTAGTGTTAAGCATTTTAAGTTCTCCATCTCCTCTGCCACATGTGATCACATTGTATCCCTCCTAAAAACAGCAGGAAATGCTTCTGTGGAAAAGTAATAAAGCATTTGCATCTAATAAGTGTTTTGGCCTTTGAAAAAGAGAAACTTTTTACTTCATTTGCTTTTGTTTTAGGGGTGATGTTAATTTCTTCTCCCAGGGAGCAGCAGACAGTGGTTGCTGTTCAGGTCTAAAGGTCCTCTTCTTCAGTAATGCCTGGACACAGAGGCAGATGGAATCAAAACCTGCCTTATGATCTACCTCTGCAGATGAATTAGAGAACCACTAAGTTGTTTCGAACAACTCTAGCAATTCAAACCTCTAACACAAGCGTGCCACTACTAACAAAGCATCTGTTTAACAGTAGTGGGAAGCTACACTATGACCACCCACTTATTTCTTCTGTTGAGATGGTACTTTATTAAAATAGTCAACATACAAGTAGAGTGTTGCCTACTATAAGGCACCCGAAGGAAACAGCCCTCCAAATTCCTCTGTCTAGGTAGTTCCAGCATCTGAAATAGTGCACATTCCAGACATGGAAAATATTGACTTGCTCTCAATAGTTACTGTTCCATGGTGCCCTGGGGCTGCATGTCCTCTGCACTGCCCTTGGCTGCTGAAGTTCTGTATTTTGCCCACGGGTGTGGAGTCTCCTCTGCTACCGTTGCTTTCAGCCAGCGGAAATAGTAGCCTCGGAACCCATCAATCTTCTCCAGGTATGTGTTCTTTGACTTATACTGCAAGTAAAAACCCAATAGTATGTGTTATACTTTGGAAGAGTAACTAGGCTGCTCTGATTTTGCAAATTGGAAGACAGAATATTCCACTACTAAGCCAATATAGAAAATATTTGGCAGGTGCACTTGACTCTTAACTGTCACTATTTCAGCTGATGCTAAAACAGGTGGTAAATGAGGAAGATATAAAATTTATTGAGGCAGGGAGGAAAGGTAGAGATCTTAAAAATTACTCACTCTCCTTCTAGGCATTATAAACACAGACAGTCCTTATCCAAAAGAGCTTAGTCTCATCTGTGCTTTTCCACATTACAATGTTCACTTCAGCCTTAATCAGTTAATAAATGACTGTGGTACTTACCCTGTCAAACTGAGGTGGATACTGAGCTGCAAACTCCAGCTGGCGTATGACAACTTCGTTTGGGGGGACCTGGTTCTTTCTCATGTCTCGTAGGATTTCTGTGAGGTAAGTATAGTCCAACTGCTTCACCGCTGCATTGATAAGGGTGCTGTATATGTGGGTGTTAGGAGTAATCCCAGACTTCTGAAAACACATCAGTGGCAGAATTGCTAGTGCCTGCTATTTACTACAGAGCTGATCTCTGCAGACCTTTCTGCTTGAGAGATATGAGCACATCCTAATGGAGGATCTTTGACCAGTGTTATTATTTGACCTCAGTGCTGACAAGTCACATCACCACTTAGGCTAAGAGTGCAAGAGCTGAAGCATAAATACTTTTGCCTGCCAACATGCACTTTGGGAAACACGTGTCACAACTCCACTACACATAAGAGGGAAGGGCCCATTGCCTAGGGAGTGCAGCTGCATTTCCTATTATGTTTTTGGTTACCTGTACAGTATTAAGTAAGCTTACAATCCAGTCCTCCTTCCCATGCATTAAGCTAGGATACTGTACCACAAAGGAGGAGTTGCAGAAGATCTGACTAGAGGGAGTTCAGCTACTTTAGCCTCAGTGAAAGCTCATATAGAGAAAGGTATAGAATCACTGACTGAAGGAACCCCACAATTACTCCTGTCCCAATAACAAAAGTAATAACACCTTCCAGTAGCCAGAGCTGTAGTTTTTGTACCTTCATGTCCAAAAGTAACTGCAGTCCATCTTTCTCTCTGCGGCAGGCTATTGCCAAGTTACAAAACGTCTGTATGTTGGGTGATATTCCCCTCTGCACTAGAGCCGTCAGCATGCCCTGCAAAACAAATACTTGAGTACTCAGACCGTTCTAGATGATTTACGGTGGAAGCCATCAGTGCTGCAAGAGAAGTTGCACCTATAGTTCTCTTTAGACAGAAGGCTCCTATCTGACAATGCAACATAATCCTCAGGGCTCCAATAAGTACTTTAAGGGTCACTTATGGGGTAGGAGAGAGGATATAGGATTCTCTGCCTTCTGCTGTGAGTGGAGAGTTGATCTCCTCATAGGTTAAAAGGCAGCTAACACAACTCCAGTAGGAAGATAAAAGTTTGCAGTATAGTCATCATTTAGGGGCTCTTATTCTCACCTTTGCACCTTCTAGGTCTCCCAGTTTACTCTTCTTTCTCAACAAAGTATTAAAAAAGGTCACATCTACTTTCACTTTATGTTCATCCAGGACTGTCAATAAAGAGGATTCTGACTGGCTCAGAGGTTCAACCAGCTCAGCCAACAGCGTGAAAGTCTTAATGTTGGGTGCCACATTGTCCTCTTTCATTTTATTCAAAAACCCTTCCATGTTCCCCATCAAAGCCAGCCTATCGGACGGCGTTGCTATCGTCCCTAAGGAAACCAAGTTCTTACTGCGGATTTTCAAGTCCAACAAATTGGGCAGGTTGCAAGCAGGCTCAACAAATTGACCTTGGTTTGCTTGAGGTGGATCTGAAATAGCCTGGTTTCTACTGAAGTCTCCAGTCCTACTGCATTCTACTGTCTTATTGGTGATTCCAGCCAATCCAGTTCCTGGCTCAGCCTGAACCTCACTCACTTTGTCTTCATGGTTGATTAAATGTTTCTCAGCTTTCCTGGAATTTTCTTGAAATATTTGTTTTTCCATGGTTTCCACATCCAACTGGGTAGAAATTCCACTGTCTGCTCCCTTCCTTTTCTGACCTTTCACCTTTTGACCCCGCCTACCCGATATGAGCTTTACTTGAGTAGGGTTTTCATCTGTGCTTGTTAGCAACAAGTCAGAAGCCACAACTGGGTCACCTATTCCACAATCCCTTGCAGCATGGAGCATCAAATTGTAATTGTAACCATGAGGTTTAATTCCCAATTTAGTCATTTGTCGCCAAACCTGTTTTGAAAGGGAAAAAGGTAGAGAAGCTTAGATAGAGTTCATGTATGTGAAATGTGTACAGCATTAAAGAAGTGAGGTATTTTTAGCCAGAAGTAATCTGTCATATTTAGACCCAATTATTGTAACATTTTAGGTGCTCACCATCAGGGTTTCTAGCTGCACAAATGGGAATGAATACACTTCCTCAACAGAAAAGACCTCCACACCAGAGACTGGACACCCATCCAAACTATGATTAGTACAATCCTGTAGTGCACATGGCACTTTATGGGCATCAAATAAGGAGCCTGACTGAGGAGCTTACAGTTTAAGCACCTTCCACCTCCATCAGCTCCAAAGGCGCCCCCCCACAGGTTCCAATCCCAAGTTACAGATACAAGAGTTACATGAAGGAACACTTTAATGGCAAAACACAGCATAGAGCTAGACCTGCAAGGCATATCTGAGGCCACTCTCCTTGTCCTTTATACAGCCCATGAGAAGGAAGCTGAAGGTCTCTGTGGTGACAGCATGGCCTTTATGCACAATTTCCTAGAGAAGGAAAAGGAAGCTTACAGTTACCAAGGCAGCTTATTCAGCAGCTGATTCCTTAATTGAAAGTACTGCCTCTCTTGCTACTCAATGGAATCACTTTTTGGAGACACATCTGCAGCAAACTGAATGGGAGGTCTAAGGACTCCAAGTATTTTAAGCAGAATGATGGCTGTAGAAAAGAGAAAAACATCTGATAGCTACTCCAATCTCAGCCTATCCCAGCTGAAGATACTGTAAGGAATAGTGTAGGAAATTTGGGTGGGATATGGGAAGGAACCACTCAGCTGCTCCACTGTCAGCCTTTCAAGGGGGAGCTGCAATAGGGGCAAAAGCAATCGCTTTAGATTAATACACATTTGTAAAAAAGGGGACTGTAAACCTGACCTTTACACAACACTTAATACTTAAGAGCAGAATTTCAAAACCTTGAAGTCCGAGTCTGCAAAATCCTGTTTTTGTCTGTTTAAACTGAATACTTAAGATATCGAACTACCTACCCAGTTTGACTGCACAACTCAACGCAAGCAAAAAGAGTGATTTTTTTTTAAAGGACCAATCTATTCTTCCAAGCTTAAAGGCTAATATAACAATGCATAATTACAATCTGTCTGCAAGGAAAGCCACATGCTTCCCTAAAGTGCTTTGATTAGAGATGGAGATATGTATAGTACAAGAAGAGACTCCTCTTTACCTTCAGTACGTCAAAGCATGTCCTGAGATCTGAGCAGATGGCACATACTTTCAGCAGAGCATGATATGTTATCAGATTCAGCTCCAGATTTTTGCTCTTTAGTTCCTGCCGTAGTTTGAACGCACTCTGCAGGCCCGAATCTTTCCATGGCGACTCAGCACAGGCATTGAAGAGGGCTGTGTATGTAGCGTCTGTGGGGACTAAACCCCGCTTTTTCATCTATTCTCAGGGGAAAAAAAAGTTAAGGAAATAATATTAAATAAAGAGTCCAGAATTAAGTTAAAAAATAGTTCCACCTTGTACAGATACCATGGAGATAGGCACATTAGGAAAACCTAAAATAGATTAGATACAACATGTACGATTCAAGGCTACAGTAAATTCTTGAGCTCCAGTCTTCTGAGTCACCAAGCAAAGTGGAAACATCCATGGAAAGGCATTTTGGAGGAAGCATCTCCAGAATGACATCTTTCTATGGGACAGAACGTGAATGGGCATACTTTAATTCATGAACGATCCCGCACTGTACTACCTGCCAGTGACCTTGGCCCCTTTCTTAGGGAAACAGCTATAATATTTACATCGTTGTAAAGTCTGAATGCCTTCTTCACATAGCCGACCCTGCCACAGCCACCAATCAGAACAGTATAGTTGCTCTCCTCTGGCTGCAGACGCTCTTCCTTCAGCATCTGCACCTCAAATAGCTCCAGAGCCTCTGCCAGCTACAGACAGGAGAGACAAAGATGAGAAGGTAAGAGAAGCAGTTCCTTAACTAACATTTAATAAAACATGAATTTATTATTCATATTACCGTAGCACCTAGGAGCCCCAGTCGTGGACCAGGACTTCCTTGTACTAGGTGCTGTACAAACACGGAACAAAGAGACAGTTCTCTGCCCCCGAAAAGCATACAATCCAAGTATGGTTATGCAATACTCACAGTCCATGCTAGCCTGGAGAAAGACTAGGAAGTGAATGAACATTCACATGACATGAATTAGCATTTGTTTGCCTCATTTCTCACCTACAAGAAAGGACTTGATGCCAGGTGAGCAAATTGACTTTTTTTGCACAGTAGAGATGGGACAGAGAGCTGCAGGGCTTGGGATGAAGAACTGCAAAAGGTGAGGTAGAGAGCCACTGAACAGGGAATTAGTACCTGAGCTCAGGGTGTTTTCCTGCACCAGAGTTGATGGAAGCAACAAGCACACAGAAAGGGCATTCATCAGGACTGTACTGTTGCACTTTTTGTATTAGTATACTTTGCATCTTATTAGTAGTGTATTTCTCCAGATGGTATCAAGATGGACTGATGCTTTTTACAGCGAGAAGGTAGGTGAGGTAATATCTTTCATTGGACCAACTTATGCTGGTGAAAGAGACAAGCTTTCACGCTTATACAAAGCTCTTCTTCAGGTCTTTTAATGTCTCCATTACAGCATCTGTGTATGTTTGTGGTGGTCCCTGCATGAACTTCTTCCTCTCCCTACTCACTGTCCAGAAAGAACTACCATGTTTCCTTGACTCAGATGTCAAAGTCACTGGGGCAACAAGTCCAACAAAAGAAGAACTTTTAAACATGGCATCTGGACAAAAAATAATATAGCTGGACTGTGCTTTTGACCTTTACTGATGACTTGGTTCAAGAAGTATGAAAATGCTGTATTTCCTGTGCTCTTCAGAGGCCACAAGACTGATCAGTCACTAGTAGTCATTTTTGTGCTGTTTATTAAGATACTCTAATATAGACTAGTTTCAGAGTAGCAGCCATGTTAGTCTGTATTCGCAAAAAGAAAAGGAGTACTTGTGGCACCTTAGAGACTAACACATTTATCTGAGCATAAGCTTTCGTGAGCTACATCCGATGAAGTGAGCTGTAGCTCATGAAAGCTTATGCTCAAATAAATTGATTAGTCTCCAAGGTGCCACAAGAACTCCTTTTCTTTTTGCTAATATAGACTAGTGTTCATTGCTCAGCACTTTTATTAGGGTTTCACCAGCCACTAAACACCATTTAGCATTCATATAGCACACTGCACTCTTTGATGAATTAATCCTTTCAACACCCCTGTGAATTCGGTAGATAGATATTAAGCCTGAAGAAACTGAGGTATATAAGGAAGTAGGCAAAGTGTCTTGGGCTTTAATGCTACTTCAGAATTTTTGTCTCCCAGTCTCACAACCAATCTAATAGATCATACTGCCCCATAATCATCAAATGCCGTTAACTACTCTAGTGATTACAAGACCTGAGAAACCAACCTTGTCTTTCTTTATCAGTGCCTTGCACTGCAGGAAGTACCAGTATGGTGTGTTCTTACGACCACGTCTAGGTTTCCACTCTGGCTCTTTTTCCTCCTCTCCCTCCTCTGCTTGAAACCTTAAGTTTTGCAACTCTGATGTTGTTTTGTGAAAATATTTTCTAGAAGAAAATTTATTAGATAGTGTTCCAAAGCCTTCATCTGCATCACCATCTTCCGATTCTTCTTCATGTTTCCTGATGGCTTCAGGAGAGCTGGCAGGGTCAATCTGTTTCAAGTCTCTGTTGTGTAACTTATAGAGACCCTGTGATGAGCTGAAAGGCCTCAGCCTCGTGCACTGCAGTCTCTGGCCCAGGAATCTGAGCAGACTCGGTATGTTTTTGGGACACCCTGAAAAGCTCTTTGGAGTTGCCCACAACATTCGAGTGTGACACACCAAGGGATAGTAGCATTTCAGGGAGAACAATCCCACAGGGAGCTGGCGGGGCACCAACTGCGTGAACCTCATGATACACCTCTTGGGTCGCTCCCCTTCATTACGAGGTTAAACGTCCATCTCCTAAAGGCAACAAGAAAAGAGATCCGATGAGAGGAGCCTGAATGGGGCCAGCGAGGGGAGCCCTCCGCGACAGCGGAAGACACACCCGCAAGAGGCCCGGGCTGAAGGTGGAGAAAGTCCAGGATCCTGCACAGGCTGTCAGGGCTAGTCCCAGCCACGGCACCTGGCTCCTCCCCGAGCACAGAGATGGGGATGGGGGAGTGGGGGGGTGTCCATGCACCTTATGATCTGCTCCCTCCCGCCCCCCAGCCCCGGCCTGCTGGGGCCAGGCCCCACGAGGTGCCGCTGCCCCCTGGAGGGAAGGGGGGGGGGCTCTACCGGGTACTGCTCGTAGGGCGGGTATCCGGAGGGGGGGGGGGGAAGGCCCCTCAGCCCAGAGCGCGCGGCACGACCCCCTTCCACTCACCCGCAGCCCTGGCCTCAGCTCGCGCTGGGGGGCGGCGTCACGGCAGGCTCCCCTTCCCATTGGCGGAGGCGGCCCCGCGCGGTGCATGCTGGGAGGGGGAGAGGGTCAGAGGTGGCGGCGGGTGAGAGTTGAGATCCCAGCATCCCGCGGGCGGGCGGTCCGGAGCGGCTGAGCCGGTGCCCCCGCCCCCCTTCTTCCCCCCTCGGCCCCGCGCGTCCCCGGCCCAGGCCCCCGCCCCGCCGCCACCATGCAGGAGCTCATCGCCAGCGTGGACCACATCAAGTTCGACCTGGAGATCGCGGTGGAGCAGCAGCTGGGGGCGCAGCCGCTGCCCTTCCCCGGCATGGACAGTGCGTGAGGGGCCGGGAAGTCCGCTCCGCATCGCCACCCCCGGGAGACCCCCCCCTTCTCCTGGGGAGACCCCGCCCCACGGCCCCCCAGAGGGAACAACCCCGCCGGCCCCCGGGGGTGGGACACCCCCCCTCTCCTGGGGAGACCTCCCCCTTCACGGCCCCCCAGAGGGAACAACCCCGCCGGCCCCTGGGGGTGGGACACCCCCCCTCTTCTGGGGAGACCTCCCCCCTCACGGCCCCCCAGAGGGAACAACCCCCTCGGGCCCGGGGGTGGGAACACCCCCTCTCTCCTGGGGAGACCCCCCCACAGAGCTGTGGGGGGGGACACCCCTGCCCCGCTCCCTTGGGGAGACTTCTCCAGATCTTTCTTCCTAAGGGAACGTTCCCCTCAAGGCCTTGAGGAGACCCTTCCTTCATCCCTTTAACCCCCACCCCAGCACTGAGCAGATGGCCCCACAGGTTCTCGTTCATGGCCTAATGGAATGTGTTTTGTATTTTGGTGTCTGATCTGCATGCTTATTGCTTGAAAACAGATGTTATCTCATTAATGCTGGATGAGGGACACTAGGTACTGTGAGGAAGGTCAGCATCAGAATCCCCATCTTATTGATGGGGAAAACGGTTGGACAGAGAGGTGAAGTGACTTGTCCCTGGTCACAGCAGGTCTGTGGCTGAGCCACAAAATCTTGTGTTCTGATGATAGGACACCAGGAGTGGGAGGAGAGTCACAGTTTAACAATATGTGCTGGCGAGCCTAGTGTCCCTGTCTTTGACTCTGCTTGCACTTTTCAGATGCTCTAAGTCAGGGTCATCGTGCATCACAAGGGGCAGTGTGCTGTTGACCATGCTGTACTTGTTCAGTGGATAAATACTGTATGAGATTTCAGTCTCCAGGACTGTCAATTTTTTTCACAAATGTGAAACTGACATAAAAGAAACAACAAATACTCTGAAGAGCCAAATGGCTGAGACCAGCACAAGAAAGTTCATATATTCCATTAACATGCAGTTTGCCAGGGGGATTTTTAATACTGCTCTCCTGCTTTTGATGCCCAGAACTAGTGCATCTCCAGATGGAAGGAAACACTTTTAACATGGCTGCCGAGTTTCAGAAACCTTAATTGTGAATTTTTTTCTCCACAGAGTCAGGTGCTGCTGTCTGCGAATTTTTTTTAAGAGCTGCTTGTGGAAAAGGCAAGTGACATCCCTAATACTGTATTCTGACAGAAACAAAAATAGGATAAATAGGGGGGTTGGCAGTTCATTAATTATATTATCTTAATTTATAATACCCTAGTTATATTGCAGGGGTTGGGGAGAGAGAGAGAGACAGTGAGATGGAGATCAAGAGGGACCATATTTCACGCACTGGAGCTCTCCAAAGCGAAGATGCAATGGTGGGATCCCTGTAAGGTGGATGATGCGTGAACTGAGATGTTCAGGAGGGTGAGGCTTGAATTGATTATATGCAAACCCTTTTGAGGTGTTTGGGCACTGGGTACTAGACTGCCATGCAGAGGATCTGGCTGTTGAACTCCTAGCCATCTACGTGGATAAGCAGAAGACCTCGCTTTCTAGGGCTGTCAGTTCAGGACATGTCACCAGCACTAAATGGTAAATTCATATGCAAATGTAAAGACTTCTGAAATTCCTCCTCTTCCAGGATTCAAACAAAGGACCATCACTGCCCTGTAGGCCTGCATGAAACTTCTTGCACTAAAAGTTCCAACTTTTCATTCTTCCTTTTCCCCTCTCCATCCACAGGAGGCATGTGTCCTTTCCGACACATCAGTGGAGAAAAGACAGTTGTTTGCAAACACTGGCTCCGAGGGCTGTGCAAGAAGGGAGACCAGTGCGAATTCCTGCATGAGTATGACATGACCAAGATGCCTGAGTGTTATTTCTACTCCAAATTTGGTAAGGGGTGTTGTGGCTCCTCATTGACTTCACTTGCTAGTATGGGAATAGGCAAAGAGGACTCCGGTATATACCTGTCATCTCTGCTTCATCTGCCCTCTCTACCCTTCTATGTCTGCTACTGATGCTTGTTAGATTGTAATTTACGAGCTCTGATCAGATCAGTTTAGTCCCACATTGTATTTTACCACCTTAACGCTTCACACATTTAAAATGTTTTGTCTTTCGTAGCTTGTCCCTAACTTGAACTCTCTGCCCCATGACTTTAAGGGGTTTTGTACCTGTTATGCTGATTTGGATCAGAGTTGATTTGGATGAATAGATGGTCTCTACATGAATTATTTTTTCAGCAGATAATGAGTGACAGGAGGCTCAAGGGTCCAGAAATTTAATGCATCAGCCTTTCAGCTCTGGAGACCTGGGCTAAATTAACATATTGAGGCAACTTGTTAGAAAATTATAGTCCTGTAGGTTTCCTTGGATCAAGGTTAGCATGTAATTTGTAATTTCGCCACACTTTTGCTGTATTAAATGTTTAATTTGGCTGTAATGGCTTCCCTTTCCAGTGTACTTTATTTTTAAATGCGCATCTAAATAACCCAATTGAGCAAAATCTTTCTCACCTGCAGGGAGTATTTGTTGTTGTTGGTAAAGGGCAGGCAAATAGATTTTGTGCCTGGATTTAGAAATATTCATGACAGTTTTGCTGGGACTAGATGACTTAGGAAACAGAGCATGAATGAGGTTGAATCCCCTCCCAAAACAATACCTAAGGCGTGTGTTTGGCTTTCGTACAGGAGAGTGCAGTAACAAAGAGTGTCCGTTCTTGCACATTGACCCGGAGTCTAAGATCAAAGACTGCCCCTGGTATGACAGAGGCTTCTGTAAACACGGTATGTATGGTTCATAGGTGTTGCTTTTGTGGCTATAAAAATGAGGCTAATGTAATCCACCTCCCATATGTGCTACTGGTAGGTGCTGGGGTATGTGTGTAATATATGTGATCTATGAAGTTTTATGTTGTAGGTCCCCTCTGCAGACACAGACACACTCGAAGAGTCATTTGTGTGAATTACCTGGTGGGATTCTGTCCAGAGGGGCCTGCTTGTAAATTCATGCAGTGAGTATGTTCTAGGGCCTTTTCTGTCATCTGTAGTTTCCTCTCTGATCAGTTACCCATCAGGTCTGTTTTACCTATATTGCACCCATCAATGTAGAACATTTGCAGCACTGATGCAATAACTGTACTGTACCACACAGCTGAAGTTTTGTTCATATTTGAGTTTACCTCTTAAAAGTGAAAAGAATTTGTAGTCAGGATGACCAAAAGGGATTGGGCAAATCACACCAGTGTTCCCCAAGAAGACATTGAAAATGTCAGTCAGTGCTTACATGGTCAATACAACTTGTACAAAGCAGTTTAATTAATGACAGTTGATCTGGTCCCCTTAACTCTAGACACGTTATTCCAACTGTTATGATTTCAGCTGCACATCTGTTTTATTTTGTAGTATATATTTTTTTAATCCTTGCATATGAATCAGTTCATTCAATGGCCAAAATTGGTATGGGCATTTACTATATTGCATTGCATTTTCCAAATATCAGATTAAGGAGGCAAGTGGCTATTTACATATTTACACACACAACTCTGGGACATCAAACAAAGGTTGTGAGGACAATTGCAGATTCCATGAGTATATATCCAGAATGCTTCACAGCTGCATACAGAAATACTCTTTACTGTCTCAGTACCTCCCCTACCACTTTAGTTTATAAAGGCTAAGCAGCAGAACACAGGAGAGAAGGTCCACCTGTTGTGAAGCACAGTTTAAATAACTAAACATTTGCTTTGCTCTCTGGACAGTTATTGGTCTCTTAAGGAACTGGTTCAGTGCTGTGCTGGTGGTATATGCCAATTTCTGGTTTTAGTATCAATTCTCTGTGTGTCTTTTCTCTTTGTGTGTTTATAAACCAGTCCTCGATTTGAACTGCCTATGGGAACCACAGAGCAACCACCACTGCCTCAGCCGACACAACCCCAGCAAAAGGTACACGACTTGCCTGCCTCTCTCAGAGACAACACATTTGAAGCATAGCTCAATTAGATAACAAACAAATTTGACTTTGTTTTTTAAGAGGGCGTGTGGTATAGTGGTTAGAACAGGAACAAGCCATCAGGACTCTTATCCCACTCATTGTGTCTTGGAAAACATCTGTAAAATGGGTATAATCCTTTCCTATTTAACAGGCATATTGAAACTTGACCAAAAGTTTTTAAAGAACTTTGAGATCATTGGTGGAAATCCACCATAAAAATGCAACGTATTATCCTTTTCCTCTCTCCTCTTACTTCTGGCATTGATCACAGTTGCTGCCTTCTTCATTCTGGGGTTGTTTTTTTTTCCTCCTAACTGAACCCCTGATTTCCCTCTTCCACAGTCATCATTCTGCTGCTGCCACCTTCCTTCAGCTGAGAGGGCAAATGCATGGCCAGTAGTGATAGTTCTGTTCCGTGGACTGTCTGGAAGGTGGGCACTGTGTAAGCATTAAGCAGTGCACCTGAGCTCTGCTACGCTGACAAGCACAAGTCCTAAGATCACTGTATATTGCAGTATAAGCCCTTGGTCACAGAGCACTACCATGTTACATAGTATATCATCTACATCTGTGTTTTCTTTATTCCAAGAACCGTCTGCCAGATTAAAAAATAAAAATCTGCTTGACACCTGTCACAGAGCTATAATGGACATATCCAGCAGCCTAGCCCAGCTCTGTAGATCTGTTTTGTGAGGGAAGTCTTGGTTGCTAGGTCAAGCCCTGTATGCCCTACTGTTTCTGAACTTTCATCTCTGGAGCTTGGGCTGGCAGATAACCTTCTAAATAAATTCAGAGGAAAATTTATCATTCAATGTATGGGATGTTCTCTTCCCTCCCAGCAAAATAACAATCCGCCATTACAAAGGTCATCATCCTTGATCCAGTTAACAAGTCAGAACTCTTCTCCCAACCAGCAGAGGACCCCACAAGTCATCGGAGTTATGCAGTCTCAAAACAACAACGTGGGGAACAGAGGTCCCCGGCCGCTGGAGCAGGTCACGTGTTACAAGGTAACTCTCAGAGGGTGTTTGCATTTGAAAAATGCAAGGTAAAAGTCACCTAAACTGACTAGTGCATCCTTTGTGCTGCTAGTCACCTGTCACATCACTTTTCACCTTGGTGCAGAGTGCAGTAAAGGGAACAGGTGGCTGAGTTGCTGGGGCACCAGGGCCTGTGAAGAAGAATTGACATGAAGAAAAGTATTGAAATGTATGCACTGGTTATTCAACATGTATTTTGGATAGGGGGTGCAGCTTGGTATCAGGGAGTTAGAATTGAACTATAAAGCCTGTGGGTTGGTAATGACGGTCAGGTGGCTCCTCAGTGGCCTGTATGAAGTGATTCAATGCGCTTGATCCACTTGTTAATCACAGAAAACCCCACTGGTGGCAGTTAAAAGGACATTATCAACCTGAAATTGAGCCAGTTTCAAAAAACTTGTCAAAAGTTGTTTCAGATGCTACCCCTGCCCCTGAATGTTCTTCCTTGCATTTTCCTATTTTTAAAAAGGCTTCTATCCTGTTGCTGTGTGGAAAAAATCACCCAAACAACAGGGGAAAGTGACTATACACAATGCAGTCAAATCAAGAAAGGCTGAAGATGGTTCTGTCACAGCACACTTAGTTCCTGCCAAACTGAGGAACAAGACATCAAACCCAAATTTCTCAGTTAGTGTTGCAGGCAGCTCCTCAATTAAATTGAAACCTCAATTTCCGTTAACATTTTGTAGAAACATCCCCGAATGCTACTGTAGGTAGCAAGGATCTTCTTAGCCACTCTTTTCAGTGAGTCAGGCCAAGATGAGCATTAGCATTAATACTGAACCTAAACATTTTTTTATTCAAAACTAAGTCACTTAATAATCCAAACATACAACTAAGACTGTTTGTTTTTTGGACTCAGATTCCATCATTATCTTCTATAACTTGACATTTCTTCTGGCTACATGATTATAACAGCAAACATCCAAATCAGTTTCACTGACAACCTCTAAGGCTCCAATTTAATACAAGACTTGGGTTTCAGTGGAGGCAAAGGGCCTAAACCTACCCACTAAAGTTATCCTTGTGAGTTTTGCCATTAACTTCCTTTGTAGCAGAAACTCTAATTGGGGCTAGTTGTATGTCATAGTTCGGCAGGGCAGCAGGGGAGAAGTCATAGACTTCCAGTGCTCTTTTACAACTAATCTATGCAATGCTGTTGCCTTTGTCAAAGGTAAAGCAGGAAAGCAGCACAAAAGAGGACATGGGGGCAGCAGCAGTTCTCTTCTCCCTCCCTCCTGCCCTGTTCTCTCTCTTACCACAGGGCTTCCCCACCAGGCACTGAGATTGTATGTTCAATGGTTTCTAACTTTCAAGTCAGATGTTTATTGGAAAATAAAGGATATTCTGATTTAAATTAGTTACCATGACTCTTGTCATGCATTTGTTTGGTTTGATTATCAATGCATGACTTTCCATTTTTCTGCAGCTGGAGCATTGAAGTCACTACTCTACCCAAGGCTAAGCAGTTTCTCTGCATAGTCATCAATAAAAGAGTGCTGTCAGGCTGGGATTTAAAGAAGTAATTCAAATAAATTGTACATCTGGAGAAAGTAGGAGGGTCGGATTACGATATGTCATGGCTTCATAGTTTAGAAGGCTATTTCAGAGCATAGAGAGCATCTTTTGTTCAGATTGAGTTTTATCCTTGTAGTCCAGAGTGGCTGACAAGAAGACTCTCATATCTGAACTTCCATGTTCATCATACACATTGATCAGAGCAGAGTCCTTGAGGCTTCAGGTGCTGAAATACAGCAGGTAAAAAGCCTCCTCTACAGCAGAGTAATGCAGTTAAATCTCCTCAGGGCTTTGTGTGTCTCTATTGCAGCCCTTTCCCACTGGTAGTGCCAAGAACCCCAATGTTCAGATGAAACCTGGGTGTTCAGGTTATAGGACCAGAACTTACCTGCCACTAACAGTCAAGTGGCCCCAAAAGGGTCTGTGGCAAGAATCTCATTCATGGTATAGTACAGAATGTATTAACTTGCTGAATATTGTCTCTTGTGTACAAATGGTATCATTTCCAAACTAGAACTACTTGCCAGTTGATTTGTTAAAGCCACTTTTGGGAAAAGCCACAATAATGTCTCACTTTTTTCCTTCCTAGTGTGGTGAAAAAGGACATTACGCCAACAGATGCACCAAAGGACATCTGGCCTTTCTTAGCGGACAGTGAGACAGCACAGAGGGAAGAGAGTGCAAGGAGGATCTTTACACTGGGGAAAGGTTTCCGCCTAGCACTATTCCTTGAACTATTGATCAGGTTGTTTTTTTTTTTTTAACGCCATTAGTGAAAGAACTGTGGCCAGAGGCTGGCTGCTGATAAACATTTTTGTAACTGTCCAATTTTTTATGTTTTAACCTTTTAAAATAGATCTTGGCCTCTGCCTTCTTTCACTGAGCCTAGCTGGGAGGTAGATCTAAAGGCAAATAGATGTGCAAGCCCTCACCAATACAACATTCAGCATAATACACATCTTGCACAAGTGTGTTTCTGTAAAGGATAGCCTTTGGGAACCTCCAACCTTTCGTTAATCCTTGTGCAAGGAGGAAGACAAACTGGAAGAACTAGTACTTGAAATGCCTCCCACTTCAGTGAGGGAGCTTGTCATGCAGCCCTTGAAAGGAGGCCCCATGTTCCCTTATTCAATCTGAGATTTCTTAACCTGCTCTGATGGCTCACATAACATGTTGTGTACCAAGATGTAAAGTATTTGTCCAACTGCAATAAAAATTTTTATGCTTTGGCTGGAAGCATTTCCCCCTCGCTGTTCTGCAGGGTGAGAAGTTGGTCCTTGTATGTGAAAACCACTTCTAGTGGAATGAACTTACATTTATGGTTTTAGCTGAAATCACGAAAGCGTTGGCTGTAGAAGAGGAGCAGGTCTGTTCTCACCACAGCAACCCTGAACTCAGAGCTGAAGTAGCTTTGACGGTGTAACAGTGTATGGATACCGACAGATGAAGTTAGTGGGCATTCCTACAAGCAGTCAAATTGCACAACTATCTTCACAGGCTCTCGAAACATAAATGGAACTATATTTTCTTGAGATTGCTTTTAAATTGGACTCTGAGTGTGAGAGTATCCTCTTAGGAGCATGTTTTTCCAAGCCAAAACACCTTAATTTTGTAAGACTTTATTTCAAAGGGCCAATGACAAAGGGAATTAAAAAAAAAAGCCCCACTGTTGCATCTGGAATATGTGAGCCTTTTCTGTTCTCGAGCATCTGTCTACATTTGCCTATCTGCCTTTGTTTTTTCCTTCCTGTTTTAAAGTTGGCTGTGAAAATTAGATTGTGATTTCTCAGGAAAAGGGTAATGTATGGCTGGGAAGAGATAAGGCCCTGTGTTGATTTAAACTGATTAATTTAAAAAACATGTCAGTTTGTAGAAGCTGTACTTACTGATACTCCCTCTAGTACACAGTGGGACATTCAGACTTAAAAGTTAAAATTAAATCCACAAGTGTAAATTGGTTGACTGTACTACTCATTCTGCATTTTTCAGAACACACACATCAAGACTTCTGTTCCTGAAGTGTATAAACAGGTACCAAACTTGTGTTTATACTTCCAGCACAGGGCTGTGAGAGACTCTACAGCTCTAAGCAAGTACCCAGTCTACACTTACTCTTATGCAGATATGCTTTAGTTCACTATAGTCAGCTTGTGTTAGTAATTTTTTTCAAGCCAGACAGTAATTACATCTTTATAATACGGCTGAACAGAGAAGTGCCCCCTGCTATCCTCTAGGAAGACCTTTATTCTAACCATGTTCTTAACAGGTAAGCCTCTGTACCCCATTAACAGCTGTTATCAAACACTTATCACTGTTAGCTTTATATAATCAACCTCTTGTAATTCATCCATAAAGCACTGGCCCCTGCATCCTTCTGAACACAGTGGCATCATTACTTACTGATGTGTTTTGTTAGTGTATATGGTCCTGAGTATATCAAAGCTGTGGTGCTTTAAGTGACAACCATGTACTCTCCATTGCTTATTTAGACTTTCACCATCACGGTTGGAAGTATCAGCTGGCAAACATGACTTTGCTGCTGTAGAAGTTTCATTTAATCTCCACCCCCCCACCCCGCCCCTTTATTTAAAAAAAAAAACCACTCTAGCTTTAGCATAGTTGCTTTTCCCTGGGATTTAGAATAATCTGTCACGTTCCATTTCAAATTCAGGCTACTCTTTTGCTTTCATTCTGCCTTTACCATCACTTGGGCAAGTTCTACACACATCTATGGAAGCCTTTTAGGACCAGTGGCAGGAGCTGCTTGGCAACATGCTATTGAAGACAACCACGATCAGAGATCTTACTTAGTAGAACAGTACAGAATAAAAAGGATGAAAGGGTTCCTCCAGCAGAGAAATTTTGTTTTGTATGAGGCAACCATGATTATGAGTTTTAGGCATCTGTGGCTACAATAAAGTGTCTGTTGGCATCTTAAACAATTGAATTCTCCTTTGCTCCACTCACAACAGTAAGAATCCTGTTAAAACAAGTTCTGACCAGTAACATTTGCACCAATTTGGTTGAAGTGAAGGGATCATTAAAGTAGAAGATACCCTATACAGTGGTAATACTGCTCAGTAAAATAGTTAAAGATTAATCAGTCTTATCCTTAGTCATTTGCGCTGCACATTAGACCTATTTATTATTAAATAGCAAAAGGCTTTCTAACCATCTTCCTTGTACCTACCATGGCGGGGGGGGACGACGACGACAAGACACACACACTTTTCAGCACCAGAAAGTGAAAGTCTCACAATATTAAGAATATTAGCTACATAAACCAACCAACCTTAAATGTACATATTTTATTGGTCATAGAATCTGCCTGGAATTATAACAGTACAGAATTCAGTGAAAATGGCTTATATGCCTTCATCAGGGAAAGTTGTTCCAGCAGCTGAGTCCAGGTCCAGGGCTGTAACTTGCATTGCTGCAGTAAGTTAATGTTTCAATGATACTTCCTCCAACGATCATGCTCTGCATTATTTAAATTAAAACAAGTCAGTATGCTGAAGTCATAAAGACCATGTTTAGTACTTACGTATTTAAAGTACAGTCTAAGATTGCACTACACAGCAGGCAGTTGACTACTGCTGGACAGTAAAAGCAGTGAGATCATCTTTGTTCGCCATTAGCACAAGTACTATTTTGTAAATTATTTAATTCCTAAATATTACCAAACCGCTAATTCATCTTCACAACTTCTGACAGGCAAGTATTAGACCCATTTTCTACATTGGTTAAAATTAAGTGAAGGTCACAAAACAGCAGAATCGGGTTAGAATTTAGCCCCCGGATTCCTAGTCCCATGTTCAATCTGTTAGTATGTGTCTTGTCAGTGTTTCTCGGATATATAAATAAGAAAGTTAAGCAATCTCTCTCACTTTGCTTCCTCTTCCAGGAACAGTTTTTGAAATAAAATGTTTTTCCCCAAATAGTTCTACAGACTATTCTAGTGTGCCCAACCATACAAAATAAGGTTTTACTTACTCAAATGCTCATAGTTCCAAACGTAGCTGACAACAACATAACCAAAAAGCACCATAGCGATACCACTGATGCCCCCTTTCTTCACATTGATGTACTTATTTAAGTAGCTGTCATAACCTAAATAGGGGAGAGAGTTATTTTCTTAGGTTCAGTGTCAATTAGACCCTGTATACAATTATACCTACGACTCAAAAGTCATTTTGTACAGTTACTTACTGCACCCCTTTCAAAAGAAATTCAGATGAGAAAAAATGCAACAAAAAATCCCTGGAGATGATAGATGCTCTTTTCTAAACATACTAATGCAGTGGTTCTCAACCTATTTATCATTGTGGGCCACATCCAATATTATCTGTATTGCCCTGGGGATGTCACATGGGCCACAGCTGTGTGCTGACTGGGCCACAGGTTGAGAACCACTGTACTAAAGAAACAAGTCTACCAGAAGACAACTCTCACGTTAAGAAAAATAGGATTAGTATTAGCTTTAGACTCATGTATGGAAAGGAGTAAGAGTGACTCAGTATCTTGTTTCAAGCCAGACACTACTGTGACTTTCATGAGATCAAAGTTGTTTCTCCAGTTATCCAGTTTTTTAAAGAACTATATGCTCTGTCTACCCAACTATGATTAGTCAAGAATACTTTAGCTCATTGGAAGCTACATGTGTTTAAAGATATCTGAAGATGCATATGGCACCTACATAAACCGTGAAGTTACACAGAAATACAGTATTTAGAAATTGCTTAGTCCTTAGGGTTTTTGCAAAATTGTTACTGAATTTCATTAGTCTTTGTATTATGTTAATCTCTACCAAAAGCTTGTTTCACCTAAAATTACACATTTTATTTGCCTCTTGTGATAAAATTCAGGTCCCACACACTAATTTTAAGGAATAAGCAGGCCATTTTACTGACTTAAAACTTCTAAAAGATCTATTAATCGATATGTAAACTGAAAGCGTATTAAACCTCTGAACAGGCTGACAAAGCAACCTTAATGAATTCACACACGTTCAAAAGAACAGAACAATATACTATAAAAGGCAACATTTCTGTGCCTGTTTTAGGAACATAAGAATTGACATATTGAATCAATCAGTGGGCCATCTAGTTTGGTATTCTGTCTGCATCAGTGGCCAGTACCAGCTTTTCAGAAGCAGCACCAGGCAATTGTGGGATAACCTGTCTCCAGGGAAAATTTTTGCTTAACCTCTACAATAGTTAGAGGTTGTCTTATGCGCCAAAGTTTCTTCCTCACGGGAAGGATGGTGACAGTATTTTTAAATATGTGCATGGTGCTGGTCAGCCTCAGTAGAGGAGATACTCCCACTTCCTTAACGAGGGGCAGCATTCCCCACTGAGGGTAGGTCTACGCTTGTGGTGATGTGCAGGATACAGAAGCTGCACACCCAGCTACCACAGGTATAAACACCACCACAGATGATGAGGCACAGCTCTGGCAAGTAGGGTTAAGTACCCAACATGCCTGAACTCTAGGGTATATGCCCTATGTGGCTCTCTACAAGTCTAGCATACCGCTGCCACAGTGAAACTCCAGCAGCTGGGAAAGGCAGAGCTGTCAGAGCCCTTCCTCACTGCCTCCCCCTTGCCAGAACTTTTCTTTGCCATGTGTATCTACACACGGCAGCGAGCGTGGATGCAGGCTGTTTTTCACTGTGATGGGTAGACAAGGTCTAAGTCTGAGAGGAGTGGGGGATGGGTGGGGCATATACTACCACCTCGTGCTCCCCAGCAAAGCCAGGTATGGCCATTTAGGCCCAGATCCTGCAGTTGGCTCTGAGCAGGATCTGAGAATGTGTGCAAGGTTAGGCTATGTGGAAGGGATCTAGAGGGCAGGGCAGCTCCACATCTGTCCTTGCCGTCACTAGCTCTTGACATTGCCCTTTACCAAGGCTACCGCTGCTGGCTCATGGGGCAGACTCACCTCTTCGCACAGCCCCAGTCAGCCCGGAGGGGGTGAAATCCCGCATTGCAAACCAGCTGGGCAGCTGGCCCAGCTTCACGTCCAGCAACCTGGTATCTTTGACGGGAACTGAGACATAGAGAAAGCCCAGTCAGTGCCCATTTGTCTGGGAGTAGCTGCAGCACCGGGACAGGGATGGAAAGAATCACATTGGAGGGGAGGGGATCCGAGAGGTGAGCAACGGGGGCAGGGCTCCTGGGGGTGTGGGGTGAGCAAGCACCCCCACCCAGGGGACAGGCAAGGGGGGCAGGGCTCCTGGGGGGCGTGGGGTGAGCAAGCACCCCCATCCAGGGGACAGGCAAGGGGGGCAGGGCTCCTGGGGGGCGTGGGGTGAGCAAGCACCCCCATCCAGGGGACAGGCAAGGGGGGCAGGGATCCTGGGGGGCGTACGGGCAAGGGGGGCAGGGCTCCTGGGGGGCGTGGGATGAGCAAGGACCCCGGTCCAGGGAATGGGCAAGGGGGGCAGGGCTCCTGGGGGGCGTACGGGCAAGGGGGGCAGGGATCCTGGGGGTGCGGGGTGAGCAAGGACCCCCGTCCAGGGGATGGGCAAGGGGGGCAGGGCTCCTGGGGGTGCGGGGTGAGCAAGGACCGCCGTCCAGGGGACGGGCAAGGGGGGCAGGGCTCCTGGGGGGCGTACGGGCAAGGGGGGCAGGGCTCCTGGGGGTGCGGGGTGAGCAAGGACCCCCGTCCAGGGGATGGGCAAGGGGGGCAGGGATCCTGGGGGTGTGGGGATGGGCACGGGGCAGGGATCCTGGGGGTGTGGGGATGGGCACAGGGGGCAGGGGAGGGCCAGGCACTGGAGGGAGGAAATCCTGGGGGCATGGGGGGGGATAACCTGTGAGGGAAGGGGTCACGCTGCGGAGGCCGGGCTGGGGCCAGAGGCAGCCCGCAGGACCTGGACCCAGGGCTGGGCGGGAACCAGCCGCCGCCGCCTCCGGTCACCTTGGAGCCCCCGGGGCCGCACTCACCGGGCCGGTCCGCCATCTTGCAGCTGCGCAGGGTGTAGGTGCGCAAGAGAGGAAGACGGGCAGGACGTGGCGCTGAGACTCACGGGAGGAAGGGCTCAGACGCCGGAAGTGAGGCAGCCGCTGCCGGCCGTGGGCGGGGCGCCATGATCGGGAGGGCGGGGTTGCCTGGCTCCGGGCTACGGGCGAGCAGGCCCTCCCTCGCGTGTCACGTGCCAGGAGACACCGCCCCCCCCCTCCCCCCCCCCGTGTGACCAGACCACCCACGTGTCGCTTGCAAGGCGACGCTCCCCGTGAACAGACCCCTGCGGGTCACCTCCCCGGGCCCTGCACCCCGCCCAGGGGCCGCCCTGTGCTCTCGGGGGCGACCTTTGTGTGGTGCCTGACACACAGCAGCAGCTATGCCCGGGCACCGTCTGGACTTTCCCCCAAACGTTACCCCGGCCTTGTGTCTGCCTGAGAACGGCTCCGTTGCGCATTCTCCCCCTCGCCGGACTCAGTGCCGTGTATCGAACTGACGTCACCTCGCGTGAGACTGTCACGAGCTAGGGACGCAAGAGGCGGAAGTCGTGTGAAAGCGTAGTGACTCGTGGTGACATAGGGTAACAGCTTTGACCCGTGACCAAGCGGTTTCACCCTGCGTCGGAAATGTCTGCACAGTGCATCTCTACGCCGTCTTGCAGAGAGGCCGCATGAGGACTTCCGTGCGGAACTTGATGCAATGCAATGATTTTTGTATGCAAATAAGATCAAGTTACATGCAATATCACCTACCATCTCAAGGCAAAGACATAGAAACATAGGAATTGCCAGGCTGGATCAAAGCCAAGGTCCATTCTGGTCCAGCGTCCTGCTGCTGATAGTGGCCAACACCAGATGCTTCAGTGGAAAATGTAAGAGCCTTGCACTAGGCAGATGTGGGAAACTCTATTCCCCACATTAACAGCTTCTCTACACTTACAGGGGGATCGACGAGCGATGCATCAGGGGTCGATTTAGCGGGTCTTCGCAGTCGATTTAGCGGGTCTAGTGAAGACCCGCTAAATCGACCGCCGATCACTCTCCCATCTACCCCTGTACTCCACCGGATCGAGAAGAGTAGGGGGAGTCAATGGGAGAGCGTCTCACGTCAACATCGCATAGTGTGGAGCAGGCGGTAAGTTGATCTAAAGCTATGTCGATTTGAGTTATGCTAGTCACGTAACTCAAATTGATAGCTTAGATCAAATTTCCCCGGTAGTGTAGACAAGGCCTAAGTCTCATCATCATGGAACATAACAGAGAATAGCTTAATACACGAGATGTAATATCCCTTCCAAAATTTATCAAATATGATGCAGTAGAACCTCGATTTTATGAACACCAATTTTATGAGTAACCGGTTATATGAATTTTTTTTCCTGTGGGAGAAAAACAGTAATCACATAATGAAAGTAATGCTGATGAAGACCAAGTCAATATCCCTTAACATTCCAATGCCCTCCGTGCATTGGAAATCACGATGCAGTGTTTTGAAGGACAAAAAGAAAACAATGCAGTGCATCGTTTTGCAACTTATGCACCGTATCTTCTGTACTTTTGAGATGTTTAATTTTATTAACGTTTTGATCCTCCATTAGTTTGTAAAAGAAGGGGTCTACTATAACTTTGGATATTCTTCTTAGCCATGTAAAGGTCCAGACCCTTTTAGAATCTTGTTAAGTTTTTGGGTCCAGTTACTTTCTGTGGCAATGAATCCTGTATCATGTTAGAACATCTTTGTTCACGAAACGATCACGTCGCAATGCATCATCATCACTTCATGTCTGGTCATCGTGAAGTCACATGAGTGTTCTCAAGGAACAATGCAGTGTGAGGACACTGAATCCGAATGACGTCATGTCATGTGAAAACATCACATGGGTTAGATCAGTGGTTCTCAACCTATTTACCATTGTGGGCCGCATATGCAGCTCTCTATGTGTTATGCGGACCGTATCCACACAATATATATACTACCTGTATGGCCCTGAGGATGTCACATGGGCCACAGCTGTGTGCCGATTGGGCCGCAAGTGGACTGCTGGTTGAGAACCACATGGGAGAATGTTACATGATGTCCAAATGGCAGCGCCACGCGATGAAGTTACATGATATTGTTGCCATATCACATCAGATCATTGCAGTGTAATAATGTTTCACAACCCTCCCAAAAGTTATTTGGGGTTTGCTAATATCCTGCAAGTGACATTTCCAGGATGTAGGATCAGTGCAACAAAAACAGGACTATCCTGGCACTGTCAGCTCAGATGATATCAGGAGTCTAAGGGCTGGAGAGTGAAACACCCATAAAGCTCTTTCTCTTTTACCGTTTCGAAAATACTAGAGAGTTGGAGGGTTTGATCTTTTTTTTCTATCTATGTTACTCCAGTGTTTCTTAATGTTTCTGAAGCTGAGGACCCGCTACCTGCCTCTTCACCCTAAAAGCATCTAAAATATGTTAATTTTATTGATGGAAAGAGCCTGTCACTGCAGAGTCCCCATCTCTTTCTGGGCCCTTTCTGGCGTCATGGATTTTGGTTTGTAATTAGCATCTCCATCGATCCTCCTACTCCTCTTGTTTCTGTTCCCCACACCTCTGTGCTCTCACCACATCCCTCTTCTGTCTCAGGATTGTATCTTACAGAATGGTCTCAGATGCTGTGTACGTGCTGCTATTAAATTACTTATAGGATGAAGGGGGTGAGTTAGGCCGCTAGCTTTTCATATACTAGTGATTATGCGTCAAGCGAAAAATGAATCACGTGGTCCCATCTTCGTCCCTTTTGGGCTTTTATTTACATGTCAAAACCATCCCACCCTTCAGCACCACGGGCAAAAGTGGCCAAGGACTAGTACAGCAGAAGCCGTAACTAAGAATTTCTATGCCTCTGCATAGGCAGCAGAGTGTAAGGATAGTCAGCATATTACCTACAGAAACTGCGCCTTGCCGTGATGAGTGCTATTCCCTCCTTTCCATAAATATTAACAGATCATCCAGATTTGTTTCATGTTTAATTTTCTGTGCCCACTGTTGGGGTCCCTGGGCATGTGTGGGCTGGGCAGCAAGGAGATCTCTTTATGCAGAGGGGAGGGAGGGACATATGCCTACTGTGTAGATTCTGAGAAACTAGATATGATTAAATGAATGATCATTTTAACAAGTAGAAAACCCCAGCAGGTGTCAGCCTTGCTTAGCAGAACTGTTCGTCGAGAAATAATCTCTACATTAGCCCAACCTCTAGAAGTTTTAAAATGACATAATTCAAACTCATGAAATAAGCGTTGGGTTTTCTACGAAAGCAAAATGATACAGCAGGAAACAGAGACTAGCTGTCCACGGTGCCTTTGGAGTGCCAGGAAAGGCCCGAGCTTTGCTACCACTTATACTGATAGTACTATTCTACCGTTTAATAGACTTTATCCTCTGTTGTTCTACATGTTCAGGTCATATTTTGACTTAATCAATTTCTTAACTTAGAAGAATGCTCTCTCCCTTAAATAAGAAAAAGGATGGAATAGCTTATTTTCTTTTAGTTATTAGTAGGAACCAGTATTAGGAAAATGTAATGTGCTCAGTCAGTGAAAGGAATTATTCCTCCCCAATGGTCAGTTAAATGAGTTAAAAATCCTTCTATTCAATTAAGTTTTATTTTATTATTGCACTTACCGGTAATGTTTTTTTTTAATTGCTAAAGTGGCCCTCTCATGTGGCCTTTTTCTTATATTGCTAGACTCTATAGGCTCAGTCCTGCTTCCCTTCCTGAGGCATGTAGTTCTGTTGTCTGAAATGGGACTATTCATGTAAGCAAGGATAATTTGCAGGGGAAAAATCTGTAGGATCAGGTCCTTTCCTGTGGAAAAGTGCCCGGCACTGTGCAAAGAAGACAATGTCAGGCTGGTGGCAATTAAGAACTGTCCACCTTCTTTTAGAGTAAGAGTAGAGATAGTAGCTGTTTAGGCCCAGAGCCCTAAAGGGTTTAGGTTCCTAACTTCCATGGAAATCAATGAGAGTTAGGTGCCTAAATAAGTTTTGAGGAGCTGAGTTTTAGTCTTTAAACAACCTCAACCCTGAGCGGAGCACAATATTTACCAGATGTAAATATGTGCAGTGGTTCTGAGACACATAATAGCCTCCTGGACACATAATAGCCTCCTGAAGTGCTGCCCTGAGGTTTTCACGCAGTTCTCCAGGGACCTCCTAAATGGTGGGAAGTTACTTCCCAAGTAATCACATGGAAACACCAGGGATTTCATCTATCAAATATACAGAGTGTTTTGTAAAAGAATTCAATCAATGCTATGGACATTTTTCTTTTTATATAGCATCCTTGATGCACAGTATTTCAGTATGCTTCATTGGGAAAGCCAATTGTAAGCTAAAGAGTAATGACAGAGACGGATTATGGTTTTGTGGGGCCCTGGGCCAGAGCAAGTGGGGGCCCCTCCAGACCCCTTCCTCCTGCAATCCGCTCCTGCCGGTGAAATGAGGTCGGGGCGCGGGGTCCTGCCCCCCCCGCCATGCTCCTGCTGGGGAGCAGGGTCAAGGTGCGGGGGCTTCCCCCGCCTGCCTGGCACTCCTGCCAGGGAGCGGGAGAAACCCTGCAGGAGCGCCAGGTGGGCGGAGCAAATTGGGGCATGGCAGCGCCCATTTTTCCAGGGCCCCTGAATTGGCTGGGGCCCCTGGGCATGGGCCCCATTGGCCCAGTGGCTAATCTGCCACTGAGTAAAGAAAAGGAGTACTCATGGCACCTTAGAGACTAAAAGAAAAATGCCACAAGTCCTCCTGTTCTTTTTGCGGATACAGACTAACACGACTGCTGCTCTGAGACCTGAGTAAAGAAAGGTTTTATAGCCAGATGAATGAGAAGTGGTTTAAAATTAAGGTTTGTACAGTGCCTAGCACAAAGGAGTCCTGGTCCTACATGCTGTGATAATACAAATAATAATAATAACTTTCTTGTGCCTCGTAAAATATTTTGAGATTCTTGGATGATGAGCACTACAGAAGTGCAAAGTATTATTTAATATTATTATTGTATTACTGAAGTAGCAGAATGTTTGCATAAATCAAACCCATCCAAACTGCAAAGGGTCCACACTTAGCTTTTATCATACAGTAATGATACTTTGCATTCCTCTAGCTCCTTCCCTCTGAGGCCCTCAAAGCACTTTACAAACATTAATGAATTAAGGTAGGTAAGGGATATATGAGGACCCCTCCATCCATTGCTATAATGGAGCAGTTTAGCAACACAGAGCAGCACTACTTAGCAATAAGGACAGGAAGTAAAGAAGGCTACCACAGCTAATTGAAACTGCAGAGAGAATTCAAGCAGGCAGATTGCAATTATCTATATTGGAATTTGGTCAGGACACAAGGATTAATTTCCTATGCTAACAAAAAGTACTATGGTTTCTTCAATGGCCCTGGTGATCAGACCCTCAGTTTTACATCACAACCAGAAGACTGTCCTCCCACCTAACACCTTAATGGGATATTGGTTTACCACTGACTGGAGAGGCGGGTACCACTTAATGAATTGCTAGCACAACTCCCTAGAACAGGAAGATGTTACTTGCAGGTCTCCTAGCCAAGTAGTGATGCAACCCAATCCTACTTATCTTTTGAGATCTCGGGGCAACCACAGCAGATGATAGCTTGGCTGCAGGCATAGTGTTAAGTTTGGTGCACACAGGGCATGCAAAACATAGCAGCAGCCAGCGCATTCGGCACTTTGCTATCATTAATGTTTCCTTAGAGTGGCTGCCCTGGCAAGCCCTCATATCCTGGGGCCTCTTCCTCTTCTCTCTTTTGGTCTGAGGCTCTTTTTCAGCTGGGGTTTTCTCTAAGATGAAAAGGAAGAAGAGGAAGATGGCAGCTGCAGAGATATTGGCTGTCTGGGTTGGGAAGGTAAAGAGGAGGCCTGAGACACGATCTGTTAAGACAGAGATGAAGCAAGAAGGGAGGTTGAGACATTTTAGAGAAAGACTGGCCAAGCAGTCTCCTATCTCATAAGCACTTGCTGCTTCTCCATTGTCACGAAATACAGTGGCTGGAGTAGCACAAGGCCTTTCTTCTGAAGACCCTGAGCTGGCAGGTGACGTTTTTGGGTCATGAGAACTGAAAAGGCTGAAAACTGGAGCTAGGTTCCACAGGTGGGCATGCAGCTGCAGAACCTGAAGCTGATGCAGACAGAGTTCTGAACTTTCCAAGTTGGCTTTATATTTGTAAGGTGCTCAGATATCACTGTAAAAACAAGGAGGAGTCCTTGTGGCACCTTAGAGACTAACAAATTTGATATCACTCAGATATCACTGTGCTGGGCATGGTATAAGAACCTAGGTAGGTTAGCTGAGAGTGGATTGCAATATTATTATCCTAGCTTTGTTATTTACCAGTCTTGACCATTAAAGTTTCTGGCCCTGGTGACTGGGCAACAAATGGCAGATGAAATTCAATGTTGCTAAATGCAAAGTAATGCACATTGGAAAACACAGTCTCAACTAGACATACAAAATGGTGGGGAGGGGGGGTCTAAATTAGTTCTTACCACTCAAGAGAGAAATCATGGAGTCATTGTGGATAGTTCTATGAAAACATCCACTCAATGTGCAGCGGCTGTCAAAAAATCTAACAATGTCCGGGGTCATTAAGAAAGGGATTGATAATAAGACAATAAATATCATAATGCCACTATATAAAGCCATGGTATGCTCACACCGTGAATACTACATAACGTTCCGGTTGCCCCATCTCAACAAAGATATATTAGAAATGGTAAAAGGTACAGAGAAGGGCCACAAAAATGTGTAAGGATGTGGAACAGCTTCCATGTAAGGAGAGATTGGAAAGACTGGGACTATTCAATTTGGAAAAGAGATGACTAAAAGAGGATATGATGAAGGTCTATAAAATCATGAACAGTGGGGAGAAATTGAATAAGGAAGGGTTATTTACTCCTTCATGTAACACAAGAACCAGAGGTCACCCAATGAAATTAATAGGCAGCAAGTTTAAAAACAAATAAAAGGAAGTACTTCTTCACACAACATAGAGTCAACCTGTGGAACTCATTACCAGGGGATGTTGCAAAGGCCAAAACTGGGTTAAAAAGATTAGACAAGTTAATGGAGGATAAGTCCATCCATGGACTTAGGGATGGTCAGGGATGCAACCCCATTCTCTGGGTGTCCTTAAGCCTCTTACTGCCAGATGCTTGGATTGGACGACAGGGGATGGATCACTTGATAATTACTCTGTTCTGTTCATTCCCTTTGAAGTATCTGCCATTGGACACAGTTGGAAGACAGGATACTGAGCTAGATGGACCATTGTTTCTGACTCAGTATGGCCATTCTTATGTTCTTATAGCTCTGTTTTAATGAAGGTGCAGGACAATTACTCGGGTGATGGATCTAGGTATGCGTGACAGCAGATCAATCCCCTATGACCTGACTGAGTGAGTGTGATCTACAGGCATTCACAGGACAGTTGACAACTAAGAGATGCCCTTGTTCCTTGCTTGTGAATATATCTCATTTCAGATTTCTGTATAGATAGCATTTTCTCGGATGCCAGCCTAAGGGACAATTATACATTAATAGCTACTTCTTTCAGAAGCAGCCAGCCCTGCTCCTGAGAAACGGCTATTTTCAGGCAGCCCTGTTTCTGTGGAGCTGCTATTTTTAGTGACTTCTATTTCTGAGGGGGAAAAAGCCATTTCTTTATCTCTAAACCATGGCCCAGACCCACTGGCTGCCTCACATTTTGCAATAAACGTTTCCTCTTTACATCTCAGTAGCCTAGGGAAAGTGGCTCTCCAGTCATTACACAAAGCAACGATCCAAGCAAGGTCTAACTAGGCAGACAAAGACTTGCGGGAGTTGGTCTGTGCACATGTACCTTTAATTCCTTTTCTGTTAACAGGGAAATATAACAGTTCCCTCCTGAAAAATGCGGGACTTTGGGATGCCTACTTTGGAAGTCCAATCTGCTATCCAGTTTCAACAGCCCAAGAGTAATGATTAATCCCGTGCTTTAGGGTTTTGTGAATCAGTCTGGAGGTGTGGTAATATGTGTTGCACATGTGTGATGGGTCTCACTCACAGCTAGGGAACTGCCTTGCAGCCGGGTCTGGGAATTAGCTCTTGCCCACTCTGGAACCCCTTTTCATCGATTGCTCGCACTGTTCTCCCATCTCTCGTTGTGACTTGACCCTCCGGGCAGGTCACTATTTAATCCTCCCATTCCAGAGTATCAAAGTCCTCCTAGACAAACTGTCCACATGCAGGGTCAGGCAGTTTTCCGATCAAAGTGCAGGTCCGGTACCTCTTTCCCAGTGGCTGGTAGGGGAACCCGGGTCCACCCACTACTCTGACCTCCAGCCCAGGGACCCTATGCTTAGCAACCACGGTCTACTCAATCTCCAGCCTTGTTGCTGTTTCCCTGGGCTCCTTCCTACCTCACTTCTCCATTTCCTGCCCCACTGTATTTCCAGCCCCAGCCCAGGCTTCCTCCATTCCCAGTGGCTGCTTCACCCCCTCAGCTTCTTTACCAATGCTGTAGTCCAGGGCAGGATCCAAGGTCTTATGACCCCCCCTTAAACTACTTCTTATCCCTAGCCAGCTCCCTTTCTCCCTCAGCAGGGACTGCAGAACTCCACCCTGCTAGCCCCTCTTGTGCTCCATGTCCTGACTTTGTACAAGCCCAGCCTGCCTTTGCCCAGCAGGGCTGCACCTTCAATTAGGCTTTATCAGGCCCTGACTCTCCTTCAGGTGCAGCCTATAAGTTAACTGGCCCTTTTTAACCTGCTCAGGCCTTGGTAATGACACTATGTAAATGACTCAAGGCAACAGACGTCCCAGCTTTATGGTCATTAACCTATTGCATGTACACATCTGGCTGAGATTGGAACTCAGAATCTGCAGCTTTAAGGTACAGTTTTCCCTCCCTGGAAGATAAAAGAAGCTCCATTCGTGCAGAAGAAGCCGTTGTACTGCAGTAGATCTCACTAATATGATCCGGATCCCATTGAAGTTAATGGGAGTTTTGTCATTGACTTAAATGGGTGGACTGGTCCAGCACGATGCAATATTGTTTGTGCCCCCCCGCCCCAAGTGCTATACGAGGGATGAGATTATAGTAATATACCAGTAATACTTCTTTCGTATTAGCGGAACTAGCTCTAAACTGGTCGCCAGATACTAGAGTGAAGCAACTCTCGTGAGAGTGAAGACGAAGCTTGTCTCAGCTGGAAGCAGCTAGTTTTATAGCTTGTGACTGCTCTGAACATTCCAGGGAGATTGCAACAGCCGTGTGGCTGAAGGTAGCCAATATGGGTGACAGCAGCATCAGTGGAGAGCTAGACCATAAAAGAACCATTGGAGATGCTCTTTTAGATTACAGGCTAGATGCCAGGCATTCTGGAGGCGAAACTAGCAAGTTTGAATTCCTTGGCCTCCTCTGGATGTTGTGCCTATGGGAATCATTACAGATTGGTGCCCAACCAGTCAGGGCCGGCTCCAGGCACCAGCTTTCCAAGCAGGTGCTTGGGGCGGCATTCAGAATGGAGCAGCGGTCCATGTCCCGCAGCGGCAATTCGGCGGCAGCTCCGCCGCTCTTTCAGGGGCGGCGGCAATTCGGCGGCAGCTCCGCCGCTCTTCCAGGGGCGGCGGCAATTCGGCGGCGACTGCTTGCGGCCGCAAAATTGGTAGACCCGCCCCGGCCACCAGTTGGTGAACGTCAGCTACTCTGTCTTCTGCTGGAGGCCATAGCTGGAGAAGGAAGTATGTGCTGATTTGTGGTAGATGGGCGACACCACCCTCTGCTGGAGAATAGGAGAATTGATCGTAACACTGAACTAGCAGAGTTTGTCCTTTAAATGGCCTGATGGAGGACAGACTTTCAGGCTACTCTTGTCCTGAGTTCAAATCCATTGCGTTCTTTCAATGTCGCTTTTTATACAGTTCAGCCACACAACCCAGCCAGCTGATCTTTTTCTTTCTCCAGTGGACTGTCCCTTCCCAGAGTTTGACAAGGGTTTTGTGGAGATTTAGATGCTGCCAGGCAGAGCAAGACAGTAAGTGGGTCCCATTTGCTCTACAGTCACAGCTGGCATCTCATTCACTCTGGGCTTGTTACTATTTACAGTGTTATTGTTGGCAGGACAAGAAAATCATTTCTACCGGAGCTGGATTTGCTGCTTGTAGTGGCAAAAAGAAAAGGAGGACTTGTGGCACCTTAGAGATTAACCAATTTATTTGAGCATAAGCTTTTGTGAGCTACAGCTCACTTCACGAAAGCTTATGCTCAAATAAATTGGTTAGTCTCTTAAGGTGCCACTAGTACTCCTTTTGTTTTTGCGAATACAGACTAACACGGCTGCTGCTCTGAAACCTGCTTGTAGTGGGATGCTCCTGATTTTAAGAGAGCTGGACCAAAATATAACTATAAATCTTCATTCCAATGGAAAACATCCCCTCTGGCCGCATGGAAATATGAACAAGCAGCTCTAACGGGGTATCTAATACACACTGGTTACCACGGGCACTGCTGATGCATCAGTTACTGCTCCCTCATCAGCACAAGGGTTTTCATAGCAAGACAAAAGGCAGAACAAATCCCCAGCAAATCCCATAAAGGGAGAAGGCTGGAAGAGGTTTCCTTAGCACACAGAAATGATACAGGAAGGGAAATCCCTTTTCTTCCAGAATTATTACTTAATATATTGAGGTTTAATGGTACCATAAAGCCCCACGGATCAGGGTGCAATGGGGAAGGAGCTTGGTGCAGAGTAGACAAATGGCCCTTTAAAATGAGCTCTTGAAATGGCACGAGGAAGCTCTCAGTGTCCTTCCAACAGGGGGTGCTGTGATAATCAGGCCAGACCATTCTGTTGCCATGACAGCAGGGGGCATCCATTGTGTGGCAAACAGCCCGGAGCTGCCATTCCACCCCCGGCGAGGGAAGCTGGCTGGAGAGCTGTGTAAGACCAGCAAGCGGGAGGGAGATAGCTGCAGAGAGGAGCAACGTGGCTGGCTGAAGAGAAACACAGAATGCCCATATATAAATAGAATAAGAAAGGACAGGATGGGGGGCTAGAGCTAGTTACATGCAAAGTGTCTGCATCTGGGCCTTTAAACGCCAGGAGAACAGGAAATAAATAAACGCAGGTGGAACCGGTTTTAATTACAGCATGAGATTTGCGGAGGAAATGAAACCCACTCACCAGCCAAATCCAAAGCCATTCCACTGAACGAACTTTCATCTTGTTTACTGGAAGACACCTGCCTTGTAAGGGGAGAAAAGTCAGCAGAGGGGAAATGTCGAAAGAGCGAGAACTGCCGCTTGTGAGATCATCAGCAGAACACACACCTGAGCAGCTCACTTGACACCCACAACCACACAACATCAGCTGTTGCCGAAGGCCCAGGCCCAAGCAGCCGAAGGAAAGTGGTTAATAATGGATTCAGTTATCTACTAAAACAAAGGGACTGGGCAGCCAGTTTACTGTAAGCGTGTTTATGTTGTGTCCCTACTGCTAGGGGACCAGCTTCTGCGTTAGGGGTGGGACTGTGCTAGCATGTCACATCTGCACTTAAGCACGGCTACTGATAGCTCCGTTTCCCTGAGCCATGTGAGCAAACGTTTTTCTCTCTGCGTTCTATATACTAGAGGCTATTTAGCAGATAAGTCTCTCGCACACCTTAAGTACAAGGATTTGCACTAATGATCCTACCAACGGTCATTGAGGTGCTGATCTGGTCTTTGGTGCAAATTAAAGGATGCTCTGATTTACAGGCAGTTCTGGCAGCCCCTTTTGCTGAGCCAGACAGTCCACACATTCAGCAGGACAGGTTGGCACTATAGACATGTTTTAAGAGAAAGAAGCTGGGGAGGGGAACTCATTGTCTGTGGTGCAGAAAATCAGAGCAATGAGAAGCAAAGGAGACATTAGAGGACATAATTGCTGCAATTGATGTTTGAGATGTGTAACTGATGCATGGAAATTTCCTGGATCTCAGTGGTCTTGTAAGCCAATGAAAGGGAGAACACATTGATCTCTTAGCTTTGATCGTTGAAACCCCTCCAGAGGAGCCTTCTAAATAAAGACACAGACATCACTAGATTTCCCTCAGCAGGATTTTACAATCTAAATGCAGCAAGAGAAGTGGGCAGCTTTTGCCTCTGGCCTGGGCTATAGTGGAAGCAAAGATGCCACCCCTCTGCCAAACCCTCTTTGCTGAAGGCACCATTTGTTCAGAACAATCTCTCTAGTGACCCTGGGAAAGTGTGGACAGAAGAGTTTCCCTGAGGAGGACGGGCAGAGAAAGATGCTTGCTTCCTGGCCATAGTGGGGACGAGGCAAGGCAGGTTGCATCGGCTCAGTTGAATCACAGGGAAGTTCTCTGGCATGTGTTGTGCAGGAGGTCAGACTAGGTGATCACAGTGGTCCATTCTGGAATCCATGAATTTATGAAATGCGGGTAGACCCGTCTTTCCAACCACTGCAAGCTGGGACTTGCATCAGTCCTGGGCCATGTGCTATGCCTACAGTATTGACAGACCTGAAAGGTATTAAATAAAACTTTGTTACGTTTTTAAGCCTGGTCTAAAGAGGTTCTCAACTGTGAGTAGAGCAATGTTTTTTTTTTTTTTACAGAGTAAGAATTCCCTAACTCCAGGAAAAGCCAGGACTCATTGGCAGCCTTTCTAAGCCCTGGCTGCCTTTGTATTCTGGACACAGGCAAAGAACATTACATGAAGCATGAGTGAGTCTCGGCCGCTTCTATCAGAATGGGAGCTTATTATTTGGCACTGTCTCCTTTTATTGCCTTGCTACTGAAATGAGAAAAGAAATGAGACAGAAATCTGGGAACAGAAGGGTAATTTACAACTCATGAAAGAGCAGATCAAATTAATTAGCTGTCTGAGGGGCCACTCTGAACTGTGCTACAGTGCTCATGCAGGCTTTTCTGTATCACAGGGTCCGTCTGTGCTCTGCTTCTGAGATTAGATGTGCTGGGAGATTAAGGGCAAAATTATTAAAGAAGTTAAGTGCCCAGTGAGGGATGCAAAATGTGTATGCAATTGATTGCCTAATTTGTGTGCAAAATAGACATGACTGGGTGTTCAGATCAGGTAATCACATGCTTAGAAGGCTACTTATGACACTACCTGTTACTAGTCACAGTAACTACATGTAAATTATGTGTGCAATTACCCATATAATTGCACATCTAACATTTTTGAAAATCGAGGCCTAATTCAATTCCTAATACTCCTCGTTTTTCCTCTGGCTCAGCCCACATTAATACTTGTCATTGCCATGAATGAAAAGGTTTTCAAACATGACATCATAAAGGCCCATCTACAACAGCAAATCAAGCCTATTGTGGAATTGCATAGCGCAGTAGCACTTCCGGGTCCTGTTATTAGCCACCTTGGTCCTTCTGGTGGAGATGGGAACATACAGTGTTTTTATCATGTTTCAGCCTGTTCCACCTAGCCTAAGAACCCTACCTGGAGAAAGAACTTCACAGTCAGAAATGTCCTAAAATGTGTTCTTTTTTGTGTGCATATTTAAAAAAAAACTGATTTCCATCTGAGAACTATTTGTCCTGATCCCGAGCTTCTGCAGTTTAATTTAGTCAGCAGATGCCATCTGAATGTTAATGCCTTCTTAATTCTCACCTACATGCTTTTATTCTTATTAATTTGGTATCTGGGGCTTTAATATTCCTTTTTTTCCCCTATTCTGATCAGTTGAACTCATTTGATGGCAGTATTTCTGTGGCGCTTGCACTGTGTGATATATAATTACGCGTAGCAGCGATATGTATGCAGTGTATCCTGCTTGTCCATTGTATTGTGTGTGAGCATGAATGATGTGATGTGCCAGGTGATTTGAAGTGAAGGGTTACTGATCCCTGATGGGAATAACCAAAGAGGGAAGAGGGGTCTGAAGATAATTTCCCTTCCCCCCTCGCCCCCCATCATTCTGATGCCATATCCCTTCACTGAGTTTTCCTGGTAAACTGGAAAGCCAAGAGAGCAGAGTGATATTGTAGTGGCATGTAGACTGCAGGCATAGGTACTGTGGCTTTGGTGCAGTCAGCTTTCCCTGACCAACACATCTATTAGTAAGTCACGTGTCACATGCTGCTCATGTCAGATATGTATAATAATATATATTACCTTTCCTCCTGAAAGAACCCAAATATATGTATTGTATTATAGGTGAGGTTGGTGGCATCACCTATTATTAAGATTGCCCGATGCTTCCTATTACCAGATCTTTTTAAAATTGTTTATAACTTTGACAAACTTTAGCCATTTGGGGTGAAATAGACTCATAGACTTTAAGGTCAGAAGGGACCATCGTGATCATCTAACCTGACCTCCTGCACATTGCAGGCCACAGAAACTCACCCACCCACTCCTGAAATAGACCCCTAGCCTCTGGCTGAGTTATTGAAGTCCTCAAATCATGGTTTAAAGACTTCAAGTTACAGAGAATTCATCATTGACACTAGTTTAAACCTGCAAGTGACCCATGCCCCATGCTTCAGAGGAAGATGAAAAGCCCCCAGAGTTTCTGCCAATCTGACCAGTAGCCTAGCGGGGCGGGGGGGGGGGGGTCTGAGGGGGGAGCGGGGTAGCAGCCGCTCTCCCACTGAGCACAAGTGGTACCTTTTTAATTTTTTGGTGCCTTTTTAATTTTTACTCACACAGCAGCGCTCTGGGTCTTCGATGGCATTTCGGAGACAGGTCCTTCACTCGCTCCGGGTCTTCGGTGGCATTTCAGCGGCGGGTCCTTCAGTGCCACTGAAGATACGGAGTGAGTGAAAGACCTGCCGCCAAAGTGCTGCCGAAAACCCGGGGTGCCGCCGGGTGAATACAAGCACCTGGCACCCTTTTTTTATGTCCGCTCCTCCTGTTCGTGCCACCTGGCTACACCACTGAATCTGACCCAGGGGAAAATTCCCTTCTGACCACAAATATGATGATCAATTAGACCCTGAGCAGGTGGGCAAGACATGCCAGGCAGATACCTGGGAAAGAATTCCCGGTAGTAACTTGGAGCCCTCCCTATTTAGTGTCCTGTCTCCAACAATTGGGGATTCTTGCTACTGGCAGTCGCTGATGGGCCACATGCCATCGCTGGCAGTCCCATCATCCCCTTCCCTCCGTAAACTTATCAAGCCCAGTCTTGAACCCAGTTAGGTTTTTTCCCCCAGTGCTCCCCTTGGAAGGCTGTTCCAGACTCCTCTGAGGGTTAGAAACCTCCACCTAATTTTGAGCCTAAACTTGTTGATAGCCAGTTTATAGCCATTTGTTCTTTATAGCCATGGGGGGTACCTGCCTCAACCTGAATGTTTT